>NC_080026.1:66069803-66372834 GCF_030020395.1 Manis pentadactyla
GGTGAGTGCAAATCGGGGCAAGCGCCGCCGCTGGATAGAGGATCCCAATTGCGCGTGTATGATTCCAGGCGCCCGGTGTGTGCTGGGGAGGGTCTGTGGAGGTCACCAGGGCACCGTTGTGGTCTTGGAACGCTGCCAGGACCAAAACTTCCCAACTTCAGCGTTGTCTAATTTACTAAATTTTTCAAGCCGGCACTGCTAGCCTTCCAAAACCTTTTGCTGGGAAAAACCAATAGTGGTATGATCAGCTAACAATCCCCGTACACAATGAAGCAAGTCAAACAAAGGAATGAATGCTTTCCCACTCCCCTGGGTAAGGCTCCTCAGCTCAGAGAATCTAAGAGCTGCCCAAACCACCCCAACTATGGGTCAGGCTGAGGTGTACCCAGCTGGGCTGGGGCTAACCACGGAGCCCTCTTACCCACCCAAAGGCTGGAGTTCATCACCCCAAGAAATCCCAGACCTCGTTACTCAAAAGCATTTCTTAGAAAGCCTGGTTCCTGTGCTTTTTCTGCTCCATGTGCCAGTTGTAGATTCCCTGGGTCAGCTGAGGGAAACGGAGAAGGGAGAAAGAACAGTTTATGATAGAGGAGCTCCCCCTCAGTCCAACTAACAGCATCTGGGTACTGCCAGAAGACCTAATGGACAGGGTGGGAAGAGATTGTACATCACCTGGTTAAGACAAGGCACTTTGGCCTGGAATTGGTGAATATGCCTGGCCTTGTAGATATCTCTCTGACCCTCTACGCTGGGTATTCACAGATATATGATTTCCCAGATCTGTTTTACTTTCCTACAGGCAGTAGACCATTCCTGACTCCAGCCTGGCCTCTTCCTCTAAAAACCCCTCAGATCTCAACCAGATTCATATTCCCTCAGGCGGACCTAGACTTCTGGCTTGAAAGAACAGCAAAAGAATAGGGTTCCTCTACCTGACATTACATTAAGGGCCCAGGACCGAACATGCTTCATGTCTGTGACCTTCAGAGAAAGACAGACACTGGTTATACGGCTTAGTGATCCTCAGCAAGTCATTTACCCTGTACAATATTCCTTAAGTATTTCACTGGCAAAATGATTGGAAATATAACATCTCTGGAAAGGAGGAGATGTAGGGAAACCTACATTATAAACTTAGCCCCTGGAACCTTGCTCACCTGTGTTCTCACATGTTCTCCTGAGGCTCCACTCTCATGATGGTAGAGACGGTAATGTCACTTTCACACTGTCATGTGCCCTGGAAGTGAAATACCTTAAACTGAATCACCATGGCACCCTGGTCTGTGGAAGCAGCAGCCAGAGGTAGATGGGCTTTCAGAGCAGGTGACAGCCCAGAGGCCTGTCTCCTATCATTGTAGACAGGCCGACAGCTAACACCACCTCCTATTGGATAGCTCTTGCTCCTAGCAGGGTATTCTACTGCCTCCGGCCTGGGAGATGAGCCCAAGCAGATCTTCACTGACATTCAATAGCCTTATTCTGCTTGCACTGTTTCCATCTCGAGCATATTAATCCCTAGCCTGCCTGTGGCTATCAGAATTCTTTTTCAACATACCTAAGATTACTCTATACACTCATTATATCCATTTTCCAAACTTAGTAGAAAGAAGCACAAAACTTCATTATGACCCAAACTCCACATGCCCGATTTTCTGTATCTACTTTTAATTTAGAACCTACTGAAACAAGGAATAAGGAATGATTGACTTATATGGGGACAGTGTATGACTCACGATAACATCCACAAATGCAGAGGGAAAAGGACTTTCCAGACTGAGGGGACTGCATGAGTCCGGCATGAGGCTTGAGAGCCTTGAGTAGTCCAGTATAGCTAGAGAGGAGAGGAAGCGGAAATGGGGATGTGGTAAAGTGGCAAACAACTGCAAATGCCAATGCAAATGCCAATGGATATGAATTTATCTCTGGTAGACGGTGGGGAACCACCGAAGTGTTTTTAAAAGAAGGAAGTGGTTCATGAAATTTGTGTTTCAGTAATATCATTCTGGTGGCTGTGCAAGGGTGAATTCATTTTTTAAAATAGACTTTTCTAGAATAGCTTTAGGTTCACAGAAAAACTGAGTATATAGTACAGAGTTCCCATATAGCTCCCTCTCCCCAGTTTATTATTAATGTCTTGCATGAGTGTGGTATATGTTATAATTAATGAATCAAGATTGATATATTGTTAACTGAAGTTCATAGTCTACACTAGGGTTCACTCTCTATGTTGTACAGTTCTGTGGGTTTTGACAAATGCATAATATCACAGACTCACCATTAAGTACCATACAAAATCATCTCCCCGTGCTAACAAATCACTTGCACCTTACTTATTCATTACTCTTCCTCCTTGTAAAGCCTTGGCAACCACTGATCTGAATAGTGTTGCCTTTCCCAGAATGTCATATAGTTGGAATTACATGCTATATGGATGTTTCAGACTGGTTTCTATCTCTATCTCTTAGTAATATGCAGTTAAGGTTTTTTCAAGTCTTTTTGTGACTTGATAGCTCATTAATTTTGTTAAGTCTATTTTTTATATTTTCCTTCAATAAATATTTATTGAATTACTAAACTTCTAGATCAGTGTTCAGTGGACACACGCAAGACCTGAGGACAGTGTAGTACTGTATTGGATGCTGAGGATAGAGCAGGGAACAGAATGGACAAGGTCCCTGCTGTCATAGTTGACAGTCTAGCATGGGAGACAGAGAATAAAGAAGTAAACAAATCATTTCAGAGAGTGATAAGTGTTACTGAGAAAATAATACACTAGTATTACTTAGAGACTGGGAAGCTGATTTAGATTGCTCGGGTAGTAAGGAAAACCTTTCTGAGGCAGACACCCAAATGAGGAGGCATTAACCATCAATTATCTAGTGCCACAATAATACTGTATAATAAACCACTCCAAAATTCAGAGACTTAACATAATAACTAGTTATTATTGATCATGAGTTTACAGGTCAGCTGGGCTCACACATGCATCTGTAGGCTGCTATAGGTCAGGTACGTGGCTATACTGACCCTGGCTGGGGCTTGTGTGTTTGGGGGCTGCGGGCTGTTGACTGGTGTAGGATGACCTCAGCTCTTTCCCACGTGGCTTCTTACTCTCCAGCAGGCTAGTCCAGGCCTGTTCTCACGGTGGAGGCAGGGATCCAAGAGAGAATGTGGAAGCATTCAAGGTTTCTTAAGGTTCAGGCTCAGAACTATATCATTCCTGCTACATTTTTTTGGGGGCCAACCCAAGTTACAAGGCCAGCCCAGTTTCTGGGAGGAGTTGCAAAGTCACATTGCAAAAGGTGTGGCTACAGGGGGGTTTAGCAAATTCAGGTGATTTTTCACACTTAATATCCCATTTTACTTAAAAAGCTTTTAATTCCACCAGGAAGTTCAAACATTCTAGACTTAATACATGCTTAATAAAATACCCTCAAAATATAAAAATAAAAAATAGAACTACAGGGAGAAATTAACAAAATTAATCTTACAGTGGGAGGTGTTCTGTGTATGAGGCCCTATTTTAGTTGTGTGGGGCACACAGCAGTGAACGAGTCAGCAATCTCTGTCCTCAAAGAATTCATATTCTAGTGGAAGAAAACAAATAATAAACAAGTTAATATGTAAATAAAACAAACATGACAACTGCTCTGGAGAAAAACAAGAGGAAAAGGAGATATGGAGTGCTGGGATGGCAGGGTGAGGGGTTTAACTTCAGTAGTCTGGCCAGGGTAGGCACCATGGAGGAGACAGTAAGAGAAGACATGAAAGAGGCGAGTGAGTCACGTGCTTATCTGCAGGACTAGTGCAGGGAACAGCAGTACAAAGCCCCTGAGGCAGGAGCTGGTTTGGCAGGTTCTAGTAGTAGACAGAGGTAGGCTTAGAATGTGGGATGGGAGGGATGGGAGGAGTCAGGGCCGGATTGTGTAGGGCCTTGCAGGCCATGAGAAGGATTTTAGATTTTAGTTTTGGTGATGGGACATCCCAGGAGGGTTTTTGTTTGGTGGTGGTAGAGTATCATAGAGCATTACAGGTGAGGACTCTGGGGAGAAGAGGGCTGTTTCTACATAAGGGTCAGGTAGCTAGACCTTCAGAGGTTGCTGGGTACCAATCTTTGTCAGGCAACATGTCCGCAGAGAATTTCCCTTGCTTTGTCTTTCAACAACCTAGATATCAGGTTATTCCCCAAGGGATGTTGCCATCTCTGGAGAACATATTCCAATTATCCTGGAAAACAAGGTAATTGGGATTATAGTAGTATTCACCTTCTCAATTCTCAGAATGACAATTTATCCAGAGCAAGAACAAAAGGTAACTCCAGAAAGCACTCCCCTTCCTCTTGGGAAGACTCAGTCAATAATCTGTGGAGCCACAGGTCATGTGAAACTATTGTTAGTTTCAAGTCACTTCTAAGATATAATCTTACATGAAAGAAGGAAATAAATGGCATTTATAAATTTATGAATAAATTTATATTTATTGAGCACCTACTATGTGCCACACACTCTTTTAGGCACTAGGGATATAGCAGAAAACAAGACAGGCAAAGATCTCTGCCTTCATAGGGAAGATAAACACACAAAATATGTTATATGTTAGAAGATAAATGCCCTGAAGAAAAACAAAGCAGCAATAGTGAGCAAGCATTTGGGAGTGGGAGGTATTACAATTTAAAATAGGCTGGTCTGCCCAGTATGGGAGGAGATCAGGGCTGAGGAGTGTCAAAGAGGTACGGGCAGGATGCCCACAGCTTGTAGGGCACTGTAACACAGCCATTACCACATGCAAGTGTGTGATTTAGAATGTTAATCCACTTTATGACAAGGAAAAATTTACCACAGCTAATGTAGTAATTTCTAGCTTCTAGTTCTCTGAACTGAATCCTATAAGTTGTAATGTATTTTACTACAGATTATCAGAAAAAGCCTACACAGCTCTATTCAGTAACTCCAGTTCTGACAGTTCTTAATCCTGGGTGAGAATAAAGGCACAGCAATGGTAGAGCAGATTCTTCTATTAGCATTCTTTGCAGGATTTTCTTTTTTCAGCTAATGGAAAGGAGTCCACTTGAGGACTCAAGGTAGTAGGGATTCCACCCTCTTCCAGGCAGCATACAGGAGGGTAGCCTGCAGCATCAAAGGGAACGAGCTTGGCTCAAAGCTGTGATTTCAGTTTCTGGCATAAATATGAGATTTAATTAGGAAAAAAATCACACACCACAGAGCTTGCATAGGACATTCTCACAAACAAAAAAGCACCTACTGGCTACCTAGTTTGTGTATGCAAAGCAGATTTGAATGAATTGAAGAGAACCAATCTAGAGTGGGGGACAAGCAAGTGGTAGAGTATTCGCTGAGGGAACAAAAGCAATAAACAAAAGCAATAAAATGAAAAAAAGCTGCCTGCCCATGTGTAACCCATGGTGGAGGTGAGCTCATTCTGGTGTGGGAATTCAGGGCCATGGCAAGGGAATCGGGTAGGGTTGCCGGACATTTGCTTGCTTCAGTGGAACCAAGGAGTAAAGGTGGTTGTAGGCCCAGAGTCTAAACTTCCTCCAGGAGGGGCCAAAGCTTGTCCATTCCAGCCATCATGCAGCAGCTACAGCCAAGGGGCGCATCCAGGACACAAGGACTGTAGAAGCAAATAACTGTGATTGTGGGGGGCCACTTTGCTGTTATTCCAGGAATACACAGGAGGCCAGCTTCCAGGCCTTTTCCCCAAGGTGCTAGAAGAGCCAGCCATCACTGATCCATGTGTTGAAATGTCCACGGCCACGTCCATTTTATTCCTAATTGCTGCACCCATCCTTGCAAAGCATGTTCAATAAAGTGGGTGCTTTGATTGCTCTTAATCACCTGTGGCCGGCCATAGGCTGCAAGGAGATGCATTAGGCCCCTCTTGGTGGTTTGTTGATCTGCACGTGCAGGGAACTCCTTCTGGGCTTGGCTGACTTCTTCAAAGGTCAATGGCAAGCCCCACCAGTGGCCTACAGCCCACATGGGCAACAAATGCTGATATGGCCATTGGGCCACATCAGAGGCAGGATTTCCTTCCAGCCAGCACACCTGGGCCAGTGTGTCTGCTTCATCATTCACTGGGGATGCCAAAGGCAAATGGCCAGTCACATGATATATGGTAGGTGTCTGTGCCACACCACTCCATGGCCTTTAGGTCCAGTCTCTCACCCACCCTGCAATGGGATAGGTGGTTATTACCTTGGTTGGAGCTGTTCTGGCAATGGGCTCCGTAGCCAGCAAGGCGTGGTATATAGCAGCCAGTTGCTTCTCTATCAAGGTGACCTGGACCTCTGCTCCTTTCTATAGTTGTGACCAGGCTCTGGCCAGCAGCAGGAGCAGCAGCAGTGGCAGAAGCAGTAGCTTTGGGTTTGGGCCACGGGCAGGGGTCAGCATGTCCAGCAGTGGTGATGGTGCTTCCACAACCACATAAGTGTAGACACATGTCCCTCGGCGTGAGCGCCACTTCTCCCCATCATTTCTAGGGGCAGCCCAACCAAAGGTTGCACCCATTATAACAGATTTTGGGTTCAGAGGAACCCTATCGACTATGCCAGATGTAAGTCCGGGGAAAGGAAATCCCGGGGCAAAATACCTCTAAAAACCGAAATCAGTCAAAGAGAGAAATGAAGCTTAAAATCCATTTATTGCTCACAAACTGCAGTTCTGGGCTGTCTCTCTTTCCTGCTCCAGCAGAAGCAAAACCGGCCTCCCCTCCCCTCTCAGGTACAGATAAGCCCTCTTTGCCCAGGTAATTACCCCTTGATATGGAGATGAACTTCTCTCCACCCCTGAGGAATGATGCAAATACACTAAAGCCATACTTCTTTCCACCTCTGAACGCCTATTGATATGCAGATATACTAAAGCCAGGTGAGATATTCTGGAAATATTACAATTTTACCCACACACATATATAAAGCTTGCATAAACTAAACACAATGTTTTACTTTTCATCATACCATTTTCTACCAGATTCAAGAACATCTCCCAAGTAGTAATGAGTAACCAGTGTTAAAGTTTGATTCCCTCATTAGTTACACCTTGAGCAAATGTCATCCTCTTTCCATTTCCTCACCTGCAAAACAGGGATAATGGGCAGGGATGCAAAAGAAGTCTGGCACCCAGAAGAGCCTGGCATGGTACCTGATGCATAATAGATCCTTGGTGTTCACCCCTGCTCCTCCCTGATCTTAATGAAGAAGATTAGATTGTTGTCAAATGTTCTGGGTGTGCTTTAAAACAGTGCTTATCAACTGTTAATGTGTGGCCCAATTACCTGGGCAATCGTGTTAAAGGTCAGTCTTTTGATTCAGTGGAGTTGGGGACAGGGCTTCTGCCTTCTCAACAAGCTTCCAGGTCATACTTATGCTGCTGACTGTAGATTAGGCTCTGAGCAGCAAGAATTTAACACGAACTTCATTATTTAACACAATTACCACACAAAAAGTCCTTAAAAGGGCTCCACAGCTTATGTGTTTGTTTAAAAAATTAACTCTTCAGCTTCATGCAGTCACTGACCCAAACACCCAGCACCAGCCAGGCCAGGGCAGAATGAATATGTCCTTTGGCCCTTGAGGTTCACAGCACTCAACTCTTCTACAGGAATGGTCCCTCCACCTCTCTTGGCTTTTTGGTCTTAACCTTTGCCTCTGATGACTATTGCCCCTTAATTAGCATCCACTACTCTGTCATCTGAATAATTACAGTAAGTGCAGCTTGCACTCCTGCTAGCAATCTTCAAACTGATAAAAAACAAGATTTTACGCTGATTTTTTAAGAAGACAAAAGTGACCCAAATAGAAGTCACCCGCATACCACCAACAGTGGAATACATACCTGTTCTTCCATTCAAATATGCTATGGGAAGAGTTGATTTATTTTGAAATAATCAAGAGAAAGTACTGATGTATTTGGTTAATTGTAAATACCAATATAAGTGTAGCAAGCAGTCGGTAAAACAATTCAACCACACTAAAATCCACCTTAAACTCCTACTGGGAAGGGCTGCAGGATCTCTGAACGGTTTTTTTCTTTTATTCGGAGTTTCCGCAAATACTGGAGGGTCTTGGTAATTTATGGGTGCATTCAAAGTAAATTATCCATTTGTAGAAGAGGGGGCGGGCTTTTCACTGAAAGCAATTAGTAGTTTTCTAATTTCCCAGGTGGATCTCCATTAACAACCCACCAAACAGCCGGGCCGTCTGAGCCGGATGAATCACGCATCGCAGAATGAACAGAACGCTGTCTTCCCACTGCAGCCTTAAAAACCAACCAACCAACCAAACCTTCCAACTTTCTAACTTTCTGAATAGGTAATACATTTCCTGGAAAAAAACCCTCGAACAGCACAAAAGAGTGTACAGCGAAAAATATTCTCCTCCCATCATTACCCACCTCCCTGTCCTCCCAAGAGACGATCACTGGCTCATTTCCTAAAACTTTTTATTAGGGAAAGTTTAAAGAATGCAAGCAGAGATACTGGTATGAGCCCCATGTACGTGTCCCTCTGGCTTGTTTTACTCTTCCTCGCCCAGTTTGTAGTTATTTTAAAGAAATTCCAGATGCCATATCATTTTACCCACCAAAACTTTAGTATGTCTTTTTTTTTTAAAAAAAAACATATGAGCTATCGCACCCAACAGGTTAACGGTAATTCCTTAATATCATCCAGTATTCTCTGGCTCACTTTCAACCGGTGCGAGACAGACGGACGGAGAACTACGAAGCCAAGGGTGAGAGGTTGGAGGGGGCGCATTAAACAGCCGAGGTTGACATCTCTCGCGGTCGTCGCGTGCCTAGGGTCCCCGGCCTATAGGTTTCGGTCGTCGTTACCTGCTCCGGGCCAGCACCGGCCAAGCAGAGTCGAGGGCGTCTTTGAGACACGAGCAGGGTCCCGCCTCCCCACTCCCGGGCGGTGGCCCCAGAGGGCCTGGCGCAGCTGCACAACCCACCGTCCCCCGACACTGGCGGGTCCCTGGAGGGGAAACGATTGACACAGCTGCCTGCACTGTGCCCTCCCCCTCCCCCGTGGCACGTGAGTCTCCCGGCATCGCCAGCAGCTGGAAGTAGCTCCCGAACCCCCGCGGACCAAACCCGCTGCAACCCTTATCCCGCCTCCCGCTCCCGCGCCAGGCTCTCATCGCAGCGACCTCGCGGACCCGGACTACAACTCCCGTCGGGCCTCGCGGTTGGGCCAGTGGCGGGGGCCGGAGCATGCGGGGAGCGGCGCCTGCGCGGCGGTTTGAGTAAGCGGCCGCGCGATTGGCTGCGGGGTCAAGTATCCGCGCGGGGCCTGTGGGAAGCGAAGTGACGGAGCGAGCCGCTGTTGGAGGAAGGAGGTGGGGGCCGGGAGCGCAAATGGCGTTGAGATGGTTCAGGGCCCTGTTCAAACTCCAGCGCTGACCATTCACCGGCGGAAGCGGCGGCGCAGGAGGCGGCGGTGGCTCAGCGGGAGCACGTAGGGGACTCTGGTACCGGCTCCGGCAGCGGCGGCCAGAGAGGCCTAGGCCCGGGCCCGGCTGGCGGCGCTCAAGGCGGGGAGGGAAGTTGCGGTGCCGCCGCTCCTCCCCCCCTCCACCGGTTTCCTATTTACCCAGAGCAGAGTTGCGGGTTCTGACGGTGGCGGAGCCCCTTGCCTCTTCGAGCGCGAACCGGCCCTGTTCTTCCGCGCGGGGCTCCCGCGCCCGTCGGTAGGCCTTTGGGAGTGGGAGAGGTGGAGGCGGCCCGAGGCCAAAGCACCCGCCAGGCGCCAAGGGTAAGTGAGGTTTCGGGCGGCTGCCTAGGCCCGGAGCGAGCCAGTAAGGGTAGGGGAGACGGGGGTCTGGGAAGAGGTGATGGAAGTCTCGCTAATCTCATCCACCTAGCCTCTGAGGAAGTTGGGCAGGGAACGACCTAAAGAACTCTCTCCTTCCTCCTATTTTTCCTTTTTCTGAGTTCTTTCCGGGCGGCTGCTGATTACTTTGCTCTACGAGCGTGATCCAATGTGTTGGTTTCAGCCCTGAGTCGTCTGCGGTCTTTTCTTCCGTCCCGGCCGCCACCGAGGCCTTGCACTGCCCTGGGGATTCGGTGGCAGAAGCTTCCGGGGCGTCGGAAGCAACATCCCTTTCCTGGGCGGTGGGGGTGGGGAGGAGAAAAGTTGCTTGAGCTTGCAGCGGAGGGGGCCGCCTCTGCAGCTACCTCCCGGCGCACCGCCGCCCACAAGGTGAGGATTTCTGGGTGGTTAGGTTTGCCTTTTCCAGCTTTCATTTCTCAACGAAACCCCTAAACCTTTGGGGATCCGAAAGACGCTACATTTGGATTGGGGTTAAGTGTGAGGACTTTTGATCGCAGTGTAATTTGCTGGAAATTCGACCTGCTTTAGGTTTAAAGGCAGAGGCCCAACGACCGTAGAGAGTTATGAATCATTCTTTCCTTTTTAGTTAGGTTAGTCTTTGGAGTTTGAAGCCTGAGCAAGATAGCCTGTATACTTGAGATATACTTAACATATCATGTCAATTATGTCCACTTATTTTTGAATTTGTACGTACTTTACACGCTAGGCTTAGAAAATGCCATTACAATAGTGTGTCTAGAATTTAAAAGCATTATGGGAAACTATAAAGGAAATCAAAAGTAGGGGGTATTATATAATGAACTGCCAGGTACTCGTCGTTCAGATTCAGCAGTTACTAACTCTTAACCAAATATTTCTTATCTACACACTTTCCATTCCACACTTAGAGAATTTCTTGACATTTCGTCAATATTTGAGCATTTATTTGTAAAAGACATGGACTCTTAAAATAGAAGGATGATTTTCTAATCGCTTAAAATAATTAACTCCTTAATAGCAAATATTTATCTGCAGACTTTCAACGTGGCAACAGCGAATGCTTTGAGCCATTTTTCCAGTTAGGTTTCTGAGGGTCTAAAGGAGCTCAGGTCTAGATTATCGGTTTGGCTTTTTTATGTGACTACCGTGTACTTGTATCCAAAATGTTCCAGCTTTGTTCGTGTTTATGTAAATGTAGGTCTATAGAACAGGGCTTTACGTTGTTGGAGGAATGAAAGAAATGACTATTTGTTCATGTAGTTGCCAAATATAGTTTTGTTTAGGCTATACTTAAGAAATATAAGAAGATTATTTAGTGTAAATCTATCATAGAAATAGAAATATATCTTAGAAAAGTTTTGTGACTTCTTAAAAGGTCTTCAAACAAACAATATTCTCTTAATGCAGGTGTGTATGTTGACTAAATTATTATTTTGTCAAATTAGAATTGGCTTCTAACCAAACAAGGTTTGAAGCCTTGGGAAAATCCTCCAGTTGAATATATGTAGAAGTAAATTCATAGTGATTCATTATAAATTTCAAGAATTAAAGTTAGTAAAGAGAAGACATACCTATAGGTCAAACACATTCAAAAGTATAAATCAAATATCATTACTGTATTGTAAATTTCAAAGTATGAATTTTTTTCCAAGTTCCTAGGCAATTCTTCATTTTTTTTCTAGTTTAACATACTGATATTTAAACTTCAGAAAGACAAGCTTTAAGAAATTGGTAAGAATTGATAGTTTAAAAAGTACTATAACTTGCTTTAGAAAATGTTTGGCTTTTGACTTACTGTCCTTAAAATTTGTCCTAGTATTTGTTATTATGATGTAGAGAAGTCAGATAAATCAGTTTACCCTTTATAAAGCGAAGGGAAAAATAAAAGTTACTTGTTTGTATTGCTTGTATAATAATCCATGTACCTGTGTAATAATATGCTGGAATTAACCAGCTCCAGAAAATGTAACTCAGCAAAAAAAAAAAAGCACAGCACTATAGGGACAAGGAAGATGAGTAAGTGTGGTTTCTTAACAGTTAGGGAGATGACCAACTAAGGAACGTTTTTCAAGTACCGTGCAAATTATGAAGGATCAGAATATATAAAGCTGGGTTAAAAGCTGTAGATTCTAATACATGAGAAAATAACACAATTTTTCTGACTTTTTCTTCCTCATATGAATAAGTGCTCTGAAATTTCAAACAACTAAATTTAGCCAATTATTTGATATTTTTGGGATCCTGAAAAAAATGGAGCATTTTATGCTTAAGATTTTATACAGGGGTAATTACCTTATTCAGACTATTTCTTTTAAAGTGATTTTATGAGACTAGTAAGTAGATTGATGTGATTGATTTTCTACTATAAGTTGGTTTTGGCGTTGTTGTATCATAAAGTTGGTTAGTGCTTTCTTCCTTCGTAAGTAGCATATGAATAAGTACTCATTGTAAAAGAAATTGACCTGTGGAAGTTTATAGAGTAAGAAAGAGCCTCTCTTTACACTTCTGCCCCCAATTTATTCAGTCATTTAAAAGATTTTTGTCTTGAATGTTGAAAAGACGCATGAGGAGAATCTCTGGATTCTTTTTATATTCAGTTTTAACACTTGTTAAGTATTTGGTGATTATATATTTTCTTGCATTTTTTTTTTTCTCCACAGAGAATATGAAACAGGTGTCAAAATGACATCCAGATTTGGGAAAACATACAGTAGGAAAGGAGGAAATGGCAGTTCAAAATTTGATGAAGTCTTTTCCAACAAACGGACCACCCTTAGCACAAAATGGGGGGAGACCACATTTATGGCTAAATTAGGGCAGAAGAGGCCCAATTTCAAACCAGGTATCCAAGAAGTTCCGAAGAAACCTAAGGTGGAAGAAGAAAATACTGGAGATCCTTTTGGATTTGATAGTGATGATGAGTCTCTACCAGTTTCTTCAAAGAATTTAGCCCAGGGTAAGGGTTCTTCTTACTCAGAATGTAGTGAAGCTGCTCAGCTGGAAGATGTCACTTCTGTACTTGAAGCTAATAGCAAAATTAGTCATGCTGTGGGTGAAGACAGTGTTGTATCTGATAAATGCTTAAATTTGGAGGATACTTTGCTTGGGAAAGAAAAGAGCACAAATCGAATCTTAGAAGACGATGCAAGCAAAAGTAGCTGCGCTAAATTAATAACTGCAGGTAAGTTTTGATTTTCTTTATTCCGAGTCAAGAGTTTTGTGTAGGCCATTTAGTTAAATCACTTAAATTCTAAAGTATACTACTTGGAGTTTCTTTTGCGTATATCACTAATGGGGACTGTAGATATTTTGCAGAAGAAATTTGAGAACTTTAAAGAAACTAGTTGGGAGTTGAAATTTCACCTAAACAACTTGAGTATTAATGTTTCCAGACTATTATTCATGGTACGTTTTAGGAAGAGTCTTTCCCTAACTCTCCATTTCCAATAAGAAAAATTTCATTTTATTGTGTTACAAACAAATATATCTCATTGCTGTTAACTGTGGAGGATTTGGATTGTTATATTGATAATGAAAATGAGATGAGGATTAGGTTTGGGAGTGTTAGACTTTCTCCCAAAACTAGTTTAGAAGGATTAAGGAGGTATTGAGTGGAAATACCGAAGAGTTAAACTTAATTGCAAATTGAGACTAGTTTGGATTCTGTTCAGCACTGGTTGCAACTTGAATTAATGGGTTCTAATCTACAAAACTAGTTGTATTAAAAAAATTTTTTTTTTTTGGTATCATTAATATACACTTACATGGGCAACATTGTGGTTACTAGATTCCCCCTATTATCAAGTCCCCACCACATACCCCATTACAGTCACTGTCCATCAGTGTAGTAAGATGCTATAGAATCATTACTTGTCTTCTCTGTGGTATACTGTCTTCCCCGTGTCCCCCCACCCCACGTTATGTGTGCTAATCGTAATGCCCCTTATTCCCCTTATCCCTCCCTTCCCACCAGTCCTCCCCAGTCCCTTTCCCTTTGGTAACTGTTAGTCCATTCATGGGTTCTGTGAGTCTGCTGCTGTTTTGTTCCTTCAGTTTTTGCTTTGTTCTTATACTCCACAGATGAGTGAAATCATTTGGTACTTGTCTTTCTCCACCTGGCTTATTTCACTGAGCATAATACCCTCTAGCTCCATCCATTGTTGCAAATGGTAGGATTTGTTTTTTTCTTATGGCTGAATAATCCATTGTGTATATGTACCACATCTTCTTTACCCATTCATCTACTGATGGACACTTAGGTTGCTTTCATGTCTTGGCTATTGTAAATAGTGCTGTGATAAACATAGGGGTGTATATGTCTTTTTCAAAACTGGGCTCCTGCATTCTTAGGGTAAATTCCTAGGAGTGAAATACCTGGGTCAAATGGTATTTCAACTAGTTTGTATTTTTAAAATGTTAATTTGTAAATATGGAATCTAGTGTTCATTCTGAAAACACTATTTTATCAGTTGTATCCCTACTCCTTTTGTAAAGGATTTGAGATTTGTAGTAAATGATAGAAGTTCAATTGACTAAAAGACTGAAGAGCTACAAGTGGAGGTTGCAGGGAGAACAGTGTACATGCCTTATCAGCAACAGGGCAAGGATGGCACCATAGTTGGAAACAGACCTTAGTTTTCGACTTCTTGGCAAAGTTTAGGGATATCAAAGGTTATGTATAGGTCTTGTATTTTGAAAGGAAGTAAATAAAAAACTTTACTAGTACTGAATTTTTGAGAGGAATTTGTCCTTTGGAGGCTTTAATATAAGGCACCACAGACAGTATAGTAAAAGACCACCTTGAATAATTCTGCTAAAATGCTGAACATTTTCCACTTTTTTTCTCACCCTGGATGGGAGGATGAGCCAACTGTTATTGTCATTCCCTTGATCTTCCCAGTTAATTCTGATTTGGCTGTCCTTATGCTTTTCTCATATTTCTCATGAAGCATCTTTCATAACTTAAGTAGATTAAATTTTCATTTAAAAAAAGCATAAAACTCCTAGATCAACTCCTGAAAAATGTATTCTAATCATAGAACTAATGAGCCAAAATGAACTGTTAACTCAGCTGTCATTTTTTTAGATGAGGCTCAGAGAGGTCAAGTGACTGTCCAAGGTTGGCAAGTGGCAGAACTGGAATGAGGTTTATTTACTGATTTTCAACATGTTGAGCACCTTCTGTGTGTCCTCCACTGTGTTAGGCTACGGAAGTGCTGTTCTATTTCAGTTACCTAGTGTTCTCACACCATATCTTGCTAGTGTTGATTCTGTTAATTCTGATAGTTAATCCACAGTGCAGTGCAGATAGCCTGGAGAAAGGAAGATGAGGCTGTGGAAGTGGTGCAGCTGGTAAAGAAAGGGAGACACAGGCTTTCCCAACAGTTATCTTTGGGAGAGGGTGGTGTTTAAGTGGGGGAGAATAGGAATTTGGAAGTTAAATATTCATAGGCAGTAGGTGCTTATATAGCTTTGCTGATGTTACATCTATATATGTCCAAACTGCCATTTGAAGTTGTTTGGTGAGAACTGGAAACCTTTTTCTGTAGAAATGAGATACTAGGTTCCCATTCTAATGTAGCTGAATTGTATTTGTGCTGACAGGGTGGTCTAACTAGGAATCCAGACTCCATTATGATAGGTTTGTGAGGAAAAAAATGTATCCTAAAGTAAATGTTCAAGAAGATACTGTCACTCTTCCTTCCTCCTTCACAAGGCACCCTTAGTGGGAAGGGAATGGTGTAGTACTGTGAATATTTATTCCCTCCTCTCCCATGGCTGCCTGGAGTTGCTGCAGTGCTGGCAACCCCTGTAGGATAAGAAGGGAAATTTGAAGGAGTGCTTTTAATTGTCACGGCAGTGGGGGTCTTAGCCCAAGTTCCTGTAAACCATGTTTATAAGTTGTTTATAGTTCTGGGAATACTTTTATGTTATGACTTTTCTTTGCTTCTCACCTGTAGCATTTGGGCATTTCCCTGTGTCTGAACTCTTCTTAAATTATGTCTGTCAGGTTGTCGTCATTGCCTTTACTCTTACTCAGAAAGTCTCTGGTTTTAGCTGAAGTTTACAAACCCAAACCTAAGTCTTTGATAAAAGGATTCTGCACATCTAAAGTGGCTCCTAACACTTTTTGAATTGGAGATTCTTTTGGTAATGATACAATTTTGGACTCAAGTAAAAGTGTTTGTACATGTACTTAGTGCAGAAATTCTTTGCAGGTCATGTTCAGGCATTTTATTCTAGACCCTTTGAGAAATTTTATGGTCAAGCTTATTCAAAATGTGCAAGTTAGGTTCCATAGTATCCTTCCAGTGAAGTGTTCCTGCTCATTCAGATCATTTTTCACTTTAGAATCATATCACATCATTGAGAAGGGCTTATGCAAGCTCCAGCATATTGTATCATTACTGTTACAGTAAAACATATCATAAAAACATTAAGTTTTATACAAGGAGTATGTGGTTAATTATTAGCTAGTATTATAGTTCTTCGTTTTAAATTATTATGCCAAGATAGTACAATACCTAAAAAAAAATGTGTCTTATTTGAAGAGGAAACTCAATGAGGTTCTGATAAGACATAATGGTTGCCATTTTCCTATAGATGCTTGATGGGTAAGGGAACCAGAAGCAAGATTACAAACTGTGAGTGAAAACTGGAAGGAAGGATTGAGTTGCCAAAACTTCCTAACTCTTAATTTAAAAACAAACAGAAAAACTTGTACCAGCTTCAACAGTTGTCAGTATATGGCAAATCTTGTTTTCATCTATTCTACACACTACTTTTTCCACTTTCCATCCTGTATCCCCTGGATTATTTTAAAAGCAGGTCAGGATTTCTTATTTTATCTGCCTATACTTTAGTTGTAGTTAGTATTAAAGCCAATAAATTCTAAAACAGGTGTGCCACTTAAAAATGACTTAGCCAGGACCTAAAAGTTTGTCCTTTTAAGAGACCTCAGAGTAGTCTTTTAAAAGTGTGGAATCCATGGCTATGTGCATTAGGAGTAAAAGAAGGCTGCTTTTGACATACATGAGGCTACTTCCATTTTCCATCTTTGTGCTTTCTGCTGCAGGTTTTTAATCTGGACTTTACAGTAAAGTGTGCAAAGACTTACATTTTTACTTGGCAACTTGTGTTGCCAGCCAGCTGGAATTCAGTCTACACATCCTGCCAGATACTGAGATAACTACTGCATAGGCTCTTAATTTGCATGACTGGTTTTGTAGCCAGTAAATTTTTCCCATTTGCTTAAAGCTGTACTGATTATTTAAATAAATAAGTTAGAAGGATGTTATTGTCAAAAAGTTAAGAATTTTGATTTAGAACTGAAGATGATTTTTAGAAATTAATTGTTTTATTTCTGAAAGCACTAAATGGACTGGGAACTTGTGACCTGAGATGACATTGTCTACTGGGTAAAGTGCAGGTGATTAATAAGGATTATTAAATAATACTGAAAGTATTGTATCAGCAAGATTTACTTACTTTCAGTTAGATATTTCATTAGATTATTGTATAGGATATACTTGTCATACCTAAAGTCAGCTTCTTTGAAGAGAAGTGGATAAGAGACCTATTCCTTATTGAATTCTTACTTTGTGCCAAGCCCTTTATATATCCATTGATCCTTAATCACAATTTTGTAAGGCAAGTGTTAACTCACATTTTATAGAGGGTAGAGCATAGTTCAGAGAGGTTGAAAAACTGAACTGTCACATGGAAGACCTGAGAACCTCCAGTGTTATTTTTGTAACAGTGCTGCTGTATTCTGATGAGAGTGAACCTAGTTTTATCATATTTAAAGCCTGTGTTGAGAAGAACAGATTGTCACTATATGATCACGTTTATCTTGATATTGGGAATAACCCCGTTTTAATAAAGAACAAATTATGGATTTACCTTAATACATTGATAATTTCTATTGCCTCTATTTAAATAATTTTCAGTAAGAATGATGGCCAAACAATTTATTATACTCAGTGAATAAAATTGACATTTTTAGAAGTAATAAGTATCTTCTTTTAATTTTTTGTGCTGCATACAAATGGAAATTCAACAATATCATTCTCATATTTTAATTGAAGTATACTTGACATTATATTAGTTTCCTGTGTGCGCCATAGTAGTTGTACGTACATATATGTTACAAAATGCTGTAAGTGTAGTTACTTACTATCCCCATACAAAGTTATTACATTATTATTGGCTACATTCCCCATGCTGTATTTTTCATTCCTGTGACTTAACATATTTTATAACTGGAAGTTTATACCTCTTTACCCCCTCACCTATCCCCTAACCTATCTTCTAATTCCCCTTTCCGCTGGCAACCACCAGTTTGTTCTCTGTGAGTATTTCTGGGTTTTTGTTGTTTGTTATTTGTTTTTGTTAGATTCCTCATGTAAGTGAAGTCATATGGTGTTTGTCTTTCTCTGACTTATTTTACTTGGCTTAGTATTCTCTAGGTCTGTCAATGTCAAAATGGCAAGATTTCATTCTTTTTTTGTGGCTGAGTAATACTCCATTGTGTTTATATTACAGCAGCATCTTTATCCATTTATCACATATTCTATCTGTTGATAGACACTTAGGTTACTTCCATGCCTTGGCTATTGTAAATAATGCTGAAGTAAACATAGGAGTGCATATATCTTTTTGAGTTAGTGATTCTGTTATCTTTAGGTAAATGCTCAGAAGTGGAAGAACTGAATAGTATGGTAATTCTGTTTTTAGTTTTTTGAGTAACTTCCATTCTGTTTTCTGTAGTGGCTGTACCACTCCCACCAACAGTGCATGAGGGTTCCCTTCCCTCTACATCTGTGCTAATACTTGTTATTTGTTGTCTACTTAATAATAGCCGTTCTTACTGGTGTGAGGTGAATCTCACTGTGATTTTGATTTGCTTGTTTCCCTGATGATTAGTGATATTGAGCATTTTTCATGGAGACATGAAATTTCATGGAGCATGTCTTCCTGGAGACATTGTAATTTTAATTTATCTTAAAGTAGAACTTTAATTTCTTGTGGAAGATTTTCTTAGTAAAAAGAGGATAATTCTTAAGGTTTGAGCAATAACATACCTGCAGGTGACCGCTGACAAGTATCTCCTCAGATCCACATTTGACTACCTTCCATGGAGGGTAGTATATTGGAAACTGTAAGCATAGTGCCCTCTAGGAATAGCTATTGACTTCTGCTCGTAATGATAAATAATGGCTTCTAAAACAATGACAGCACGTTTGTATTATACTTGATACTTTTCATACCATTTTCCATATGTATTCCATAGTCTTCTAATTTAGAGCCTGATGATAGATTTTTCTGGTCCAGTTCCTTACTCTGTAGGAAGCAGTCCTCAACTTTTCCAGAGCCCTGATGATAGAGGAGGATGAGTTTGTTGATAGGAAGGTCTAGAGACTGCCTTCCTTCCTAGCATCGAGCTATTATTTTAGAGTTCTCTATGTGCTGAGTGTTGGGTGTATGTCCATTACACCTGCTTATTCACATTCTAGTGAGCAAGACAGATAGAATAAAGAATAAGGTGTGATGAAAATTATGGGAAAATAGAGGGTGCTGTGAGATGTATAATAGGTTCATTTACCTGGTCTGAGTGAGGAGTGGGGCAAGGTTGACATTTAACTAGAGACCTACTGGTACACGAGAAAGGTAAAAGTGGCAAAGCTTGATGACATGGGCAGTGAGGAAAAAGGAGATACCAAGAATGATTCCCAAGTATCTAATGTGAGCAGCTGAGTAGATGGTAGAGTCATTCATTTAGATAAGGGGATGTCTTAAGGGAAAGTAGTTCAGTTTGGGGCATATTGGGGTTTAAGATATTTTTGATAAGTTCAAGAGGCAGTAGAATCTCCTGGTGTGGAACTTAGATCTAAGTCTTGGTTGGAGATGGTAAGTTTGAGGTTCAACATGTAAATGTTTGAAAGTATAGGATTAAATAAAGTCATTAAGGAGAATGTAAGAGGAAAAAGTACTGAAATAATGGGGAAAAGAGGAAGAAAAACTAGATAAGGAAATTGAGTAAAAGCAGTGAAAGTACCTGAAGGAAAATCAGGCAAGTGGTATTTTATAGAAGCCAGCAGAAAGGTGTTGTCATGAAGGATCAACTGAACTCATATGCAAAGTCAAAAAAAATGAGAACTAAAAAGCACAGATACTGAAGTTTGCAGCTTGGATTGGTGTGGTCTTGAGTAGCGAGTACATAGTGAGGAAATGGGGTTAGCAAGTGCATGAAACTTGTTAAAGATGTTTGAAGGGGAGAAGAAAAAGTGAAGCTAGAAATGTGTGAGGGGTTCTGAAAGGTCTGATGGCATGAGAGAGCCTTGAATCATAGAATCCAAATCATGGGGGAGAGAGGTCTTGGGAGAAGGGATGCTGCATTTCCTGGACCAGAGGAAAGATAGGTTTAAATGTGAGTTTAGTGGGAGGATGGGAGATGAGGTGATCTATGGATGAAGTATTTTTTTCCCCATAAAATGACAGAAGAGGTTATCTCTGAAAGGCAGAAAAGGCAGGGCAATGTGGGGATGGGAGGGGAGGGGCAAATGTGTTGCAGAAAGTGGAAGAAGGAGCTGTCAGGAGAATTTCTGGACATTATTAAGGCCTTACTTTAAGTTTATATCACTAAAAACTTAAGGTCACTAATCTGCTTACCGTGTGAGTGAGTGTGTTCCCACCTCTAGTAGATCCTGTTGGCTGGACACTGCACAGAATATAGAATACTAGATTGGATAATTAGCGTTAATTATAAATGTGGAATGACCACATAGAGGAGAGAGAGAAAGAATTTAGGATATTGCCGAGAGTGATTGAAATGATGGACTGTGGGATTTAAAATGTTTAGCAACTGGACAAAGATGGTACATAGGAGAAGGGACAGATGAGTGGTTGGTATACTGAAATTCTTCTAGGTCAAGAATGGGATTACTAGAACAAGGAAATTGGAAAGTTAGTAGATTGTGATTAAAAAGTAGGTTATTTGAAAATGGAACAAAATAATAGCAGACTCACAGACACTGAGAAAGGACCAGTGGTTACCAAGGGGGAGGGTTGGGGTGGGTGTGGGGGAGAGTGAAGGAGATAAAGGAGCACAGTAATTCGCAATCACAGTGTAAGTTGGTCTTGATAGTACAACACAGATAATAAATACAGTTAATGATTCTGTAACATCTTACTACATTGATAGATAGTGACCTCACTAGAGGGGTTAGGATTTAACTGTTGAACCACTGTGTTGTATATTTGAAACCAACATGAGATTGTATGTCAATGGTACTTTAATTTAAAAAGTGGGTTATTTGATTTTAATATTTAAGAGGCAAAGTCTCTTGGGTTTTGTCAAGTTTGTGGCCGAAACTGAGAACTGGTGGCTGAGATGGAGTGTAGAAGACTTGATGGAGAAGGTTAATGAACTGGGAGGTCAGAGGTTTGGGATTTGGTGGAGTTCATAATGATAGCAAAACTGGCATGGAGAGGTAGATTATAGATTTCATGTAAAATCCTTAAATAAGTGAAGAATAAGGTTGTTAGATGACAGTTGGGAAAATTTGAGAGCTAACTAGGTGGCTCAGCATCAAAATAATGAGTTTTTAAAGAGGGTGAAGGAATAATAGATTTATAAAAGGTTCTGGAGAGCCTGCTTAACAGTGATCTCAGACCATCTTGCTAAGAGATAGTAGAGGGCCCTGCAGGAGAAGAGGCATCCTTAGGCTTCAGGTGGGGCAAGGAAGTGGTAGAGGGAACCAGCTCTCAGGTATATGTGAGTGTGCTGATCACTGAGGCCTCTGGTCTTAAGGGTTTGGGTGGTGGTGGGTTTTTGGAATATGAGATTGGAGAGTAGTGCAGATATATTTTGAGTATTAGAGTACAGGAGAAGGTAGATGACAAGATTTGTTTACATTTTGGATCATGACCTAAAGAAACAGATGAGAGGCATAGTGGCCTTAGAACCAAATTTTCCTAGAGTAGTTTTTAAACCTTTGGTCACAAATCATCTGACAAGTTTTTAAAAACTGTTCTCACTTCATGGCTCACTGTATTTTTAAAGTTTGCATCTTGATTTACCAGTCAGGGTCTTAACTGGAAGAAGATGGCATGCTGCATTTAGGCTAAGACCAGGAAGGTTTTTTTTTTTAATAAAGAAGCTTTTTACAAAGGTGTGAGTGGGATGTTAGGGACTGTACAAAGGATGATGCCCTAGCCTTGGTTACCTGTGTCAGTAAGTTTTCTTTCTGGCCTTCCTTTTTTTATTTAAAACACTACTGTGTTGTGGTGTGTCAGATTCTGTGTGCTGTAAATTCCTTGATCAGTTCCTTTTTGATGTTGGGCTTCCTTTTAAGTTGCTTAATTTTTCAAACACCACTTAATAATTGTGACTGTCAACCAGTAACTTATATCTACTATCCCTCATCCAAAGAATGGGAAACTTATTCACATTTCCTTATCGTGTCAGTTTAATCTTGGAATTTAGGAAATATTTTGGATTATAGGAAGTGTGTATATTTTACATTAACACCTCATCAGGGTCTGAGGTGGCACTCTAATCAAAGATAGCGTTTCTTCAGAAAAAGAAAATACCATCCCAAGTAGGAAGAATACAGTAAGTAGCCTCACTTAGATGAGGTCAGGTTTTACTTCAGAATGCATTATGAGAAAACTTAGTTTTCAGAGCTTTTGGATATTGGAACTGAGAAAAAAGCTTGTGAATTTATAATGGTACCTGTCTCAGGTGGATGCTATGAGATTAAATGAATTAATAATGGAAAGTATTTAGAACAGTACCAGGACATAACTGAGGGCTTGGTAAGTATAAATATAGGTTGACTTTGAATTTTTTTTCCAGCTTTGACATAAAACATTATGTACTTGGATTTTTACTTGTGAGCGAAGAGTATATTTTTATAAGTTATTAACTCATTTCTATGTCTTTTTCTTAATTACCTCTTTGTAGCTCTAGCTTCCTTTTTCACTGGGATGTTGCACTTCCTGAGATGTAAGAATTCTTAACATATTAAGGAAATTAGCCTTTTGCATTTCCCTAATCACTAATGAGCATGTTTCATGTGATTATTTTATTTTAGTATAGTTTCTTTGGTGATGTCTGTTCAGATTTCTTGTTCATTTTTAATTGGGTCATTTTCTTATTGAACTTCAAGAGTGTTTTATTTATGTTGGACATAGGTCTTTTATCAGATATTTATTGTAGACATTTCCTCTGAGTCTGTGGCTTGTGTTTGTATTCCTTTAACAGTGACTTTTGCAGAGCAGAAGTTATTAGTTTTAAGTCCCATTTTTATCAAATACTTTTATGACTAGGGAGTACACTCTGTTCCCTTGGCATCTTCTTTGTTGGACAGCTCTAATTGATCTTTAATGTTCTTGTTCATTAGCCCTTACAGTTTTGAATTGAATAGTTATAGCCCTTAATATAGTTACAGAAGTGAATGATGTCTACACGTGGAATAAGCTTGTTCCCTCTTTTCATGACAGCCACTTAGATATTTAAAGGCAGCTTACATCTAATGGCAGCACCCCTTATGTCCCAAATTGAACTTTTATAGTTACCTCAACTGTATGTCATGGGTTATGGTCTCCAAAGCCACTTCTCTATCATCTGTACAGTCTCCTTATCAGAACTCAAAGGTTTTGTTTAAATTTAGTACTCAGCACATCATGTGATATACATTTATTTGCCCTACACATTATAATTTTAACTTCTTCATCTGGCCCTCTTTCTATTAGTGTGGGTTAAGATGGTTACCTGCGTTAGTACTTGGGCTTTTAGTAACCACCATTACAGGTAGTGTAATATAATAGAACTTGATGTACAGGTCATTTTATGAGGTGTTGGCCATTGGTTTGATTGGTAACCTTTGACATCAGTAGCTTCTCTGAACCTGTTTTTCCTCATCTGTGTAATGATTTGTTTGGTGAAAGTGAAGGAAATATTGTTACTTTCTGACAAGGGTGAAGGAAATATATGTTGTTAATGTATATAAGACCTAGCATAGTTATACAGATGTATACATCTGTGTGTGTGTGTGTATCCAGTTTCAAAATACATTATTTTATAGCCAGTCTTGTTTCATTTTTATTCCCACCTTTATCCCCATTTTTTCGCAATAGATTATTTTGAAGCAAATTCCAGACATTGTACATCATACATAAATATAATCCTTTAACAGATAAGGACTCCAAAAAGGATAACTACAGTACCACGGTTACACTTCAAGATACTTAATATGTACGTTTGCCAATTACTATGTTTTAAGCTTTCAGAGAGACTATTTATAAATTGTATATAATTCATGAGATATGAAAGTCTTTTCCCTTATCCTCATCCGTCAGGGCAACCATATCTGTACATAATGTAGACCTGCCTTATTATTTTAATTTTTTATTGGCATACAGTAAAATGTAGGAATCTTAGTGTACAGCTTGATGGATTTTCACATGTGTATACACTCATGTAACCATTGCCTTGTTAAACATACCAAAAATTCTCACTATTATTTTTCCCTGCTTCATCTATTTCACCCATAGTTCAACTCCTACTCCTCCCACAGTAAGGTAACCACATTCTGTTCTCTGTGTTTACAAGTCTGTTTTAGTTTTGCTTGTTTTGTTTTTTAGATTATATATGTAAGCGAAATCATACAGTATTTATCCTTCTCGGACTTATTTCACTTTTATAATACCTTCTAGATCCATCCAAGTTGTTGCAAGTGGCAAGGTTCATTATTTTTTGGTTGAGAATATTCTGTCATGTATATGTACACCTCTCTTTTTTTATCCATTTATTAATGGACATTTAGGTTGTTTCCTTATTTTGGCTGTTGTAAAGAATGCTACAGTAAACATGTATGGGTACATTTATCTCTTAGGATTAGTGATTTTTTTTCCTTTGTGTAAATTCTCAGAAGTGGAGTTAGTGGGTTGTATGGTATTTGTATTTTTAGTATTTTGGGAAACCTCCATGCTGCTTTCTAAAGTGGCTGTAACAATTTGCAGTCCCACCAGCAATGTACAAGCAAGCGTTCCCTCTTTTCCGTTGCCTCATCAGCACTTGTTATTTCTTGTCTTGTCGATATTAGCTGTTCTCATGGTGTGAGGTGATTATTTCATTGTGGTTTTGATTTGCATTTCCCCGATAATTAGTGATGTGGAGCATCTTTTCATGTGTCTGTCGGCCATCCCTGTGTTGTCTTTGGAAAAATGGCTGTTCGGGTCCTATGCTCATTTTTTAATCAGATTGTTTGTTTGTTGTTGAGTTATGTGAGTTCTTTGTAATATTTTGGATGTTAGCCCTTATCAGATATATAATTTGAAAATATATTTTTCCATACATAGTTTGCCTTTTCATTTTGTTGTTGATGGTTTCCTTTGGTATGCAAAGCTTTTTAGTTTAATGTAGTCTCATTTGTTTATTTTTGCTTTTGTTTCCCCTGCCTGGGGGAGACATCCATAAAAAAAATTCCTAATGCTGATGGGCAAGAGTTTATTGCCTTTGTTTTCCTCAAAACAGTAGTTTCATGGTTTAGGTTTTTATATTTATGTCTTTAACACATTTTGTTTTTGTGTATTGGATAAGAGAATGATCCAGCTTCATTCATTTGCATGTAGCTGTCCAGTTTTCCCATCACCATTTATTGAAGAGACTGTCTTTTCCCCATTGTATATTTTTGCCTCCTTTGTCATATATTAATTGACCATTTAAGTGTGGGTTTTTTCCTGAACTTTTTTGTTTTGTTCCATCGGTCTGTTGACTCTGTTCTTGTGCCAGTACCATACTGTTTTGGTTACTGTTCCTTTGTAGTATAGTTTGGAATTGCAGAGTGTGGTATCTCCTGCTTTGTTGTTATTTCTCAAGATTACTTGGGCTCTTCGTGTGTGTGTGTGTGTGTGTGTGTGTGTGTGTTTCCATATAAATTTTAGGGTTATTTGCTCTAGTTCAGTAAAAAATGACTGGTGTTTTGATAGGGATTACATTGAATCTGTATACTGCTTTAGGCAGTGTGGCCATTTTAACATTATGAATTCTCCCTATCAGTGAGCATGGAATAGCTTTCCATTTATTTGTGTCTTCAGTTCCGTTCACCAGGGTCTTACAGTTTTGAGAGTAATGGTCTTTTACTCCTTGGTTAAATTTATTCCTGGGTATTTTATTCTTTCTAATGCAGTTTTAAATGCCTCATTCTTTTTTTTTTTTTTTGATATCATAAATCTACAGTTACATGAGGAACATTGTTTACTAGACTCCCCCCATCACCAAGTCCCACCCCATACACCCTTACAGTCACTGACCATCAGCATAGTAAGAAGCTGTAGAATCACTACTTGTCTTCTCTGTGTTGTACAGCCCTCCTGAGCCCCACCCCCACAATATGTCTGCTAATAGTAATGCCCCCTTTCTTCCCCCCCTCCTTACCCCTCCCTTCCCACCCATCCCCACCAGTCCCTTTCCCTTTGGTAACTGTTAGTCCATTCTTGGATTCTGTGAGTCTGCTGATGTTTCCTTCCTTCAGTTTTTTCTTTGTTGTTATACTCCACGGATGACTGAAATCATTTGGTACTTGCCTTTCTCTGCCTGGCTTATTTCACTGAGCATAATACCCTCTAGCACCATCCATGTTGTTGCAAATGGTAGAATTTTTCTTCTTCTTTTTTTTAATTTTGGTATCATCAATCCACAATTACATGAAGAACATTATGCTCACTAGGCTCCCCCCTTCACCAAGTCCATCCCACATACCCCTTCAGAGTCACTGTCGATTAGTGTAGTAAGATGCTGTAAAATCACTACTTGTCTTCTCTGTGTTGTACAGCCCTCCATGTGCCCTCTCCACACTATACATGCTAATCGTAATGCCCGTCTTGATCCCCGCCCTTGTCCCTCCCTTCCCACGCATCCTCCCCAGTCCCTTTCCCTTTGGTAACTATTAGTCCACTCTTGTGTTCTGTGATTCTGCTACTGTTTTGTTCCTTCAGTTTTCCTTTGTTCTTATACTCCACATATGAGCGAAATCATTTGGTACTTGTCTTTCTCCGCCTGGCTTATTTCACTGAGCATAATTCCCTCTAGCTCCATCCATGTTGTTGCAAATGATAGGATCTGCTTTTTTCTTATGGCTGAGTAATATTCCATTGTGTATATGTACCACATCTTCATTATCCATTCATCTACTGATGGACATTTAGGTTGCTTCCATATCTTGGCTATTGTAAATAGTGCAGCGATAAACATAGGGGTGCATCTGTCTTTTTCAAACTGGAGTGCTGCATTCTTAGGGTAACTTTCTAGAAGTGGAATTCCTGGGTCAAATGGTATTTCTATTTTGAGCATTCTGAGGAACCTCATACTGCTTTCCACAATGGTTGAACTAAGTTACATTACCACCAGCAGTGTAAGAGGGTTCCCCTTTCTCCACAACCATGCCAACATTTGTTGTTTGTCTTTTCGATGATGGAGATCCTTACTGGTGTGAGGTGATACCTCATTGTGGTTTTAATTTGCATTTTTCTGATGACAAGTGATGTGAAGCATCTTTTCATGTGTCTGTTGGCCATCTGAATTTCTTCTTTAGAGAACTGTCTATTCAGCTCCTCTGCCCATTTCTTAATTGAATTTGCTTTTTGTTTGTTGAGGGGTGTGAGCTCTTTATATATTTTGGATGTCAACCCTTTATCAGATCTGTCATTTATGAATATATTCTCCTATACTGAAGGATACCTTTTTGTTTTATTGATGGTGTCCTTTGCTGCACAGAAGCTTTTCAGCTTGAAATAGTCTGTCTTGTTCATTTTTGCTTTTGTTTCCCTTGCCCCAGGGAGATATGTTCATGAAGAAGTTGTTCATGTTTATGTCCAAGGGATTTTTGCCTATGCTTTTTTCTAAGAGTTTTATGGTTTCATGACTTACATTCAGGTCTTTGATCCATTCAAATTTACTTTTGTGTATGGGGTTAGACAGTGATCCAGTTTCATTCTCTTACATGTAGCTGTCCAGTTTTGCCAGCACCATCTGTTGAAGAGACTGTCATTTCCCCATTGTATGTCCATGGCTCCTTTATCGTATATTAATTGGCCATATATGTTTGGGTAATGTTTGGAGTCTCTACTCTGTTGCACTGGTCTGTGGCTCTGTTCTTGTGCCAGTACCAAACTGTCTTGATTACTGTGGCTTTGTAGTAGAGCTTGAAGTTGGGGAGCGAGATCCCCCCACTGTATTCTTCCTTCTCAGGATTGCTTTGGCTATTCAGGGTCTTTGGTGTTTCCATGTGAATTTTTAAACTATTTGTTCTAGTTTGTTGAAGAATGTTGTTGGTAATTTGATAGGGATTGCATTGAATCTGTATATTGCTTTGGGCAGGATGGCCATTTTGACGATATTAATTCTTTCTAGCCAAGAGCATGGGATGAGTTTCCATTTGTTAGTGTCCTCTTTAATTTCTCTTAAGAGTGTCTTGTAGTTTTCAGGGTATAGGTCTTTCACTTCCTTGGTTAGGTTTATTCCTAAGTATTTTATTCTTTTTGATGCAATTGTGAATGGAATTGTTTTCCTGATTTCTCTTTCTGCTAATTCATCGTTAGTGTATAGGAAAGCCACAGATTTCTGTGTGTTAATTTTGTATCCTGCAACTTTGCTGAATTCTGATATTAGTTCTAGTAATTTTGGAGTGGAGTCTTTAGGGTTTTTTATGAACAGTATCATGTCATCTGCAAACAGGGATAGTTTAACTTTTTCCTTACCTGTCTGGATGCCTTTTATTTCTTTGTGTTGTCTGATTGCTGTGGCTAAGACCTCCAGTACTATGTTGAATAAAAGTGGGGAGAGTGGGCATCCTTGTCTTGCTCCCGATCCTAAAGGAAAAGCTTTCAGCTTCTCGCTGTTAAGTATGATGTTGGCTATGGGTTTGTCATATATGGCCTTTATTATGTTGATGTACTTGGCCTCTATACCCATTTTGTTGAGAGTTTTTATCATGAATGGATGTTGAATTTTGTCAAATGCTTTTTCAGCATCTATGGAGATGATTATGTAGTTTTTGTCCTTTTTGTTTATGGAGTGGATGATGTTGATGAATTTTCGAATGTTGTACAATCCTTGCATCCCTGGGATGAATTCCACTTGATCATGATGCATGATAATTTTGATGTATTTTTTAATTTGGTTTGCTAATATCTTGTTGAATATTTTTGAATCTATGTTCATCAGGGATATTGGTCTGTAATTTTCTTTTTTTGTGGTGTCTTTGCCTGGTTTTGGTATTAGAGTGCTGTTAGCATCGTAGAATGAGTTTGGGAGTATTCCCTTCTCTTCTACTTTTTGTAAAAGTTTAAGGAGGATGCATATTAGGTCTTCACTAAGTGTTTGATAAAATTTAGCTGTGAAACCATCTGGTCCAGGTCGTTTGTTCTTAGATAGGTTATTGACTACCAATTCGATTTCTTTGCAGGTAATTTGGTCTATTCAGATTTTCTGTTTCTTCCTGGGTCAGCTTTGCAAGGTTGTATTTTTCTAGAAAATTGTCCATTTCTTCTATGTTGTCTAGTTTGTTACCATATAATTTTTCATAGTATTCTCTCATAATTCTTTGTGTTTCTGTGGTGTCTGTAGTGATTTTTCCATTCTCATTTCTGATGCTGTTTGTGTGTGTAGATTTTCTTTTTCTCTTGATAAGTCTGGCTGGGGGTTTGTCTGTTTATTTTCTCAAAGAACGAGCTCCAACTTTCATTGATTGTTTCTATTGTTTTATTGTTCTTGATTTTATTTATTTCTGCTCTAATCTTTATTACGTCCCTCTTTCTCCTGACTTTGGGTGTCATTTGTTCTTGCTTTTTTAGTGTCATTAATTGTGAGTTTGGACTGTTCATATGGGATTGTTCTTCTTTCCTGAGGCAGGCCTGTATTGCAATATACTTCCCTCTTAGCACAACCTTTGCTGTGTCCCACAGATTTTGCAGTGTTGAGTTATTGTTGTCATTTGTCTCCATATATTGCTTGATCTCTGTTTTAATTTGGTCATTGATCCATTGATTATTTAGGAGCATGTTATTAAGCCTTCATGTGTTTGTGAACTTTTTCGTTTTCTTTGTGTAATTTATGTCTCGTTTCATACCTTTGTGATTTGAGAAGCTGGTTGGTATAATTTCAATATTTTTAAATTTACTGAGGCTCTTTTTGTCGCCTAGTATATGATCTATTTTTGAAAATGTTCCATGTGCACTTGAGAAGATTGGATATCCTGTTGCTTTTGGATGAAGTGTTCTATAAGATGTCCGTTAGGTCTATCTGTTCTAATACATTGTTCAGTGCCTCTGTTTCTTTACTTATTTTCTGTCTGGTTAATCTGTCCCTTGGAGTGAGTCATGTGTTGAAGTCTCCTAAAATGAATGCATTGCATTCTATTTCCCCCTTTAGTTCTGTTAGTATTTGTTTTACATATGTAGGTGATCCTCTGTTGGGTGCATAGATATTTATAATAGTTATGTCCTCTTGTTGGTCTGACCCGTTTATCATTTTGTAATGTCCTTCTTTGTCTCTTGTTACTTTCTTTGTTTTGAAGTCTATTTTGTCTGATACAAGTGCTGTAACTCCTGCGTTTTTCTCCTTATTAGTTGCATGAAATATCTTTTTCCATCCCTTTACTTTCAGACTGTATATATCTTTGGGTTTGAATTGAGTCTCTTGTAGGCAGCATATAGATGGGTTTTGATTTTTTATCCATTCACTGACTCTGTCTCTTTTGACTGGTGCATTCAGACCATTTACATTTAGTATGATTATCGATAGGTATGTACTTATTGCCATTACAGGCTTTAAGTTTGTGGTTACGAAAGCTTCAAGGGTAATTCCCCTACTGTCTAACAGTCTAATTTAACTCACTTCCTATGCTATTACAAACATAATGTCAATTTTCTTTTTTTTTGCCTCTTCCATTCTTTATATGTTAGGTATCATATTCTGTACTCTTTGTCCCTTGATTGACTTTGGGTGTAGTTGATTTGATTTTGCATCTGTTTAGTAATTAATTGTTCTACTTTGCTGTGGTTTTATTTCTCCTGTTAACATGTATTTATTCTTAGGAATATAGCAGTACCTCCAAAATGCACTGTAGAGGAGGTTTGTGGGAGGTAAATTCAGCTTTTGTTTATGTGAAAAATTTTAAATCCTTATTTCAAATTTAAATGGTAACCTTGCTAGGTAGAGTATTCTTGGTTCATGGCCCTTTACTTCATTGCATAAAAGATATCATGCCATTCCCTTCTAGCCTATAAGGTTTCTGTTGAGAAATGTGATGATAGCCTGATGGGTTTTCTTTTGTATGTGATCTTTTTTCTCTCTCTAGCTGTTTTTAAAGTCTGTCTTTAGCCTTGACCTTTGCCATTTTAATGATTATGTCTTGATGTTATCTTCCTTGGGTCCCTTTTGTTCAGAGATCTGTGCCATTCCATTGCTTGAGAGACTATCGCCTTCCCCAGATTGGGGAAGTTTTCAGTAATTACCTCCTCAATAGCACTTTCTATCCCTTTTTCTCTCTCTTCTTCTCCTGGTACCCCTGTATTGCAGGTACTGTTTCATTTGAATTGGTCTCACAGTTCTCTCAATATTCTTTTGTTCTTAGAGATCCTTTTTTTCTCTCGGTCTCAGCTTCTTTGTATTCCTCTTCTCTAATTTCGATTCCATTTATTGTGTCTTCTGCTACATCTAATATGCTTTTAAATCTCTCCACTGTATGTTTCATTTTAGATATGGAATTTCTTAATGGCTGAATTTCCATTTTAATTTCGTCCCTGTGTTCTTGAATATTTTTTTGTTCCTCCATGAGCATGTTTATGTTTTTTTTTAATCTCTCTTTCAGGAAGAGTGGTGAGTTCAGTTTCACTTGACCGTTTTTCTGGGGTTTGTGAGAGTTTGGTCAGAACCAGATTCCTTTGACGTTTCATAATTCTATATAGTGCCCTTTAGTGCCCAGAAGCTCCAGTCACTGGAGCTGCTCAGCCCCTACAGTGAGGTTGGGAGTTGTAGGGGAGCGGTGCTGTTGCCGGGGGGAGGGGATAGAGTTGTTTTCTGATTTCTGGCTGCAGTGCCTGTCTCCAGTATCAGAGCCAGTGGGCCAAGCACACAGGTGTAATCCTCTGTGCTTTGCGTCTCTATCTGTTGTACGCAGGGCCTCCCTCTGGTTGGCCTGACGCCAGTGCAGTGACTGTTGGTTTGTGAGGTGATGCTTGCAGGCCAGGCAGAAGGTATAGCAGGCTTTGTGTCACAGTGGGGGGCCTCTGAGCTGAGTAGGCAGCCAGGAGGATGGAGCTCCTGAAGCTCCTTAAAGTTCCCAACCTGCTGGGTTGAGCATAGCCCGGCAACCTTGTCCACCTATCCCTTGTCCCGTGTACCAAACTTTGTGCAGACCCTTCCCCTTCAGCAGCCTTTCTGCTGCTAGGAAGCCTCTCAGACTGCCTGCCTTTCCTTTGTCCCAGAGCAGCCTGATGTGGATCCCTGTCCTCCACAAATGGCCGGAATCTCAGTCTCTCAAGCACTCCTCCTGTCCCATCTCCCCAACTTCACCAACCTCCAGAGCACCACGCAGTGCAGGCTTGTGTTCCAAAGCAGACCTCCGGGGCTGGGTATTCAGCAGTCTTAGGTTTACACTCCCTTCCCGCTCCTTTTCTCTTCCTCCTTTCGGTGAACTGAGGTGGGGGAAGGGTTTGGGTCCCGCTGGATCAAGGCTTTCCTATGTTACCCTGTTTTGTGAGGTCTGTATGCAGTCTGGTGCAGCCTTCTTTCCTGTTGCTGTTTTAGGGATTGTTGTATTGTGGGATTAATGGGATTAATACATAAATCAGGTAATACAGAAATCAAATGTAGAAATACATATGACCTGATTGTTTCTCCTACAACTCCTGATGCATGATCAGTAACAGAATGAATAAAGACAAAACAGTTCCTACAACTCGTGATCGCCCTCACATGCTTTCGGTGTCCTTGAGGAGCATCACGCCCTAGGGCTGGACTCAAGGTCAGATAATGATTGTGTGTTGATCATGTGTTGAATCCCGTACTCAGAATTCTTTGGATATTTGGGTTCATTTGCTCAATAAATAGGAGTGCCTTTTTGGTGTTACTCTTACGCTGTTACGCCTTGAGTCCCCTGGCTGGTCCTTTCAGATCTTCGATATCTCATCGTGTCTCCTCTCTTGTCGCGGGTCAGAAGCAGGGAGGGAACCAACATGTATTAACTATATTTTCACACTATATGTGGTTTTGGGAGGAATTCTCTGTCTCACCTCTCATGCTGCCATCTTGAATGTCCAATCTATGTTTAGCTTTTATAAATAATGCCAGAGTGGTTAGTCCAGTTTCGTCTCCCACCCCTTTAAGTAGCTTTACCTTCTTAGCAGTATTTAGCATTGTGAATTTTAGCTCTTTTGGTGGTTGTATAGCGATATCTCAGTATGGTTTTAATTTGCATCTTCCTAATATCCAATGACTATAAGCAGTATTTAATGTATTTATGTATGTTTATTGATATTATCAAGTGATTGATAAGTCTCTTGATCATTTTTATATTGGATATTTTATTGAGTGGTAGACATCCTTTATTGTCCCAACTGCTTGCCTGCCCCCACCCCCCAACCATGTCTGTCTGGTTGTTCTCTTTTATAAATGTTTTTTAATTTTTATTTTTTATTAAAGTATTGTGGATACACAATCTTACGTTGGTTTCTAATATACAACACAGCAGTTCAACAGTTAACCCATATCATTAAATCCTCACCCCCTCTAGTGCAGTCATTATCAACATCATAAGATGTTACAGAATCATTAACTGTATTCTCCATGCTGCACCACTGTCCCCATGGCCAGCTTGTATTGTGTTTACAAATTACTGTGCCCCTTTATCCCTTCACACTCCCCCAGCCACCCACCCCAACCTCTCCACATTTGTAACCACTAGTTCCTTCTCTGTCTGTGAGTCTACTGCTATATAGTTTCTTCTGTTTTGCTTTATTTGTTTGTGTTTTTATATATATTTATTTATTTATTATGGTGTCATTAGTATAGTCACATAAGCTACATTGTGGTTACTAGATTCCCCCCATTATCAAGTCCCCACCACATACCCATTACTGTCACTGTCCATCAGCATAGTAAGATGCTGTAGAGCCACTACTTGTCTTCTCTGTGCTATACTGCCTTCTCCGTGACCCCCCATATTGTGTTCTAATCATAATGACCCTTAATAACCTTCTCTCTCCCTCGCCACCAGCCCTGTGCACCCCATTTCCTCTGGTAACCACCAGTCCCTTCTTGGAGTCTGTGAGTCTGCTGCTGTTTTGTTCCTTTCATTTTGCTTTGTTGTTATACTCCACAAATAAGTGAAATCATTTGGTACTTGTCTTTCTCCACCTGACTTATTTCACTGAGCATAATACCTTCTAGATTCATCCACGTTGTTGGAATGGCAGGATTTCTTTTCTTTTTATGGCTGAGTAATATTCCATTGTGTATATGCAACCACATCTTCTTTGTCCATTCATCTATTGAAGGACACTTAGTTTCCTTCCAAATCTTGGCTATTGCAAATTGTGCAGTGATAAACAGGTGCGTATGTCTTTTCAAATCAGGAATTTTGTTTTCTTCGGGAAAATTTCTAGGAGTGGAATTACTGGGTCAAATGGTATTTCTATTTTTAGTTTTTTTAGGAACCTCCATATTGCTTTTCACAATACTTGCACCAATTTACATTCCCCTTGGTGTAATATTTTTTCAGTGGGTAGAGTTAATTTTGATGAAATTAAATTTCTTTCATTGTATCTTGCTTAAATACTTCACTGCCTGAGGTCATAAAGATATACTCTTGTATTCTAAACTTTACATTGCTCCTTCATAGTTAGGTCTACTTCATGTGGATTTGTAGGCACTCTTTAAATTAAGGAAATTGACCTTTTTTGGTAAAAGGAGTTGCAGCTATTTTTTTCACGTTTTGTTGCTTTTGACATAACATTTTTTTTGCCATGTTGAAATTTCAGATTTTATGTAAATTAACTTGGGTTATGGGATTTATATCTGAGAAAGAACTTCCCCATTCCCAGGTAATGTAGTTTTTAAAATTCCCCTTTCTTTATTATATGTATCTAGTTTCATTTTCTGTGTTTAAGTCTTTGATTCACCTAGAATATATTTTCATGTTTGAGTTTAAAAACCAACTTTTGTTTTTCACCAGACATTCCAGTACACTTTACTGAATAAACCGTCATTCCTGTAGATTTGAAATTCCACAATCAACACATATTGATTTCCCTCTTATATTTTGCTCATTTTCTTTTAAACCAAAAAAAAGATATGTTTTTGAGTCTTTGAAAACTTGGCTAAAACTATAAACTACTCTCCCTAAAAAAATATGTGCACAAATTTTGTTTTCATACAGCTTCACAAGATTTGTAGAACCCATAAAATCTATTCATAGATTTGTGATCAAACTTCTCGTCCCACTTTTTAAATACTTCAGAGTTCATTCACTGAATCCTTAAATCATCCCACCTGTTTGTTTTCCTTCACATAACTGTGAACTCACATTATTCCAAGTACTGATAGATTTTATTTATTTATTTATTAAATTAAAGTAGCATTGCTATGCGATCTTATGTTGGTTTCAAATACGCAACACTATGATTCAACAGTTACCCGTATTATCAAATCCTCACCCCCTCCAGTGGGGTCACTGTCTATCAATGTAGTAAGATATTACAGAATCATTTGATATGTTTTTTTATTTTTAAGGGTATCATTTATTTCCTTTAAAAATTAAGAATTCATGTGGTAATAATAGGCATTTAATTAATCTTTCGTGAGGTTGCTTACTTTTTTTAAATAAGCAGGATGAGGCTTAGAGAGGTAATATAACTTGCCAAATTTTATACATCTAGTTATTGACTTAGCTATGTGGTTCAATCCCATGTTTTTGAAACTCCAAATTCCATGTAATTTTCTTTAAGATAGACTCCCTCCCTTTTATGTTACCTAATATATTAAAGATTGAGTATTTAAAGATGTTAAAAGGCATTTATTAAGTATCTGATTCCAGATGGTGATGGTCTAAATAAATTTAGTCTTATACTGAGAACTTTGTTTACATCCAGTCTTTGCCTCTGGCTTGAGGAAGAACAGTAGACCATAAAATGTGGTTTTGGATTCCTTTGCATGAACCTGATAGACAGGGAAGTATTGCTGAATTTCAGGTTAAAATTCACTAAGAAAAATTACTAAAAGATTATTTGAAAAATGTCCTGTATTGTGGCAAAGTTGTAGTAGCTGTAATTTGCATTTGTGTGATGCTGAATAACCTGCAAAATACCCTTTTGTATATTATCTTTTATCTGTTCAACCTGCCCTAGAGACAGATTTTTTTAGTTTGTTTTTTCAGGCAAAGAACCTGAACTTCTTAAGGCCTCATTTTAGCTAGTAGTTGACACTAATCCATTTAACTCCTAATCTTAGCTAGAAATACATTTCTTCTTATATAGGTAGAATCCTTAAGTCATCCCACGTTTGTTTTCCTTCACATAACTGTGTGTACTCACATTATTCCAAGTAATGGAATCTGGGATCTTAAGACAGAGTAATGCTTAGCCTCTCGGTAAGAAGAGAACTCATCTTTATTTACTTCTTTTTAAAAGTTTTAAAATACAGTTGATGTTTGAGGTATTAAGTGGGCTTATCTGACATGGAAGGTGGGATGTTTGTGGGATTAGGACAGTTGAAAATAATTACTGTTCAGTGCTTTAGGATAAGATAGCTTTCTCTGAAGGAATAGTTATGAATATTTATTGGAGAGCTAAATGATGAAGGACTATAGGAAACATTTTATATATTAGGAAGCTGTTGTGGAGAATTTGGACAGCTTATCATATGTTGAACTCTGTTGAATTAGATTGGTTTTTATCTATGTAATGTATTTCAGAAGTTTAAAAATATGTGCTTTAATAAGCCATCTGTGGGATTGTTTATCTTATATAATTGAGTCATGAATAAATTATACTTCCTAATATAACTTTTAGTGAGAATACTTCGAATTAAGAGGGCTCTTTATTATTACTCTTTGCACTTAAGACAAATTTTACAAGATAAAGTTAGACTTATGTGAAAGGCAGCTTATTTATGAGAATAGTAAGTGTTAAAACTACATTGAAATAGTAAGTAAAACGAAGTAGTAATTTTTAGAAACATGGATATTGTTCACAGAAACTTTTTAGTTAGAAGAATGTTTATTACATAAAGGATGAGTAGTCTCAATAAATTTTGTGACATTAAGACAGTGGAACTCTATATAATTATAAAACAGACACTGCTGTTTAATGATGTCTCCTAGACCTTTGTGTAGCTAAGCATTCCCATAGGTATTTATTAGGAAAAATTCTTCAGTAGTGCTGTAAAGCAGTCTCTAGGTCAGTGGCTTCTCTTTTGAGCAGATGAGAAATTGAAGCCCTCAGGAGAATCCCAAAGTTAGATGGGTCTTGCCTGAGCTCTAAAGAGCTAGTTTAACTAGGGCAACAAAGTCTCCAGACTCTGCTACCATTGCTTTTTCTGCTTGGTTTGGGTTTAGACTTGGCTTCCCTTCTAACCCTTTAAAGGTATCAGGTGTTAGACTCAGCTTTTCAGTATTTTATGCTCTGTGATTGGTACTTCTGAGGTTATGAAAACCATAGTTCCTTGTCTTTAGCTGGGGATTATCTAAGAATAAAATGTGTATAACTGTAAATTAAATGCCTTTTAAAGGTAGGTAAATATAAATCCTAAGTCATATTTAAATCCCTTGAGTAACATAAAAATTTGTACAATGAATTCATGTAAAGCATCCTTTTCCTATATTTGATGGTTTGTTAATTGAGATCTATAAATGGCTTTTAAATGTAGGGGCACTTTTTTTAAAGTAATTTTATTGTTTGGCATAAACATTTTTTTTTGTCTTTTTTTAAATTATGGTATCATTAATCTGCAGTTATATGAGGAACATTATGTTTACTAGGTTTCCCCCTTCACCAGGCATAAACATTTTGCTGGTGTTTTTTCTACCCATAAGTGCTAGAAGAATTAATCATAATACCAATTTGAATCATACTTCCATCTTTCATTTAGAAAGGTTAACAGAAATGTTACCAATAAAAATTAACAACAGAAATGAATTCCCCAAGCTAAGTAGAAAATGAATAGGCAGTTTAAGATTTTACGATTAGAAAAGTAGGAAAACAGAAGGAGCTAAAGAAACCTGACTCTGGGACAGGTTTTTAGACCAAGCTGGCATGTCTTATGAGCAGTAGTGCCCCAGAGAAATACAGACACTGCTGGAATGTTTTCATTTATTGTTTTAAACTATTTAGATTCTACTAAATAATTTTTAACTTACATTTTTTTTTATTTGAAAAAACCCATAATACCTCCAGAAAGGTTTGACTGAGTCATTTTACGTCATTCTCGATAGATCAGTTGCTTAACACTGCTGAAATCTCTTGAATTTTAGGGTAACAATGTTAAGGGGCTTGGATGCCTGAGGGGGGGTCACTAGTAGACATGAAAGCTATATACTAAAAAGGTAAAAGGGGAAATGTCAACTATGTTAACATTAGTTTTTTTAAATAATTTAAAACTGTGGCAATTATTTGAAGATTGATTCTATACTATTAAATAGCCAGCTGTCCATTACTTTTACCTTGATGTCACTCATGTTTTTATCCTTTGACTTATTTCTAATTTTTATAGATAAAGTGGAGAATTTTAGTGAAGGATATGAAAAGAATAGTCACCATATTTACAAAAATGCTGAAGACAGTACTAAAAAACCCAATGCAGAAACTACAGTGGCTTCTGAATACAAACCAGATGAAATCAAGGAAACAAATGATACATGGAACTCCCAACTTGGAAAAAGATCAGAATCTCCGTCAGAAATATCTACGATTAAGGGATCTGTAAGAACTGGTTTGTATGAATGGGATAATGATTTTGAAGATATCAGATCAGAAGATTGTATTTTAAGTTTGGATAGTGATCCTCTTTTGGAGATGAAGGATGAGGATTTTAAAAATCGGTTGGAAAATCTAAATGAAGTCATTGAGGAAGACATCATGCAAAGTGTTCTTAGGCCAAGCAACTGTAGGACGTACTGTAGGGCCAATAAAGCAAAATCCTCACAAGGAGCATCAAATTTTGATAAGCTGATGGATGGCACCAGTCAGGCCTTAGCCAAAGCAAACAGTGAATCAAGTAAAGATGGCCTGAATCAGGCAAAGAAAGGCAGTGTAAGTTGTGGGACCAGTTTTAGAGGGACAGTTGGACGGACTAGAGATTACACTGTCTTACATCCGTCTTGCTTGTCAGTTTGTAATGTTACCATACAGGATACTATGGAACGCAGCATGGATGAGTTCACTGCAGCAGCTCCTGCAGATTTGGGAGAAGCTGGCCGTCTAAGAAAAAAGGCAGATATTGCAACTGCTAAGACCACTACTAGATTTCGACCTAGTAATACTAAATCAAAAAAGGATGTTAAACTTGAGTTTTTTGGTTTTGAAGATCATGATGAGACAGGAGGTGATGAAGGAGGCTCTGGGAGTTCTAATTACAAAATTAAGTATTTTGGTTTTGATGATCTCAGTGAAAGTGAAGATGATGAAGATGATGACTGTCAGGTGGAAAGAAAGATGAGCAAAAAAAGAACTAAAACAGCTCCATCATCCTCCTTGCAGCCTCCTCCAGAAAACAGCGATAATTCCCAGGACAGTCAGTCTAATACTAATAATGCAGGTAAGACTTAAAAAAAATAAAATAAATGCTTTTTAGGTTTAAATAAACAACTACTTAGTTTCCTTCTAGATACTCTATTTTAACTTGTTTTTTTGCATTTAATCCAAAGGGTGTTTTATTCAATGTCTACATTAACTTGTTATATTTACTTTTAATTTTAATAGAAATACTATTTAGAACAAGATTACTTTATTCAGAGGTTCAGTATTTTAATGTTAAGTCCCGTGTTGTAAGGGGCCAATTTGTAGAATTGAAGAGTCTTTCCATATTTGTGTTTTAATTCTGTAGACATTAGCACTTGAAAATTTTCAAGAGTGTGTATGTACACAGAGATACCAGACCTTTTGATGTTTCAACTTTGAATATCCCTGAGAGACAAAAGAAATAGGTTTGTTTTGCTGTAATTATTATTGACAAGGACTTTGTGAGTGGATTGGCTTTTGAGTGAGGAAAAAGTTTGTGAAAGCCTCTGGGACACAGGGGCTATATTTGTTTATATTTAACCAAATACAGTTTTTCTGTGCCAGTTTACTTGCTAAAGAATTAGGTTTTGTTCTGTTAGGATCATAGAAGTGTCATTATGGTGAATCAGAATTCTGGTAGCATTCATATGTATAGATACTCTTATAGAGTGTAAGTCATACTTCAGACTACCTACCAGTTTGATTTATTTGGCTTAAAAATAGTTTTGTTAGATTAGAATCACTTTTGCCTTCAAAACTGGAATTACACAGGAGTAGCCACCAAAGACTCACCCCTTAACTCTCCACTGCAAAAAATAAATAGATAAAATAAGGATATAGTTAGAATTCATCCAGTACGTCTTGAATCTCTTCTGAAGAACTGGTTTGCTAGCATCCTTGCTAGTCACTTGAGATCTGGCTGGGCAAACAGCTTTACAGTTATTTTCTCAGGAGGATGATAAATAACACGTATGAAACCTGAGCTCCTGTCTTGCAGCAACTGACTTAGCTTTTGAGAGCAAATTATCCTAATGTGCAGTTGAAAATCTGGGCTGAAAGTTACATCTAGAGGTAATATAACTTTTTAAACTTCAAAATGTGAAATCATTAGGCTCCCTTTGAAAAACTTCAAGTTGATACCAAATAAAAATTTAAAATTAGAGACCATTTGATTGATGTATCTAAAGTTGAAATTTGAGTCTTACTATACAAAACAGCAAACATTTTTAAGGGTTGGGTTAGAAAAAGTATTTTTTTGTTTTGGCTGGAAAAAAATTGTTAACTATTGGGAATTAATCTAATCCTTGGTTAGTTTTGTGTGGAGACCCACAAATCATTGAACTACATTATAGTAGTAGGTCTTTTATATCTTTCAGCAGGGATAATAATCCTCTTGTTTTTTAAAAAATGTGGTCTTTGTAGATGTAAACAGGCATTCATTGAAGGCCAACATATAATTCAGTGTGTTTAAATTCTAGAAAGGTGTCAAAGGTAGATACCGGTTGATTTTATGCATTTGTCATAACTAGTCCATATCAGTGTCCATAGATATCTAGCAATTATTTTGGAAAAGAATTAATTTTGCCCCTTAAACAAAACAAAACTGAAGCATATACACAGCAACTAGGTTTCTGATTTTCTCTTAGTTGGGTAATAAGCAGGGGGTGAGACAAGTGAAATAACGAGACAGTATCACTGGGAGTATTTTGTGAACTGCATGGCACTTTTAATCCTTTATTCTTTTCATCCCATGATATGCACCCTCAGTTATTCCTAGGTTGTTTGATAGATAATTAGCGATATTAGAAAGCTAGCTAGTTTTGATTACCATTTCAGAAAACTTGGATTTTACAGAGGACTTGCCTGGTGTGCCTGAAAGTGTGAAGAAGCCCCCAAATAAACAAGGAGATAAATCAAAGGAAAATACCAGAAAAATTTTTAGTGGCCCTAAACGGGTAAGTAAAGCATTGTCAGTGATTTGTGTTATCTAGGGGGCTCAACTCTTAATTTTTTACTAACATGGCAATTAAATTTTTTCTTTCAAAGAATTTAAGTCATTTTTAAACATTGTAACCGTTTTTTTGAAGTGTGGTGAAGTATATATAACATAGTATTTATCATATGTAAGTGTACAATTCAGTGACATTAACTCATTCAGTGTTGTGTGTAAGCATCACCATTTATATCCTAAACATTTATACCCTATTTATACCCTAAACATGTTCATCATCTCTGACAAAAACTCTGTACTCATTAAACAATAATTCCTTTTCTGTCCTTCCTCCCCACCAGCCCTTGGTAGTAAACACTGTTTTACTTTCTCTGTCTCGATGAGTTTGCCTATTCCAGGTACCTTGTCTTGTATAAATGGAATCATACGATACTTATCTTTATGTATCTGGCTTATACCACTACACATAATGTTGTCAAGGTCTATTGATGTTGTAGAATATATCATAATTGCATTCCTTTTTAATGGCTGAATAATCCAATGTATGTGTATACCACATATTGTATATTGTCCTTTCATCTACTGGACTTTGGGGGTTGTTTTCACCTTTTGGTTATTTGAGTCATGGCTTTCATTCTTTCAAATATATACCTAGGAGTTGAATTTGGGGGGCATGGGATAGGTCTTATATTCCCACTAGCAATGTGCCAGGGTTCCAGTTTCTCCATATCTTCACCAACATTGTTTTCTGAGTTTTTCTGTTTGTTTTGATAATAGCTATCCTAATGGATGTGAAATGGGATCTCATTGTGGCTTGATTTGCATTTCCCTAACTGGTGATGTTGAACATCTTTTCATGTACTTACTGGCCAACTGTTGTGGAGAAATATCTGTTAAAATCCTTTGTCCATTTTTTAATTGAGTTGTCAGTTGTTGAGTTATAGGAATTCTTCAGATATTCTAGATAACAATCCCTTATTATGTACATAATTACACATGGAGTCTCATTCTGTGAGTTGTCTTTTTATTCTCTTGATAGTATGCTTTGTTGCACAAAACATTTATAATTTCAGTGAAGTCATTTATCTATATTTTTTTTGTCTTTGCATTTGGTGTTAGATCAAAGAAGACATTGCCAAATTGATGTCACATAGCTTTTCTCCTATGTTTACTTACAAGTTTCGTAATTTTAGGTGTTACATTTAAGTCTTTGATCCATTTTGAGTTAATTTTTATATACACTGTGAGTTAGGGTCCAACTTCATTCTTATGCATTATTTAAGTCATTTCAATATAGTCCAGCGTAGGTTGTTGAGAATAAGTTGCTTGACTTTACTATGTTTTTTAAAAAGTTGCTTACGTAATTGTTATAGTGTTAAATAGTTTTGTTATTGAAAGTTTGAATCTCAACAACTTTTATAGATTGAACAGCTTTTAAGCAACTGAAGAATAATGAGTGGTCTGTTTCTTATGGCCTTGCTTCATTTTTATTCTCTTATCTCTCTAAAGAGCCAGTTGAGAATCTTTTCAAAGTAATCATGCTGTACTTTTGCACCACCAGGTGCCCACCCCCAACCAGGATAAAAAGTGCATAATGATTTCAACAGAGCTAACTTGCTCTAGGGCCAGGGACCAGGGGCCAGGGTAGTGTGTTGTAAGGACTATTGTTATTAATGCTTAGGTGAGGCTTTTGCTTTATGTGAAAATGTGTATGGCACATATTGATTTCCTTATGTTGAACTGGCATTTTATTTTTTACCTGTGAAGTATGTGACAGTGAAGAATATGACTGCTTATATGGTTTGGAGCCCCTTACTTGGTTCATGTTGAGGCACCAACAGCTTTACCTACCATTGCTTTTGTACCTCTGTACAAATGTCAACAACAGTGAAAAAGTGAAACAACATCTTAACTATTTTGAAAATTGTTTTGGCTTTGTAGACATTGTAAAAGTTTAGTGGGTCCCGAGACTATACTTTGAGAACTGCTAGTTTATTGCATTCTACTTTATTTTCTTCCCTCTCAACTTTTTATTATGTAAAAGACCAGCATGATGAATACCCGTATTCCTTTGCCTAAACTGATTCCCAGTTTTGACATAATGGCACACACAAGGGCCTCTCGTTTTCTCCCTGCTGTCATCCCCCCATATAGGTATATATATATTTTTTTCTGACCAAAATTTCAAAGTTGTAGATAGTATACATATCTTAAGAAAAAGGACAATCTCATATGCAACTAATCTGATGTCTAGTCCATGTTGTTTTCCCTATCTGTCTCTAAAATGTCTGTGTTTTTTCCTCCTAAAATGTAACTATTTAGTTGTTACTATCTCTTTGTCTTGAACAGTCCCTTCATCTTTTAAAAATTTCCTGTGGCACTATTTTTTTTTAAGAGTCCAGGATATTTACCTGGAATTTATCTGATTATTTACTGATGATGATGACGATGTCATTTAAGTTGTTGCTTCATGATATTAAAGTGGTACAGTGTTACAGAACACTGAAAGTTAAGTCTGTAATCTTGATTAGGTTCAGGTTAAATATATCTTGGCAAGAATACTTAAAAGTGGTATTTTGTATGTTGGTTCACATCAGAAGCTACATTATACCTGGTTGTTCTACTTTTAATATTTGACCACCTAGTGAAGGTTGTGACCAACTGCCCAAAATAAAGGCACATTTCCTTTTATGGTTTAATTGGTAAATAAACTTGAGGGTGACACCCTGTAAATATCCTGTTCTCCATTATTGTTTCACCTCAGCATTGTAGTATCCACTGTTGATCTTTGCATGCCATTACTTGCTAACATTTATTCTGACAGTTGCAGAGTGGTGAGTTTCCAATTGCTCGCTCTTCTACATTTAATAACTGAAATTCTGTAAAGAGAAGTTTTCTTCCTTTCCCGACCCCTTGCTTTCAGCTTCCTATCAGTATAGACAGACTCAATAGTTTTTACTTAATAAGTGTATTCATGATACATTTGGCCATTGTGAACCATTTTAAGCTCTCTCTCATGTTTCATGGGTTTGATAAAACCCATCATTTTTGAGTACTTCCTTTGCTTTTTGCACAAAAGATGTCCCAGGTTTATCTTGTACTTCACTTGTTTCGGTCATGGTATCACCCTTTTATCCAAGGATCCTTGGTTCTTTTTGTGGGGTTTAGTATTTAGAACTGAGATCTGAGTGCTGGGTGTATTAATTCTGTGCTCTTTCATTGGAGAGAACTAGGAATATGTTGAAGAATAAACTATGAGTTCATATTGATAGTGTCATTTCAAATTTAATATAACAGGATTTTGTACTTAGCCTACTTGCTTTATCCTACAGCACATTACTTTTAAAATTATAATAGCTGTATTGCTATGAACAATCAGTACACTAAAGTTTAAGACTTTTTACTATTTTTGCTATTTCACTAATAAGGATGGGATCATAGTAATGTGTTTCAAAGTTTTGAAATAATTTTATTTTGTGTGCTTCTGTTAATACTCATTTGAGTTCATGTGTACTTGTGTTCAGTTCTTTAACTTAGTTTTAAACTTAATATTGGAGTTATTTTGCTACCAGCGTGGCTTAGAAGGCAGCCAAGGTGTACATGCAGTTGACCTGATTATAGGAATCTCTGTGGCCTGAAGTAAATCAGGTCATGCAGCCTAGTAGGCTGAAGACCTATTTACTGTTGATAAGTGTCAGAAGAAAATTAACGAAATTATTGCTAATTTACAAAACCAAAAGAGCTGTGAAATTGAACTCATTTGGAAGATGTAATATAGGTAAAGCCCTGCATTAAAATAATAATCCTAACATTTTATTACGTAAAGAAACTTAACTTAAATAAAAGTTTTAATTCCCCTTTTAGCTTCCTACTGAAATATTTGCCGAAACTCTTAAGTGGAATTGTGTCAGAATTTCTTCACTTAGATATTAACGCTATTCAGGTGGACCAGTAACTTTAAAGAATAAAACTTTGATCCTAAGTGTCATAGTACTTTAATAAAAAGTAATAAAAAATGCTTTGGATCCCATGGAAGTTATTTATCCTTATGAAAATATCTAGGTAAAGAATTTAGAAGCCTACTTCAGGAAGAGAGCAACAAGAAGTTAAGTGGAGTAAAATTCCTAGCTCTACAGGAAATAGGTCATCCATTTGCCTTCAAACACTAAAAGACTACTTGAGACTTTTTAAAAAGGAGAGAACCATTGAGAAGCAGAAACAAGGGAAATTTTATTTCTTGCAGTTTGATGAGTGGAAAGCAATACAGGATCAGTTTTAAGCACTTAGTTAAATGGCATGTATAAAAAACTAATAAAATGGAAATGGTAGGTTTGTTGTATTTACAAATTAGGATTCATGTTTTCTGTGCAAGAAAAAGATAAGCTCAATTCTCCAAGGAATTTTTATGTAGGTCATTCCCCAAATCTCCAGAGAAAAAAGGGGGTACTAGGTAGGTGGGTGTAGGACATGTTTTCAGTAATTGTTCCAGTTCTCTGTTATAATAGAAACACCCTCACGCATCTAATAGGTCAGTGGGAGTACCTGGGGCTTCTCTAATCTGATTAGATTTAAAGACTGATGATCTCATTTCTGAGTGATAAACAGGTAGCCCATGGCTTGTAGTGGCAAGAATTTTCCTCTCTACCTATCAGGCATTTTTAGCCTCCACACTGTAGACGTTTTTGACTCATTAAGTCTTTGTAGAGAGGGGCCCTGTGCATTGCACAGTATTTAGGAACATCCTTGGCCTTTACCCACTAGATGATAGCGCCAAACCCCCTGCTCCCCTCCACTTGTTTAAACCAAAATGTCCTCAGACATTGGAATGTGCTAAACATGCTGTGGGAGTCAAAATGGGCCCTCCCTTTGGTGAGTGAGTGAGTGAGTGAGAGAGAGAGAGAGAGAGATACAGACAGAAAGACAGACTGATTTGAGAGAAAGTTGCAGGCTTGATGCCCATTATTTCTCAATACTTTATATAGTTCACACTTTCCAAACACAAAGTACTCTCCTGTATTGCTACAGTATACTCATCAAAACTAGGAAGTCAATAACATTGATCATTAGATCCCATTCAGATCTCACCAGTTGCCTCAGTATGGCCTTCATAGCAAAACAGGTAAGCCATCTGCTACATCTCCCAATCATGAGCCCATGATTCATGATTAAATCCAAATCATGTGTTGTGTTTAGTTGTCACAAGTTTCTTACTCTCCTTCAGGCTGGAACATGTGTGTCTTTCCTGTCTTGACAAACTTAAGATATTTGTAGAATGTTCCTCAACTTATGTTTGTCTAATGTTCCCTCATGATTAGATTCAGGTTATGTGTATTTGATGAAAATACCACAGAAAAGATGCTCTGTTCTCACTGCATTGTGTCAGGGGGCACACAAGGTCAGTTTGTACCATATGGTTGATGTTAACCCCATCAGACTCCTCAACTATCCTCATCAAACTTTTACCCACTAGTTTTAGAATTGAGTCTTTCCTGAATCAGTTTTTCCTGTGATGGCTGTTGAATATATTTTTCCTGATTACATCAGTCCTTATATAGGTGGCCTTCTACTGTTAGGTAGATCTTTTCCTCACCTCCGTTTATGTAAGAATATGTTATTTATAAAGTTATTATATAATATATATACATGCATTATATATTCATTTATATATATTCATTCCTTATGTCAGTATGAATATAGATACCTATTTTATTCAATCATTTGTGACTATTATTTAAATGATAGTACGACTATTATTTGGATACTCAGATTTTCTTAGATTTGGCCTATGGATGTTTCTTCATACTGGCTTTTGATGTGTGTCCCACCATTTTGTATTTCTTTACTTAACTAGCATGCTAAGATGTTTAAGCCTCATCATATACATTCCTGACCCTGGAATCAGCCAGTTTTCCAACAACTTGTTTTCTTTTAGTAGAGAATGGTATTTAGAAATAAAAATACAGTCCTAGGTATGGTCATTGCTTTCTAGGCCTTCTTTGAGTTGACATAGCTAGGAAGCATGTAAATGTATGCATATTCTCTTACACAGGTACACACAGTTACTTTGTGTCTATGTATATTTAGAACCATGAGTTCATACTGATACCTCTGATTCTAGTTCAACACCACGTTTGTTTTAGCCTTTCCATTTTGCACATTTTACTTCCCTTGGCCTGCTGTGAGAAACCTGGTTCCCATTCTCTTCAACGTATTTGTTATTTGCTCAGTACTCAGGTACATAACCAATTTCTTGACCATGCAGGCTATCATCTCAGTTTTAGTGCCACTAGCGAAGAGATCTGTTTTCCCTCCCCTGATCTCCCCATGTTAGAAAACATTAACTTTTTAAGCATGCCAGCTGTGAGAATTTTCCCCAGCACCTCAGCATGATACAGAGAAAGGTTGTTCATAACAGGATTGAGGGCTGGCTATGGGAACAAATGTGACAGAAAGAAGCTAAGGGGAGGGTGAAGAAAACTTCTGATAACATAGTTGAAATGATTACTCAGGAAAGTAGTTATTTGCTAGGGAGAAAAGTAAAGATAGGGTTTGAGGGATTAGGTAGGACTATATCTGGGTTTAAGTATCTGTTGTTTCTATGTATAGTTTATTTGATCATTTGACAATTTTAATGCTTTTTTTTCTTTAATGCTCTCCTATTTCTGATTGCTGACTGTAGATTCCCTGCATTCCATTATTTGCAGTTATATTGCATATTGTATATATGTACTAATATACTTAGATCTCTTCTATATACTTAGATTTCTTCTGCCTGCTTTGCTTTTTGATTTCTAGCTTTCCATTCAGCTTCTGCCTTGTCTTAGTAAGGCATCATCTGTGTAATCATCCTAACAACCTTCAGTGCTTGGAGGGTTGTAAGTGTACCTGGTTTGGCCATATCATTTTGCCATTTTAGCCTGCTGCTGGGTCATTGATGAAACTAACTATAATGCCAGTCTCAGCTTCAGTTCTCAAATATTTCTATCTCCACTTTCATGTGGTTTAATGCTGGGCCCATCTGGCCCTATCTTGTGTGTGACTCTAAAAGAAACATTCTGGACTTTTTTCTTTCTTCCCTTCTGTCATTCAGTATGACATTGGATAGTAGGCTTCTGGGCAATTGAATAAACTTTGATTATCAGTATAAATCATAGTTACATATTTAGTTTTAAAAGAGTTATTGCTTAAAGCTGCAGCTTTAAAGTTAAGTGTATCTAGCTTTATAGATTTTTAAACTCATTTTTTTTCTTTCATAAAATGAGTTTATATAGGGTTATCAACTTAAAAACAGAGTCTTACAGTTGAAGAGTTTTTAAAAGACAAGTAGTTCTACCTCTCACCCAAGAACAGATGCTTCTTCGCAGTATCCTTTTCTAGCAGTTAGAACTCACTCATGAAACAACTTACTTTTCTGTCAGATTGTTTATCCATGGTACCTTTGATATGTATCTGAGGATTCACTGACTATCCTAAGATTCAGTCATCAAGGTGGCAGTGTGAAATTTACTATATTCTTACTGCCTAGAAACCTAAGACATAGATGGATATAAAGCCTGAAAAAAAGAGACTCTAGCCATTGGTTTGCTGATGAGAGATAATGGCCAAAGTGTAAAAGTAAAAAGCCACTGCTACCCATTTATAGACCTTAGATTTGTGATCCAAAGAATTGTTGAAGCTGGGTTATGGAAAAGGGTCAGTTTTAGACTTTTGTCATTGTTTTTGTTCAACATCTGCTACATGCCTTATAGTAGGTGCTTGGGATACAAAAAGGAATGTATATTGAAAAGGCTGTCAGGTGAGGTAGAATGTTTTTCCCCCATGGAAACTTCTGAGTAGCCTTAGTATTTCTTCAATGTGTGAGTTCCAAAGCAGAAGCATTTATCTTCCTTTTATATAGATAGCATTTAACTTAAATATTAAACTAGGTGCTTAAATCATTGATCCGTGTTACATAAACACTTAGAAAAATATAAATATTTCACTGTGTGATCTAATTCTTGGGGTTTTTTTTTCCCAGTAATATTTTATATTGGAAGGATTTAATAAGGAATAAAAGTACTAATCTTTTTATTGCTTTTAGTTCAAGTGCCTTTAAATTTGAAAGTTCAGAAAATTTCACACAACTTATTTCACAGAATATGAAGTTTGAAATGAGAAAATGTAGCTGTTGATTAATCCAGAGCCAGAGAACTTTGACATACATTTGACACTTAGCCAAAGAATGAGTGTGTGTATTAGGGTGTTTATAGTTGGGAATTTTCTTTTAAATTGGTAATGTATTTTAATTTGAGTTAGTTGGTATTCAGACATCCAGAAAACTTTTTGCTGGACTGTCTTTTCTTGTACAAGGTGATGACTTCATGGTAATAATAACCAAAGACCAACATAAGATGTATAATAATAGGAATTTTTTGAGGATGGTGACCATATTATTATTTTTACTTAATTCCCAGTGTTTGTGATACAGAAGGAATTCATAAATGTTCATTTCTGGAATTCTTTGTATCTCTCAGCAGTCTTCATTTAGTACTAAATATATATATATTTTAATGTTTGAATATATTGGTAAACCTATCAAAATTGGAAAATTTTCAGCATTACAAGTATTTTTGTCTCTCTGTCCTCTTTTGAGAACTCTAATTATACTTGTCTTACTTATCTCAGCTTAAAGTCAACAGATAAAATCTGTCATCTGACAAAATTAGGCTTACTGACTTACTGCTAATACTGTACACTGGAGGAATCATGAGGCATCTTACCAAAGAATAGTTTTTGTAGGATTTTGGGGAAACTGGAGAATTTAGGTGAAAATTAAATGGAACAGTGTTTCAGAGGCTCAGAGTAAAGTGAAGCTGTATATAAAGGGATAAAAGTACACTCAGGGGTCCTGTTTACTTGGAAACTCTGAAGTAATTATGGAATGTATCCAGAAACTCCTTATTTGAAGCTCTGAATCTCTCCAAAGTAACTTAGATCCTCCAAGCAAGAGTAAGACATTTTAATGTTACTGATTTTCAGACTGCAAAGTTTTTGATAGTTTATGGTTTTAGTAAAGAAAGTTTCACTGTAAGAAAGCAGTAGTAGCAAAGAAGAGCAGCTTTATAACACTTTACAGCTGGAGCATGTCTTTTGGAGCAATATTGTTTCCTATTAACTTTACAGCTGGTTTTATCTGTGTTATTCCAGTTTGATGAATGGCAGGGCAGATATTTAGAATCACAGCTTAATTTTTACAGTCTCATGTATTTATTGGGCTGGATGAACTTGTCCCAGTGTACACTGACACTGTCCATCTTTCTAATTTTTTCAGTCTTTTTTATCTAGGTTTCATTTTAGATTCTGTTGCTACATTTTTAGGTTCTGTAGTATCTAATTAGCTATTAATCCCAACCATTGTAATTTTCATCTCTGAACATTTATGTTTACAAGGTTTATATATAAAGTTAATATGTGTTGTTATAATCACTATGTTCTATTCTCTTATAGACTAGAAATTTTTTTTCATGAGGATTTAAAAATAAAGTTAGTTCTAAAACTAATAGCCCATTCCTGTTTCCTTCTCTTTTGTTTCCCCCCATTCCCCTTCTAGCCTTACTTTTGACTTGACTTGGAATTCCATATTAAATTGAAATGCAGTTGTATCTACTTACATTTAGTTATGATTTATATGTGACCCATATTAAAATCATTTGAGAAAGTGTGCAGATACAAATTTGATAGAACCAGATTGAAAGTATATGAGGAAATTGTGTTAAGGAATAGATTAAGATGAAGCCAAAATTCAAGACCTTTTGTCTGGATAGATTTCCTAGGATTTACCACAAATAGAACTTTGATTTTCTTAGAAGGTAGGACATTTCGGTGACTTTGTTGCTTTTTAGGAAGGACTATTTAAAACAGAAAACTTACTACATTTTCGTAAGTATAGGTTATATTTTAATTTTTTTCTGTGCCTCAACCAAGGAACTATTGCTATTAAATTTTCCTTTGTTATTGATGGGTTGTTTAATTAACATTTAATTTCAGAATATAAGTGAAGGATATCTTTAACCCCCCTTCCCTTTTTGTAGGATTGCTTATATTAAGTTATGTTCCTCTTTTTACTACTCTTTGGTTTTTTACTTTTTAAATTGTCTGCATTTGATATAGTTAATTCCTGAAAATTAAAATATGAATTGATAGAATAATAAGTAATTTATACTTTTCTATTCTACAAGTTTTTTGAAATTTAAATTTTAAAAAATATTTTTTATTTGGCAATAATTTCAAATTACCAGAGTTGCAAAAAAGTACATGAAATACTCTTTACCCTGATTATCTTAATATTTGCTTTTCCATTTGTTCTTTCTCTGTAGTTATGTATGTATATGTATATACACACTTGATTCTTTTTCCTGAATATTTAAGGGTAAGTTACATGTGTATCACATAGTCCTTTAACATGTAAATTTGGTGTGTATTTCTTAGTCAGTTATATGTCCACATCACAGTAATCAACTTCGGTAAATTTAACATTGTTCCAGTATTATTACCTAATCTGTTGTGTCAATTTTGTCAGCTGACACAATAATGTCCTTTGTAGCATTTCCTCCTTTCTGGCATAAGATTCAGTCTAGGGTGAAGTATTTCATTTACCTGTTAAATCTCTTTAGTCTCCTTTAACCTGGAACATTTCCATAGCCTTTGTCTTTTCTGACATTGACATCCCTTTATCCCCTTAAAAAAATGCTTCTTGTTTGATTTAGTCTACAGTTTCCTCATGATTGGATTCAGGTTATTCATTCTAGGCCCGGATACTATGTAAGAGATGGTAAATTCATTGCAGTGTACTGCATCTGGAGGATGTTAAGTATGATCACCCAGTCAAGGGTTTGTCTATTCCTCTAATGTATAACTATTTTTGTTCCCTTGCAACTCTATTCTTCATTAGAATATTCTCTTAGATTTAGTGTACATAATTCTTTCCTGATCAGTATTTACTATGCTGGTTGCAAAGTAATCATTTGCCATCTCTCACACTTTCTCCATATTCACCAGTAAGTTCTCAACACCCTGCTGTAAATATGAGCCTACCCTTCTCCCCATTTTTTTTTCTTTTATCAATATGGACTTATAAAATAAGTGGTTCATAATTCATTATTTTGGAGCTAAATTTGTCCTGATTTGTCTAGTGTTGCCTCTTTAAGCTGGCTTTTTTGTCCTGTGACATGCAGCCACTCTAGGAGCACTTCCTTACTTTGTGGCATCAACACCATTTTCCAGGTTTATCTGGTACCTGCTTATGCTCCAGGGCTGGTATCAGGCCCATTTTCTGAGGAGTCCTCATTCCCTTTTGTGGGGAGCAGTATTGGCTACTAAGATCTGGGCACTAGATGTGCTGTTGCTTTTTGGCTATGTTAGCAGAGGGCTGTAGGCAATATACATGTATATGCATATGCATATCTAAAGTAGTTACAGAATGCTTTGTCCATTCCACTACAATAAATAAAATCTAATGTGTTCAGGGTTTGTTTGCAATCCTACACTTCCCCACTCTACGTTGCCCCTGACAGGGTTTCAAGTCAAATACTGTGTGTGTGAGTTACTTAGATTCATTCTGTCTGCCTGCTTCTTTGTCTTCTAGTCTTTTATATGAATAGGTTTATCTGTTCTGGAGTGCTGTCAGTTTTAGTTTGTCCCTTTTATTCTCCCTGACTCTTTTGAGTATGTACAAAAGCCAGAACTAAACAAAAAGGTAAGGTAAGTGATGGGTCACTTTACTGAGCTGTATTTCAGCTCATCACCCACACCTTGTAGGGAACTGACTTCATTGTTTTCTCCTTTATCTATCCATCCAAATTGGAGCCACAGCTGTGGCTCCCACAGCTGCCAGTCTCCCCCTTGGAGGCAGTTCCCACGGCGCAAAAGGATGCAGACTATAGGGACTGGCTGCAGAGCGCGGTGGGCGGTGCCCTGCTCAGCCTGGTGGGTGAGGCCACATAGGTTCTGAGGGCACTGCTTGCTCTGACCCGTTCAACCAAGTGGGCCTCAGTTAGTGGGTGGTTCTCTGTGCCACGCAGTGGGATGGGGGACGATACTCTAGACCCCGCCGTTGCAAGCTTTTCCAGGCCCTGGCATGCTCTATTGAGACTTGAGCTGAAGCTGATATTCTCAGGCTCCACACTGAGCAACTGGGTGGAGGTGGGGAGGTGTGAGAGAGAGTGAGTTCTGTGTCTTGTGGCTCTGTGGGGCACAAGCATGCTTTCATGGAGCAGTGGAACCCAGCCCAGTGGTGCGAAGAGGGCAGGAAAGAAGAGATTGAGCTGCTGTCTGATGTGGCCTACTTTGGCCTCACTACACTTGCACGCTACCAGACCTTCAGGGAAGAGTACGTGGGTGTCATCCAGGTGGACTCCTCTAGCTGAGTGCCCTCAAGGCTACTCCGCAGTGTGCTGGTTACATTGTACACTGTCCTGCAGTACCTGCTGGACAAGGCCCTTTACCTGGAGCACGAGCTGCAGGCCGACCATGACAGTTCCTGGCCCTCACAGGGGGGTCTGGCGCTCAGCATGAGTGGCCGGTCGGGTGCACACGGCCACCCTGATGGGGTAGCAGCAGAAGGGGCCCCTGCGGGCAGTGCTGTTGCTTAGGCAGGGCCTCAGCTGCCTCCAGCAGCTGCGTGTCACCTGGTTCTACATCCACGGTGCCTTCTACCTCCTGGCCAAAGAGGCTCATGGGAGTTCTTATGAGCCACATGGAAGACAGACTTTCCCAGGCGCTCCCTGTGTGCCTTGTGCCTGGAGGAGAGCTGACACCCGACAGCTTATCTCTTTGTCCACCTCTTTTGCTGGGAGTGCATCACCCAGTGGTGTGACACCAAGATGGAGTGTACCCTCTGCAGAGACAGGTTCCTGCCCCATAAGCTCCTGTGTCTGTGGCATTATCGTTGAGCCCATGAAGATGGATCCATGAGTCTTTCCTATTGTTGGGAAATAATTCTCAAAATTACGTGCACAGAAATCACAAAATTCTCAAGTTCTTTTTTTTGTCACGAGACACAATGCCAGCAGCTCAAGAGGAGGCTGGAAGCTGACCTGGCTGCAAAATGGCCAGGCAAAGATCTTTAGAGCCGGATTTGGGCAGGGGCTCCACCCAATCAATAACCGTAAGCCTGATGCTGACAGACAAGCGGGCCCTCCACCTTAAGGGTCTCCTACCCATTGTGCCAGTTTAGTCCCTTCCTCAGGGACCTGTCTGGACAGGGCTTTAGGTTTCTCCTCCAAGCTGTGACTACTCAACTGAGAACTACTTTTAGAAATAGGCTCAGATCAACTATTCACTTACGCAGTGTAAAGATGGCTTGAGGCGTGAATGTGGGTAAGAGTGGGGAAGGTGGCTGTCCGCTCGACAGTGTGTTCGTCAGCCAGCCCCAATGCCCTGTGATCTCATAGTTGCTAGCGCCAGGCTGCCAAGTGGTGCTGGCACATCTGTTCAGCAGAAAGAAGCCAGGGAGTTGTATCTCCACCGAAAACATTTGGCATGCACCTTTTAACACACGTCAAGTTTGTCACTCATTTTAGAAAACAGAAGCCTACATCTTGGCCTTATCCAAACTCTGAGGGTTTTCCTCCCTCTCAACTCCTGGTGGGGCAGGGCTTGGTGGAGTGAGAGGAGGTTTTCCTAATGCCTAGCATGCAGATACCACCTCAGACCCCACTCTCCCAGAGGCTGGGGTAGGACAGCCGCTTAAACCCTGTCACCACTGCATCTACCTTGTTTCTGTGCCTTCTTAATGTCAGAAGTTTAAAACTGATTAGCTTTGGCATAGGCATCCTTAGGAAACGACACAAAAGTGTTGGTTGAGTTAGGAAAGCCACAGGCGTAGCTGAAAATGTGGCTTCATAGAGGACAGTGAACGTGCCCTGTCCAGGGCCTCTGTCAAGGAGGTGACATCCCTGCTGTAGGCATTGCAGTGCCGGCAGACCATTTCCAGAGTTGATACAGTGGACTGGGGTGTTCGGAAAGAGGGATGGCTCCAAATTGTTTACTCAGTGAAACTGCCAGAGACGGCTGCTGTGGCCATGGGAAGCAGGCTGTCTCCAGAAAGGGAGGATTCCCGAGAGTCTGCGCCATTCCTAAAATCCTTTACTTAACACTAACCAAGCATATAATTTCCCATCATACCCTAAACCTGAGCATTTCCTAGGAAAACAGTATGAAAAATGAAGAGTGGCGAGTTGAAACATGCCAGGTGCCATGAGGTGGTAAAAGTACTGATTTGGAGGAGCATTTCAGTTATGAAGCTTGCAATACAGGATCAGGTATACAAAAGGCCTTAAGAGCAGCTTAGTTTCAGATCAGCAAGGAATTGGCAACAAAAAAAATCCCACCATTTGCTGTCTAAAACCATAAGAGGGATGGGAAACTGTTCAGAGCTACAAGCCTGAACCTCCTGAGGATGCAAGAGAAGATCCAGGGGGTGGGGGTGGGGTGGGTGGCAGCCATGGGCAGGGCATGACTGCTCTGCTCGTTTTGACAGCAGTTCCCTGTCAGGCTGGTGCTTCTCTTCACTGGGCTTTAATTTTAGATAAAGACTACGCGGGAAGGGGGTCACTGTCTTTAAATAAAGTTGGAATTAAAGTCACTTAATAGAAAAAAAAAGAAATTTCCCTATTTGCCCTCTTAAAGGTAGCATTTATATGTGCTGCTTAGCACTTTGCTTTTAAAACTTACTAATAACTCTTGGAAATTACTCTGTGGGTTCATAGAGATCTTCCTCAGAGTATATGTATTTATAGGTTTGTGAAAGTTGGCTTTAGATTATTTTGCTTAGTTTCTTAATTCTCACATGTATTTATATATTTTAAACAACCTTTTTTTAAAAAAAGATATGTGTGTAGGTTATGTATATGTACAAATCCAGTGTTGGCAAAACTATGTATTCAGCCACCCCTATCATCATTTGTTCCTAGTTTCAGGAAGATTGTTCAGAGATTGTCCTAGGATTTGGTTCAGCTACTATAAAAGAAAAAGTAGTTTTTAAACAGGTAGCATTTTCCCCCTGGCTTACCAGTCCCTGACTATCTCTGGACTGTTTTCAAGTTGTGTGTCAGGGTCAACCTTCCTGTGGTCCTTCCTGTTCTGCCATCTCCAGAGTATTGAAGAGTTAGAAGGAATGGGAAGGGAAAGATCCCTAGAAGGCTAGGACCCAGAAGGTGTACCTCACTTGGATTCCCACTTCACTGACTGAAACTTAGTCATGTGCCCACACAAGCAGTAAGAAGTGTTGGAAAAGCAGGACAACATATATCCAGCTAAATATTCTTTTTTAAAAATGGTGAAATAGTATTTTCTAGCCACAGGTATCTCAAGATATTTATAGCTTCTCTTTTTGTGTTTCTAAATTTGATAATCTCCCTAATAAAACTGATCCATTGTATATTTAGTTACATTTCTAGTTGTAAACACTGATGCCTATTTCAGCCATTTTTATCATGGCTAATTCTAGTATCATAATTTTATTATATAATTTTGAATCGTAGGGCTGAGTTGTATTAGTTTTCACAAAGTGCGAAGTACTGAATTTTATGCTTTGTTACGTGGACATTTTAATTACCGTTTATGCTCAGATTTGCTATTTCAAGGTGATACCCTGATGTGACTGCTTTTATACGACTCACTACCAATTACACTCTTGGTTATTCTCACAAACAGCTGAGTAGTAGTATGCATTGTTCTTCACGTAGACAGGAGTTAACAATTTTTTCATAAAAATAGCAGTTTTCTCTTTAAAAGGCTTATCTGTAGAGCTTAATTAAGTCAGGCAGGAAAGAGATTTTTCAGGTCTACTCCCTTGTACCTGTAGATTATACTCTCTGCATAGTTCTCTGTATTAATACAGTCTAAATGTCTAGTTCTTGGCAGCATAGACATTCTTGGTTTTAGTTTAGGGTTATCTGAAGTTTCCTCAAATAGCATTCTGAACATTTAACAGATTATGAAAATTTATTTTCAGTTTTGTCGTTTAGGACAATTTGAGATTTATGAGCATGCTAAAGAAAAGTTCTAAAGAGGTAAAAGGTATCCTAGTATATATTCTCTCTGCTTCTACCACCCATCTTTTTTAAAAACTCTTAATAGCTTTTTTAAAAAGCCAAGTCCAAATTAATTTCCCCCCCCCTTTTGAATTGCTACTACTATCATAAACACACACAGTTGTACATTGTAGCACCTTGTTTTGTTTTTTCCCCCAGAACTCAATTGTAGAACATGGTGATTGAATTACTGATGAGGGTGCACTTGTGTTCTCATGGTATCTTTGGGTGAGGCTGGATGAATTCTAATGAGCTTACTGTATTTGTCCATATTTTTTACTACCCAGTCTTCTTTAAAACTCAAATTTGTTTGGTACTGTTTAAAAAATTCTGTGGCTTAAAATCAGCTATGTTTTTCCCTTTTAGTTGCCCGCAGAATGACAGATGGATAGTGTAATACTGTCATTTCTTCTTTGCATTCATGAAGGAACTCTTCTTTCTTCTGCTTTCTAATTGTAATTCAACAAATCAGTCTGTTAACTACAGCCTTGGCATTATAATTGTAAAAGTTAATTTTTATCCATTGTTTTTATGGAAACTGGATTCTCTGGATAAATGCTCCATAGGTCTGTCATTGGCATCTTTTTTCCTTAGCTGTAATAGTGTTATATTTGAGGTTTTCCTTGTTTGCTGTTCCCCTGGAGAATGTAATAGCAAAGAATAGCATGTTTAAGATTACTAGAACTGAAAAATGCTAAAATGATTCCAAATCTTTAGAATCTCTGAGTATCCTTAAGAACTTTCTACTTACTTTGTTCCACATATTCTTAACATAAGATTACAGAGCAAACTGAACCCACAAATATTTTAACACAGAGAAAAGTTAAGGAATCTTGTTAATATGATGTGTCTGCTTTTTAAACAAGATTAAAGATAAGCCCAGGGTGCAATCAGAATGATTCAGTTAAAACTTAGGTTGATACATGGTAAGGATGATTTTCATTTTCCATGACAAGTAGATTGCTATATGGTACTTTTGCAGGTATGCAGATATATAATCACTTTCATTGAGTTATGTGTGGATTCCATATACAATGCACAGGTGCAGGTGGAATTGTCATACCATTTTGGAATCATGTAAACAGCTGAGTCATTGTTGGTATCTTCATACATCCTTCCCTTGCCAACCCTTTGTGTGTGTTTTAGCCACATCCAGATGTTAATTTTTAATTGAGGTGTATGTTCAGCACCTACCCGTCTCCTATAATAAACTCTGTATTAACCTGTAAAACTTGGAAATAATTATCAAGGAAAAGTTCTAACTAGATTCACTTTCTTTTAAACTACTCATTAGCATTCAAATGGTGAAATATCAAAACTTTCATAATAATAGTATTACTGAATCTCCTTGTTGAGCAGAGTAAACAAAGTTCATTGATTGTGTACTTTTAATATAAATCATTCAGTTATGCTGTATACTTTCAGGTTCCAAAGGCTTTTTGAAAATTATTTGTAAAAATAACACAGCATGAGATCTACTTAGGAAATTCTTAGGCATACATACTTTTAACTGTAAGTACAATGTTGTACAGCTGATTACTAGAACTTTCTCATGTTGGATGTCTCAAACTCTTACATACATTGAACAGCAACCCCTGGTTTCCCCTGCTCCCCCAACCCATGGCAACCACCAGTCTTTATGTTTTTATGAGTTTGTGTACTTTAAATATGTCATGTAAGTGGAATCCTGCACTATAGGCCTTCTGTGACTCACTTAATTTAGCTTAACATCCTAAAGGTTCATCTGTATTATAGCAGGTGATAGGATTTCCCTCTCTTATTATGGCTTATTTTATGGCAATAATAATCTATTGTATGGATATATCACATTTTCTTTATCCATTTAATCGTTGATGGACACTTCTGTTGTTTCCATCTCTTGGTTATTGTAGATAATGTTGTAGTGAACATGGAAGTGCAAATCTTTCTTTGAGATCCTGATTGCAATTCTTTGGGATAAATACCCAGCAGTGGTATTACAGGATCATATGGTAGCTTTATTTTTAATTCTTTGAGGAACCTCCATATTATTCCTTAATGGCTTCATTTTAATTCCCACTAAAGGTTCCTATTTTTCTGTATCCTCACTAACACTTGTTATTTCCTGTTCTTTTCGTAGCTGCCATCCTACTGGGTGTGAGCTAATAACTGGTTGTGGTTTTGATTTGCATTTTGCTTATGATAAGTGTTGTTGAGGATATTTTCATAGACCTGTTGGCTCTTTGTATGTTTTTATTGGAGAAATTGCTGTTCAAGTTTTTGCCTATTTCTTAATTGGTTTGTTTGTTTGTTTGTTTTCTACTGAATTGTAGGTCCTTACATGTTTTGGAGAGTAATCCCTTATCATATACATGGTTTACGAATATTTTCTCCCATTCTGTAGGTTGCCTTTTTTCATTTTTGATTGTTTCCTTTGCTGTGCAGAAGCTTTTTTGTTTGATGCGGTCCTACTTTGTTTGCTTCTGTTATTTGTGCTTTTGGTGTCACATCCAAGAAGTCATTGCCAAGACCAGTTGTTAACTATCTTTTCACCCATGTTTTCTTCGAGGAGTTTTACAGTTTCAGGTAGTTGATTTTTGTATGTGGTATGAGATAAGGGCCCAATGCCATTCATTCATTCATTCATTCATTCATTATTTTGATATCATTAATTGACAGTTACATGAGGAACATTATGTTTGCTAGGCTCCCCCCTTCACCAAGTCCCCTGACAAACCCCATTACAGTCACTTGTCCATCAGTGTAGTAAGATGCTGTAGAGTCACTACTTGTCTTCTCTGTTGCACAGCCCTCCCCGTGCCTCCCCCCACATTATACATGCTAATCGTAATGCTCCCTTTCTTCCCCCCCCCCATCCCTCCCTTCCCACCCATCCCACCCATCCTCCCCATCCTCCCCAGTCCCTTTCCCTTTGGTAAGTGTTAGTCCATTCTTGGGTTCTGTGGTTCTGCTGCTGTTTTGTTCCTTCAGTTTTTCCTTTATTCTTATACTCCACATATGAGTGAAATCATCTGGTATTTGTCTTTCTCCGCCTGGCTTATTTCACTGAGCATAATACCCACTAGCTCCATCCATGTTGTTGCAAATGGTAGGATTTGTTTTCTTCTTATGGCTGAATAATATTCCATTGTGTATATGTACCACCTCTTCTATATCCATTCATCTACTGATGGACACTTAGGTTGCTTCCATTTCTTGGCTATTGTAAATAGTGCTGCGATAAATATAGGGCTGCATCTGTCTTTTCCAAACTGGGCTGCTGTATTCTTAGGGTAAATCCCTAGAAGTGGAATTCCTGGGTCAAATGGTATTTCTATTTTGAGCTTTTTGAGGGACCTCCATACTGCCTTCCACAATGGCTGAACTAATTTACATTCCCACCAGCAGTGTAGGAGGGTTCCCCTTTCTCCACAACCTCGTCAGCATTTGTTGTTGTTTGTCTTTTGGATGTTGGCCATCCTTACTGGTGTGAGGTGATATCTCCTTGTGGTTTTAGTTCGCATCTCTGATGACTAGCCATGTGGAGCATCTTTTCATGTGTCTGTTGGCCATCTGAATTTCTTCTTTGCAGAACTGTCGGTTTAGCTCCTCTGCCCATTTTTTAAGTAGATTATTTGCTTTTTGTTTGTTGAGGTGCATGAGCTCTTTATATATTTTGAATGTCAGCCCTTTATCAGATCTGTCATTTATGAATATATTCTCCCATACTGTAGGATACCTTTTCCTGTTGATGGTGTTCTTTGCTGTACAGAAGCTTTTCAGCTTGATACAGTCCCACTTGTTCATTTTTGCTTTTGTTTCCCTTGCCTGGGGAGGTATGTTCATGAAGTAGTCGTCATGTTTATGTCCAAGAGCCAATGCCATTCTTTTGCATGTGCTATCCAGTTTTCTCAGCACCATTTGTTAAAGATGTCACCTCCATTGTGTAGTCTTGGCTCCTTGGTTGAAGATCATTTGACCATATGTATGTGTGGATTTATGTATTGGTTCCCTGTTCTGTTACATTAGCATGTGTATCTGTCTTTATGCCAGTACCCTAGTATTTTGATTACTATAGTTTTGTTGAAATCAGGAAGTGGGAGGTCTCCAGGTTTTTTGGTCTTCAAGATTGTTTTGGCTATTCAAGGTTCTTTGTGGTTCCATATGACTTTTAGGTTTGTGTTTTCTGTTTCTGTAAAAAAAAAAAAAATAGAGATTTTGATAAGAATTGCATCAAATCCATAGATTGCTTTGGGTAATATGGACATCTAAACAATATTAAGTTTTCCAAACCATGAACACAGGATATCTTTCCATTTATTTGTGTCTTTATAATTTCTTTCAACAGTGTTTTGTAGCTGTCAGTATACAAATCTTTCACCTCCTCAGTATTAGGTTTATTCTTGAGTATTTTCTTTTAGATGGTACTGTAAGTGGGATTTCTTCCTTTTTGGAGTGTTCTTTGTATAGAATTGCAACTGATTTTTGAGCATTGATTTTGGGTTGTACAACTTCACTGAGTACATTTATTAGTTCTAACAGGTTTTTTTGTGTGTGGAATTGTTACATTTTTGTACATATAAAATTATGTCATCTGTGAACAGAAAATTTTACTTCTTTTTGATTTGGCAGCCTTTTAATTCTTTTTGTAGTTTATTTGCTTTTGTTAGTATGTTTAATAGAAGCAGTGAAGAGAGGGCATCCTTTCCTTGTTCTTGATGGTAAAGGAAAAGCTTTTGGTGTTTCACAGTTGAGTATGATATTAGTTGTGGGCTCTTAATAAATGATCTTTATTATGTTGAGATAATTTCCTTCTGTTCCTTGTTTGTTGAGTATTTTATCATGAAAGGATATTGAATTTTTTAAAATGCTTTTTCTGTACTAACAGATGATTGTGTGATTTTAATGTGGTCTGTTTTCTTAATGCTTGTAATTTTAATGCATTCTTTTAATGCCAGTGTATTATATTTTTTGATTTTCATATGTTGAACCATCTTTGCATCCCAGGGATAAATCCCAGTTACCTGGTCATGGTGTATGGTCCTTTTAATGTGCTGTTGAATTTGGTTATCTAGTATTCTGTTGAGGATTTTTTGCATTTACAGTTGACCCTTGAACAACTTGAGTTTGAACTGCAGGGGCCCATTTATATGTGGGTTTTTAAAGTAAATATATTGGAAATTATTTTTGGAGGTCTGAGACAATTCGAAAACCATTTTTTCTCTGGCTTTATTATATGAATATGGTAGGTAGTACCTATAACATACAAAGTATGTGTTAACTATTTATAATCACTAAGGCTTCTGGTCAGGTATAAACTATTAATGGTTAAGTTTTTTATGTCAAAATTTTACGTGGATTTTGAAATGTGGGGAGGCATGCTGTCAGTGCCCCTACCCCCTGCATTGTTTAAGAGTCAGTCAACTGTATATTCTTTGGGGATATTGTTCAAGGGCTTTTAAGATGAATTAGAAGAGTGTATCCCAGTCTGATTTTTATACTGACAATACTTGATAGCAGTGCTTTCATGCCAGTTACCCCATTTGCTTATTTTAGTCCCTCTGTGAGGTGGATAGACCATACATTCCAATTTTCTTAGGAATGTGCTGGACTCAGAATTGCACATTAGTACATAATAAGTATTAGTATCAATAACAATACTTGCATAGCACATATTATTTCAGGCACTCTTATAAATGTTTTATATACATTTAATCCTTAACACAGCCATTTTTGGTAGGTAATGTTATCAATTCTCTTACAGATGAGAAAAGTGTTGAATAACAAGTAGCTTTCTATTTGTCTTGTTAACTGTTAGGTATATTGCCACTCAATGAATAATTAGTAGGGGGTCTGTTTAATTCAGACCCTTGACCTACCCTATTATTTTGTTACCCACAGAACCAGATAACCTTCTTATCCAAAAGATTGTTATTACCTGAAGTCAGTGCTTTTTAAAAAGAAGTAAAATGATTGACCCATGAGGTACTTATTCTTTCCAAAAGTCTGTTATTTTTCTGGGCTTGTGACTGTACTTTGGCTACTAGAGGCTTAAGTGAGAGATCTAACAACTAGCAGGCGTATGTATTACATAGCTTGTGTTTGAGAGAAAAACAGTAAGGAATTGAGAGCTAGGTTTTAAAATTTATGTTGAGTCTGCTCTGTGTGGTTGTGCCTCAAAGAGGCCTAATCATACCGTTTCATGAGTGTATAAGTTGCTTTAGATTACTAATTTAGTGTATCATCACTTTATGCAAACCTGGCATAAAAGAATAATGGGTTTGTATACACAATACAACTGAGAAATTTTTAAAAAAATACTTCCACTTAATGCAAGTTTCACAGTAGGATTTCTTTTAGCATTAAGATTTCCTTATTCTCTTAATATATGAATCAATTCCAACATTATCTTTTAATAAACTACTTCTTGTGGCACTTATACTGTTGTCTTTATGTCACAACATAGTTATTTTAAAGATATTTGTATAAAAAGATAACTGTGTGATGCTAATTATGTTGGTTCACTGCAACTAGTAAGGGAAGATGGTTAATTTTTTTATGTAGATTTTTGGCCTGTTTTGAAGTATCTCTCTACTTGTACTCTTAATTTTTATATGTAGTACTGAAAATAAGATTATTACACTGTTGTGAAGAAAATCTCTAATGAGATCAGATCTCTTATTTGAAGTTTAAAGAACAAAATTTAACATCACTTTTGTAAAGGGTGGAAAAGGAAATCATCTTTTTTTAATCAATCTCCTTTTGAAAGTGAGGATTTGTTCCTTTCATACAGATTAAGTCCTGTAGAGTTGATTGTAGAGGCTCACAGTTGTTTTACTCTCAACTCTGAAATTGAAAGTGTGAAAACTGGAAGTTTTTTCATTGAGTTTATAGTAAATTGATTTGCCACCAAAATAACCTGAAATGAGATGGGCAGTTTACATCTTTATCCCACTCTGTGTGAATATGTGTACATTCTGCTGCCAAAATCATGTGTTTTATTACATAGTACTGCTTTAGACTCCACTCTGTTATGCAATATGAAGTATGCGTGCCATATTTACCTTTATAAAATTGGAAAACTTTTGAATAATGGCACTCATTTGGCTCCAGCGTTTCATATAAATAAATATGGACCTTTATCACTTGTCCTCAGCTGCCTCATTTCCATTTTTGGAAGAATGTGGGGTGTGAATCAGTAGTATTCCTCTTATGAGGAATAAAGAACTTGTTGAATTAGCTGTATTTATTAATAAGTTAGTATAAGCCTGGGAGTGATTTAATTTCTTTTCTTCGTTAGTAATAGTTGCCCGGAGCATTATTTGTCAATTTTGTGATGGAATACCAGAGTGATTCCATGTCTGCCATAGCCATGGGAGCATGTTTGGAATATAAGCCAGATACTGTCTGTCCTGCTCCATCTCAGATACATGTTTATGTGTCTAAATTATTATTTGAGTTTTGCTTTAACTAAATGAGACAGTTATATAAATATGCAGTGTAAGATGGAGATAGTTGTTTTTCTCATTTTTCTAGTCTCCTACAAAAGCTGTATATAATGCCAGACATTGGAACCATCCAGACTCGGAAGAACTACCTGGGCCGCCAGTAGTAAAACCTCCAAGTGTCGCAGTAAGTGAACTGTACTTCTGAATTTTGTGTGTTTTTTTAATAAATGATAAATTAAGTAGTTGCTGTCTTCATCATAATTTGAAAATCTCTTTTTCTATTTAAGAGTTTATTTTGGATTTTCTCCCTAAAATACAGTGACTTCAGTTTAATTCATTGGAAAAGTGAGTATTGTGGACAGGATTACAGAAATTCTGGTGCCACTAGGTTATAAATAAAAGCCTTAAAAAATATTGGACCAGTTTTTATTCCTGACCTTCATTTTATGGAATTATCATATTTACTGTTTAAGGGCAAATTATTCCATATTTGAAGCTTATATTAACTATTAAGGACTATATTATAAATTACATCCTACATAGATCTTAAAAGTGGCTTTGAGTGGTTAATTTGCTTTTCAGAGAACTTCTTCCTGCATTCCAATAATATCTTTCAATTCAAAACACATTTGAGAAAGATTCTTACCAAATTATTGTCAGAATAACTGGTAGAACCATAGATTAATACTTCTAGATTAACGATAACACCTGTCATTTGGAGCTGTCAAGAAATGTGTTCTGTATAACAACAACAAAATTAGGGATAGAGATCTTTAAAAATATAATGTACAGTTCCCTGTCTTCTTAAATTGAATCTATTAAACTCCTTTTACTAGTGGGAAAATCATCGTGCATATACATTATTATATCATACTTTTATTATGGCTATTCATTCCTCCTATAAACTACAGATTTTCTGTACTTTCATAAAAGTTTGTCTTTCTGTTGTAGTTTTCTCCCATCCCTGTTTATTAATGCCATTTATTTATGTAATTGTGGTTCTTTGTTTATTCTAATGGTCCTGGAGGCAAATAAGAAATTGTGTGAAATGATACGTTTTACACAATTAAAGGTTAAACAGTTGTTAAAAAAACCAGAAGGAGTGAGTTCCTGATCTTTAAAAATGGTTTAAAAAAGATGAGAAGAAGTTCCTGAGTGATTCTTTTGTGAGTGAAGTATATGTGAGTCTTACCTCGTAGTACGTGGAATCTAAAGTACCCCTTACGATCTTTCAGAGTCCTCCTCTCATCACTTTTTTTTTTTTTTGGTCAGCTAAATTTGCCAGGGAGATGTTACTATTTTCATGTGTTTATTTAGAACAACTAATTTGATTCCTTTATTTATAGGTGAGGCTGTCTTCAAAGGAACCAAATCAGAAAGATGATGGAGTTTTTAAGGCTCCTGCACCACCACCCAAAGTGATAAAAACTGTGACAATACCTACTCAGCCCTACCAGGATATAGTTACTGCACTGAAATGCAGAAAAGAAGACAAAGAAGTAAGGAGCCATATACAGTTTTACTGCGTGTGGATAGATTTTTGTATGTAACATTTAGCCTTTTAATGTCTTGAACAAATATCAGTACAATGGTATTTATAGTTTTGAGCCACGAACTTAGTCCTACTACTAGCAGTGTTTTTAAACAATTTCCTTTGATTGCCATATAATGAACAATTTTTAAAATAAAGTACATCAGATCTATAGATTTAAATACGCTACTTCATAGTTATAAGAGAGGTGGACTTATTTTTTTCTTGGCAGTTATATACTGTTGTTCAGCATGTGAAGCACTTCAATGATGTGGTGGAATTTGGTGAAAATCAAGAGTTCACTGATGACATTGAGTACTTGTTAAGTGGCTTAAAGAGCACTCAGCCTCTGAACACACGTTGCCTTAGGTAAGATCTTATTTTTATATTTGGCAGTTGTGTACATGTTATATCTCATTAAAATGTTCAAACTGGGTAGGGCCAACATGGGATTTTGTTATCATGGACGTAGTTTATAGCCAGTGACAAGTTAGAATATGATTGACTTCTTATAAGAGATTTGATTCTTTATGGACAAAGGAAAGTTGAATAATACAACCTTTCAGCATACTATAGGCTTCAATTTCCAGATGCTTAAAAGAGATGTTATGCTAAAGCATCTCTATGCTCTTTTTTAGCCAAGAATTTTAGACATACAAGTAATAAATTTGTTTTAGCATGTTTTAATTTGAATCATCTTTGCATACTATAATGGATTGAATACCTTGATTTGATTGGGTTATCCAGTCGATTGGAATATATTCAATCAAATGTTATTTATAATCTTCATGTGTCAGAAGCATTATGAAAGGTAGCTGAGACTTTGCTTTTTATGGTACTAGTAATATAAGGAATACACTGAAGACAGTCATGTTATTTATACTTTTTAGTACAGCATACTTAATCACATACTATGCCTTAGTAAATTTTTAATACTTTGTATTGATATGTGTTGTTTTATATTATGATCTGTATAGGCTATGCTTTGATACCCCCTAGTTGCTTGTTGGTATTGTGCAAATGAAAAACTAATGCACTATTTTTCTTCCTTTTTTTACTGAAGTATCATTGATTTACAATCTTACATTGGTTTCAAATATACAGTACAGTGGTTCAACGGTTACCACATTACTAAGTCCTCGTCCTCTCTAGTGCAGTTACTCTCTGTCAACATAGAAGGATGTCACAGAATCATTGACTATATTCTCCATGCTGTACTACTATCCTATGACCAACTTACATGATGATTGAGAATTTTTGTGCCCCTTTATCCCCCTCACCTTCCCCACCCACCCCAACACCCACCAACCCTTCCGCTGTGGTGACCACTAGTCACTTCTCAGTGTTAATGAATCTACTGCTGTTTTGTTCATTCTGTTTTGGTTTGTTTTTATATTCCACAAATAAGTGAAATCATATGGTGTTTATGTTTCTCCACCTGGCTTATTTCACTGTGCATAATAACCTCTTAGACCCATCCATGTTTGTGGCAAGTGGCAGGATTTCTTTTCTTTTTATGGCTGAATAATATTCCATTGTGTATATGCACCACATCATCTGTTGATGGTCACTTAGGTTGCTTCCATATCTTGGCTATTGTAAATAATGCAGTGATAAATATATGGGTGCATATATCTTTTTGAATCAGAGATTTTGTTTTCTTCGGGTAACTCCTGAAAGTGGAATTGCTGGGTCAAATGGTATTTCTATTTTTTTAGTTTTTTGGGGAACCTCCATACTGCTTTCCACAACAGTTGTACCAATTTACATTACCACCAACAGTGTAGGAGGGTTTCCATTTCTCCATATCCTCGCCAACACTTGTTATTTCTTGTCTTTTGAATAGTGGCAGTTCTAACTGGTATGAGGTGATACATCATTGTGGTTTTGATTTGCATTTTCCTCATGATTAGCAATGTGGAGCTTCTTTTCAAATGCATGTTGGCCATTTGTATTTCTTTGGAGAAATGTCTATTCAGATCCTCTGCCCATTTTTTAATTGTGTTATTTGTTTTCTGGGTGTTGAGGCGTATGAGTTCTTTATATATTTTGTATGTTAGCCCCTTATCAGATGAATCATTTATGAATAGATTCTGTAATACTGTTAGGTTGCCTTTTTGTTCTGCTGATGGTGTCCTTTGCTGTACAGAAGCTTTTTAGTTTGAGGTAGTCCAACTTGTTCATTTTTTATTTTGTTTCCCTTGCCCGAGGAGATGTGTCCAGGAAAAAAATCACTCATAATTAAGTTCAAGAGATTTTTGCCTGTGTTTTCTTCTCAGAGTTTCATGTCTTGACATTCAGTTCTTTGATCCTTTTTGAGTTTACTGTTGTGTATGGAATTTGACAGTAATCAGTTTCATTATTTTGCATACAACTGTCCAGTTTTCCCAACACCAGTTATTGAAGAGATTGTCTTTTCCCCATTGAATATTCATGGCTCCTGTAGCATGTATTAATTGACCACATATGCATGGGTTTTTATCTGGGTCTCTATTCTGTTCCATTGATCTATGGGTCTGTTTTTGTGCCATTACCATACTCTTGATTACCATAGTTTTGAAGTATAGCTTGAAGTCACGGAGTATAATACCCCCAGCTTTGTTCTTCTTTCTCAGGATTGCTTTGGCTATTTGGGGTCTTTTGTGGTTCCCTATAAATTTTAGAATTATTTGCTCTAGTTCATTGAAAAATGCTGTTGGTGTTTTGATAGTGATTACAACTAATGCACTATTTTCAATTCTCTTAACCTAGTCTGTTTTCTTCTAGTGTTATTAGCTTGGCTACTAAATGTGCAATGCCCAGTTTTCGAATGCACCTGAGAGCACATGGAATGGTAGCAATGGTCTTTAAAACTTTGGATGATTCTCAGCACCATCAGGTATTTTTAAGCTTCTGGGATTGAGAAGCATCATTAAAAATTCTAGTCTATTTGATTATCGAAAAATGTCTTACTGAGTATTCATATATTACTAATTATGGGTTGAATTTGTTTTATTTGCTACATATATAGAGCTTAATGCCAGAAGCTTTTGTCTAATAATAATTTAAGATTATTTGCTCATGACATTTTTTTTCCCTTGTCAGTTTATACTATTTAAACATAATTCAGTTACCAAATCTAACATATCATACCACACTGGATATTTAATTCTGTAAACATTGATTTCCTCTAATCAGAAAGTACTGAAAAAAATCTTTTACTCTTTGATACTAATAGCATGGAAACAATAGTTTTGAAATTAAAAAATAAAATTTTGTTAGCATTTTGTCTAGATGGTGAATCTAGGACATAGCCCATTGTGAAAAGGAGTAAATTCCTTATTTTCATTATGACTTTAATGTTTTCTCTTACAGCATATGTAATAAAAGGTTTAACATTTTCAAAGTTAGAAAAATATCATTACTAATCATTATCAATAGTGGTATTCTGAGATGGCCTTATATAGTTTTGTTCAAGGAAATTAATGGTCCAAATACGAATTAGGTGACACAATCTAATACTGAGTCTTCTGAAATGGAAAACAATGTACTTAACCCTGAGTGAGGATAACTCCATTACCAAGTTACAGCAGCTACAGAACAATGAGGGGGAAGAAAAGAACTAGGAATTAATTTGTCTTCTTATAGAGTTATGAGAGAAGCAAGGCATTAATGTGTGTTCTTGGGGACAGTGGCTCTCCCAAATCCTGACATCCTTATTTCCAAAAATAATTTGCTTTGTAACCATTTAGTTAGTTACCCAGTCTGAAATTTCTCTATATCTGGGGATTCAAAGTTTAAATTTTCAGAGTTAATTATATTGCTGTGCATTGAAATAAGTAGAGTATCCTAAATGTTGGACTATGTCAGCGTAAGACCTTTTGTTCTATTAATGCTTAACTAGATAGAATATATCACTTTCAGTACTTCTGTATTGTATTATCTGATATAACCAGTGTGCTAACCTGATCTTGAATGATTTTCAAAGCACATTGTATTAATGATTTTTTAAAAATTACTTGGTTCAACCAGAGCTGATTGGTTTATTTTAAAGAAATGAGTCTAAGTATGTTTATTGGAGCATCTTAACTTTATATATTGATATAATGCAGTTGTACTTATTTTATAGAATAATAACAAAGTTTCTGATATAGATTTTAAAGCACATTATTGATTTTAAACTGAAATTGGACTTCATCTTAAAGAATAAAGAGTATATTGTAAAACACGATCCCCCCACCATATATGTGTGTGTGTGTGTGTGTAGCTGAAATTTTTTTCTGTAAACTTCATTTAATTAAGAATGGCCAAATAATTAGGTAATTCCACTCAACATTATTCTAGTTTTGGGGCATTCATTTAGGGAAGGCCTATGGAAAGGAAAATTGTAAGCAACAGTGCTTTCTTTCTTTAATTATGTAATTCACATTTCATACCCTAGAGTATTTTAAGATAGAGGGTGTCACTGGAAAGAATTTCAAGGTTTCCAACATGTGAACAAATGTCAAAATTGTTGTATTTCCTGAAATTGTCACTAATTGCTACATTAACTTTCTTTTTTCTCTTTTAAAGAATCTGTCCCTTTGTACAGCTGCCCTTATGTACATATTGAGTAGAGACCGTTTGAACATGGATCTTGATAGAGCTAGCCTAGATCTAATGATTCGACTTCTAGAACTGGAACAAGATGCTTCTTCAGCTAAGCTACTGAATGAAAAGGACATGAACAAAATCAAAGAAAAAATTCGAAGGCTCTGTGAAACTGTACACAATAAGCATCTTGATCTAGAAAATATAACGGTGGGTTTCTTCCTTGTTTCCTTTATAAGATGAAAATTGCTTTCAGACAGCTTTTAATTAGTTAAAGCAGGTGTGTGACTGGATCAATCATTTTAACTTCTCCACTTCCAATTCTTCTAAGATTCATTGTTCTAAAGGCTTCCAATTCTTCTAAGGCAAATTCTTCTAAGGTTCAGCTCTGAACATAATACTTTCCTTCACTGAAATTCCAAAACTAGTCCATATGTATTTAGATCTTTTTGCCAGTAAATTTTCTGTTGCACTTTGCTTATCCTTTTCCCTTGAATTTTTTTTTTTCTGTAGAAACTACACACGTTATTAGGAATTTGAATTCTTATTCTCCATGAGTTTCAGAGCAAAGATTCAGAAGATTTGCAAGATCCATTTTCAGTGAGCATACATTTATTCTAGAGTATCTCAGGATGTCTGATTAACTGCTTCAAGGGACCAGGACTCAAAAGGAAGATTTCCTGTGAACCTGTCTTCCCTAGAGCAGTGTCCCTCACAATGGGTCATCACTGTAGCTACCCTAAATGCAATTTAACTCCCCAAGTTTAAGATGGCTGTATTGTTTTTGGTTGATTCCAGTTTTACTTCCCTCTGGCTTTTTTACTTGTAGTATCGATTATATCCCCAAAGGCCAGTAGAAGATAAATTGGCCTGTTGTTTTGAAAAAATAAGATTTGTTTATATATTCTGACTTTCAGATATTTCCAACATCAAAAGTGTGTAAACATTGCATTTTCTCCTGCCTACTAAACTGTAAGGCTGCAGCATTTGCCTCAAAAATTACAGAATGCAGGATACACATTCTTCTCAAGTGCACATGGAACATTTTCCAGAATAGACCACATACTAGGCCACAAAAAGAGTATCAGTAAATTCAAAAAGATTGAAATTCTACCAACCAACTTCTCAGATCACAAAGTTATAAAACTAGAAATAAATTATACAAAGAAAACAAAAAGGTTCACAAACACATGGAGGCTTAATAACATACTCCTAAATAATGAATGGATCAATGACCAAATTAAAACAGAGATCAAGCAATATATGGAGACAAATGACAACAACAATACAATGCCCCAACTTCTGTGGGACGCAGGGAAGGCAGTTCTAAGAGGAAAGTATGTAGCAATCCAGGCATATTAAAAGAAGGAAGAATAATCCCAAATGAATAGTCTAAAGTCATAATTATTGAAACTGGAAAAAGAAGAACAAATGAGGCCCAAAGTCAGCAGAAGGACGGACATAATAAAGATCAGAGAAGAAATAAATAAAATTGAGAAGAATAAAACAATAGAAAAAAATCAATGAAACCAAGAGCTGGTTCTTTGAGAAAATGAGCAAAATAGATAAACCCCTAGTCAGAGTTATTAAGAGAAAAAGAGAATCTACACATATAAAAAGAATCAGAAACGACAAAGGAAAAATCACGACGGACCCCACAGAAATACAAAGAATTATTAGAGAATACTATGAAAATCTATATGCTAATAAGCTGGATAACCTAGAAGAAATGGACAACTTTCTAGGAAAATACAACCTTCCAAGACTGACCAAGGAAAAAACAGAAAATCTAAACAGACCAATTAACCAGCAACGAAATTGAAGCAGTAATCAAAAAACTACCCAAAAACAAAACTCCCAGACAAGAATGATTCACCACTGAATAGAGAAGACATAATATCCATTCTCCTTAAAATTTTCCAAAAAAATAGAAGAGGAGAGAGTACTCTCAAACTCATTCTATGAAGCAAGCATCACTCTAATACCAAAACCAGGCAAAGACAACACAAAAAAAACGACAGACCAATTTCCCTGATGAACATAGATGCAAAAATACTCAGCAAAATATTGGCAAACCGAATTCAAAAATACATCAAGAGGATCATACACCATGATCAAGTGGGATTCATCTCAGGGATGCAAGGATGGTAAAACATTCGAAAATCCGTCATCATATACCACATAAACAAAAAGGACAAAACCACATGATCATCTCCATAGACGCTGAAAAAGCATTCAACAAAATTCAACATCCATTCATGATAAAAACTCTCAACAAAATGAATATGGATCCCAAGTACTTCAACATAATAAGGCCATACATGACAAACCCACAGCCAGCATTATACTTAACAGTGAGAAGCTGAAAGCTTTTACCCAAAGATTGGGAACAAGACAAGGATGCCCACTCTCCCTGCTTTTATTCACCATAGTACTGGAGGTCCTAGCCATGGCAATCAGAAAACAACAAAGAAGTAAAAGGCATCCAGTTTGGTAAGGAAGAAGTCAAATTGTCCCTGTTTGCAGATGACATGATATGTACGTAAAAAACCCAAAAGAATCCACTCCAAAAGTACTAGATCTAATATCTGAATTCAGCAAAGTTGCAGGATACAAAATTAATACACAGAAATCTGTCGCATTCCTATACACTAACGATGAACTAGCAGAAAGAGAAATCAGGAAAACCACTCCATTCACAATTGCATCAAAAAGAATAAAATACCTAGGAATAAACCTAACCAAGGAAGTAAAAGACCTATACCCTGAAAACTATAAGACACTCTTAAGAGAAATTAAAGAGGACACTAACAAATGGAAACTCATCCCATGCTCTTGGCTAGGAAGAATTAATATTGTCAAAATGGCCATCCTGCCTAAAGCAATCTACAGATTCAATGCAATCCCTAGCAAATTACCAATAGCATTCTTCAATGAACTGGAACAAATAGTTCAAAAATTCATATGGAACCACCAAAGACCCCGAATAGCCAAAGCAATCCTGAGAAGGAAGAATAAAAAAGTAGGGGGGATCTTGCTCCCCAACTTCAAGCTCTATTACAAAGCCACAGTAATCAAGACAATTTGGTACTGACATAAGAACAGACCCACAACCAATGGAACAGAATAGAGACTCCAGACATTAACCCAAACATATAGTCAATTAATATATGATAAAGGAGCCATGGACATACAGTGGGGAAATGACAAGCCTCTTCAATAGCTGGTGTTGGCAAAACTGGACAGCTACATGCAAGAGAATGAAACTGGATTATTGTCTAACCCCATACACAAAAGTAAACTCGAAATGGATCAAAGACCTGAATGTAAGTCATGAAACCATGAAACTCTTAGAAAAAACATAGGCTAAAATCTCTTGGACGTAACATAAGCAACTTCTTTATGAACATATCTCCCCAGGCAAGGGAAAGAAAAGCAAAAATGAACAAGTGGGACTATACAAAACTAAAAAGCTTCTGTACAGCAAAGGACACCATCAGTAGAACAAAAAGGCTTCCTACAATATGGGAGACTATATTCATAAATGACATATCCGATAAGGTGTTGACATTTAAACTATATAAAGAGCTCACGCACCTCAACAAACAAAAAGCAAATAAGCCAATTAAAAAAATGGGCATAGGAGCTGAACAGACACTTCTCCAAAGAAGAAATTCAGATGGCCAATAGGCATGTGAAAAGATGCTTCACATTGCTAATAATCAGAGAAATGCAAATAAAAACCACAATAAAATATCACCTCACACCAGCCAGGATGGCCACCATCCAAAAGACAAACAACAACAAATGTTGGTGAGGTTGTGGAGAAAGGGGAACTCTCCTACACTTCTGGTGGGAATGTAAACTAGTTCAACCATTGTGGAAAGCAATATGGAGGTTCCTCAAAAAACTGAAAAAGAAATACCATTTTACCCAGGAATTCCACTCCTAGAAATTTACCCTAAGAATGCAGGAGCCCAGTTTGAAAAGGATATATGCACCCCTAAGTTTATTGCAGCACTGTAGATGAATGGATAAAGAAGAGGTGGTACATATACACAATGGAATATTATTCAGCCATAAGAAGAAAACAAATCCTACCATTTGCAGCAACGTGGATGGAGCTAGAGGGTATTATGCTCAGTGAAATAAGTCAGGCGGAAAAAGACAAGTTATCAAATGATTTCACTCATCTGTGTAGTATAAGAACAAAGCAAAAACTGAAAGAACAAAACAGCAGCAGACTCACAGAACCCAAGAATGGACTAACAGTTACCAAAGGGAAAGGAACTGGGGAGGATGGGTGGGAAGGGAGGGATAAGTGGGAAAAAGAGGCATTACGATTAGCACACATGTAGGGGGGCAGGCACCGGGAAGGCATTATATACAGAGAAGACAAGTATTGACTCTATATCGTCTTACTATGCTGATGGACAGTGACTGTAATGGGGTATGTGGTGGGGACTTGATAATGGGGGGAGTTTCCCATGTAATTATTCATTAATGATACCAAAAAAAAATATTACAGAATGCTTTGTGCTAGCCAGACGTGACTTAGGGATATTGTTCTGTTTAGTTAAGGTAGAGTAGGAAGTAGATTCAGGTGAAGTGGGGGACTGAGGAGAAAGCAAATTCACATTAAAAAGGCAAGTTACCAAATTGACATACATTTAATTCTTTCACTTACTGAAATTGGAAAATAGCTGATATGCTCAGATGGGACAAATGATCCCTGTTTCTCATCAAAGTATTTGTAGATTACTTTTAAAATGTATTTGTAATTTTTACTTTTAACATTTTTCAATGTATATGCTTATTTTTAATGACATGGAAGAGTAAATTTGGGCCTAAAGTTATTTGTTGCATAAGTGAATTCGTGTATATATTTTTTGTTTTGTTCAGTATTTAGATCTTTCCAGGTGTTTGCTGTTACATAACCTGATCATAAACTTGTTCATTGAATTTTATCCATGGTTTGTTGAATTTATTAGGATAGTATATACCATTATAATACTTTCTTATATTGTGTTAAATAGTTACTTCTGTGATTAAAACTGAACAGTTGTTAATTTTAGGATGCCTCTTCCCTGCCCTCCACCTTCAGGCTATTCTTGATTATTGTGTTTGTCTTAAATCTTACAGTAGACATTGTATTGAACAGTAACTGTCCCCTATATATTTTTGTTCGATTGTTTAACTTATTTCTTCAGTATACTACAGTATATTACTAGTCATGTGCCATGGAAAGACAATTTAAAATATTAGTATTATAATGTTTTCAGATATAATTCAAATAACTGAGAGCTAACAGTTGCTGAGTAGTATTCTGATTAATGATTTTGCTGTGTTTTAACTCTGAAGACTATTCCAATTTTGAAATCACATGTTCAGTTGTAGGCTATTTTTAGTGCTAGCTATTGTATACTGAATATAGCCTAAAATATCAAACAGTCCTTTTTATGCCACCAGAAAACAAGAAAGTCCCTTTTTAGCATAAAAACTTACTATGGTAATATCAAATTACTATCCCCTTTCTTCCTAAACAAAGCAAGCCTCATTAAGGCTTTAGTTTCACTACTGTGAGTTAAGGAGCTAATATACCCAAACTGATCTCGGTAAATTACTCTTTCAGAGATGTAGAATGAGAATTGGGCAGAATTGAGTCTTGATTTTGTAATACTGTGTTCTAGTGCTATATTTGTCATCTTGGACATCAATCTTCTTTTTTCAATACACTAAAGTACTCTAGATCTCTTCTAAATCTGTACTATTGATATTTTTGCTGCTAAGATTTTCCTTTTGCATTTCTAAATACCTAGTTCATATTTAGTTCCAAATGTGCCAGAAGGACTTAATGTAAACTTGCATCTTTCAAAGGAAAGAAGGTTTGGGATGAAAACTGGGTCTTTTCAACTTTGTTAATTTAAAGCATTTCTTTCGTTATGCTGAAGTTCCTTACTTCACCAGGAACCAGATTGTTCTTTTTTGGGAGGTGGCTTTATATGCTTTAAAATAGAAAAACAATGAGAGGCAAATAAAGAGAAAGAAAAACTTTACTATGGTTGTAAATATGACTCTTAACTGTTCTGTGCTTCCTCTAGTGGTGGTACTGAATCATTGTATAAAATTTTGTCATGGTGGCCACATGGTGTGTATCCTAGTTGCCAGCCTTGCAGTATAAAGTTTAAGACTGGTGAATCTGAAACACTGAAAGTAACAAAAAAGACTTTTATTCAGACTAGATAATACAGAGCAATAAGAAGAAGACAAGCAGCCCTGCAGGTAAATAAGGAAAGAATAGTTGACAGGAGACTCAACAGTAGAAGAAATACAGTTAATAAATAGGTGAAAAAATGCTCACTGTCATTGGAAAAACACAAACCAAAGCACTTTTTACCCTCAGGCACAAATTTAAAGTGCTAACTCATTTTTTTGAGGATTCAGGGCAACTGACAGGCAAACCCATGACTTGCGCATGGAATTGTTGCAGCCTTTGTGTTTAATCCAACATTGATTTAGTTAAAATACATGTACACTTGGATTCAGCAATCCCGCTCTTGAGCCCTCTGTACTATAAAATCTGTAGTACCTGTATATATTTTATTGAACTGACAAATGACAGACTACTTTTAATAGTGGGTTTTCTTTATGGAAACAAGACAGTAGTTAAAAACATTTCTTCAGCTTAAGACTATTCTGATAAAATTAAAATTAATTAAGTTCTACTTATAATAGCACTATATTATAAAGAAATAATGTGGGCTGGTAGGTAGTATGCAGTGAACTTTTCTAAAGAAAAACAAAATCTCCACAAGTGTTGCCTCAGTTGTTGCTAAGAGTCAATATTCATTAATGGGTGCTTCTGATTTTTAGACAGGACATTTAGCTATGGAGACATTACTATCCCTTACTTCTAAACGAGCAGGAGACTGGTTTAAAGAAGAACTCCGGCTTTTGGGTGGTCTGGATCATATTGTAGATAAAGGTACGATACATACATGTATAACATTTTTCTATGTTATTTAAAAGCCTGAAGAAGGTATTCTATTTATATAGTTAAAAAGATAATCATGTCATTTTGAAAAGATCAGTTCTTTTATTAGCATCCTGTAAATTTTAAAGGAAAGGCCATTCATTAACACTTTGATGTTGGGGAGTTATGGAAATATAATAGAGTCTAAGACATTTCAATCTCTTACAGTGTAAGACTTAGAATAAACAATGTTCAGAGAGGTTCCAGAATATTTATAACATGTGTATAGACGGCTTTTAATGTTAGTTTAAGGGATTAGGTATTGAGGTTATGAGACATACTAATTTATATCTATTTCTTTTCTCCTAGTGAAAGAATGTGTGGATCATTTAAGTAGAGATGAGGATGAAGAGAAACTAGTAGCCTCATTATGGGGAGCAGAGAGATGTTTACGAGTTTTAGAAAGCGTAAGTCTAAGTATGGACAGCTATTTGGGGAAAATTATTTAATCTTAATTGTGACTGTGTGTGTGAGTGACTGCCAAATATTTTATATATCCCTAAAGTTTTACTTTTGTTAATCCAAATAGATTGAGGAACCAGTGTTACTGATCAAGTCAAATGAGCAGTTTAGTTTTATAAGAATATGTATATTGTGCTATATGAAACCTTGATTGTCAAATTTGTTTATATTCCCAGATGTTATTGTTCATTCCCTAATGCAGAATTCTGCTTAAGTGTATTAACTTGTTTGTGGAAAAATCATAGTTAAATGCAATCACGTTTTTTTTTTAATAAGGATTTTCTTGATTTAGCTATCATTTGAATCAGATTACTTACAATCACAGCATATAATAAAATTTGGCTTGGAAGAGTGATACCGTTGAACTGCATGCCATAAGTAGTATTTGTTCTTTGGCATTTGATGATGACTTAACACATATCAATGTAGATTAAAATTTTTCCTGCCAGTGAAATTTCAGTATACATAAATTGTTAACTAGATTGGGTTAGCTAAGTACTTCTGGAGAGATGTATGGGAAAATAATCAAATGGGAATTAAAAGTTCCTGGTATAGATGAAAGTGAATTTGTCTCTTCTCTCTTCTAGAGTACTTGAGGTACATTAAATAAACAGGCTTTTTTTTTTATAATTCTAAATAAATCCACTTTAAGAGCTTTAAAGTATTTGTTTATAAGTGAGAGACTGCTCTTTTCTGACATTGAGAGTGCTTGGTAATTGATTAAAGTAAATGTACAGTACAGGATACATTAATAGCGATATTTTAATTTTGTAATAAAGTAATTGCTCTTACTATGTTAAATCTAGAATGTGTGGGTTATTCCCTTTGAAGATAAAAGCTGATTCTTCCTCATCTTTATATCTTTGAGAGCATAAGGCAGAGTGTGTTGCATGTGAATGAATGAAAGTCAGAGATTACCACAATCATTTCACATTTTTCCCTTTTTAGGTAACAGTGCATAATCCAGAGAATCAAAGCTACTTGATAGCATATAAAGATTCACAACTCATTGTGTCATCAGCTAAGTAAGTTACTGAAATAATCGTGCTATTTATTTAAAGCATTTGGATTGACCATAAAGGTTATATGATTACATCACCTTCTTCCATAAAATGCTTCTGTCTTTTGAGTTCTGTGAACCAGAAGCAGTGTGATAGTGTAAAAGTTAGGAGTACACATTCTGGAACAAGAATAACTGAGTTTGGAACCCAGCTTTATATAACTCAGCCCCATAACCTTGGGCAAGTCACTTACTTGCTACAAGTTCTTCAGAAGAGGCGTAATAATTTTATCTACTTACCCAGCGTGGTTATTACACTAAAAAGAGTTAACTTTACATGTTAATATGTGTTTAGTTATATATGACATTTTAAGAAATGTATAATGTATATATATAAAATACATAGCTTTAAAGATTTTTAAACATCTGGTGTTAATATAATTAGAGAATGTATATATATATATTGGCATATAGTAAACATTAAGTATTGGTTCTTATTTTTATTATAAATGAACTTTATTGGCCTTCGTCTGCCCTTTAATTTATACCTGTTTTCCCAGGTCTGTATGTAGCTTTCCCCTTCCACACACTCTCCGCCCAACTTGTATGACATTAAGTGATTGCTATCACTTCAGTGCATGTAAAATTTCCAATTATGTCTTCATTCCTGGTTCTAGTTTATTCTATCTCTTTTCTAGTTCTTGATGTATCTGGCTCTAGTTCTTTGGCTTCTAGCCTGTCCAACACAAAACCACAGGGGGTTAACCTTCCCCAAGTCTCTGCTTTGTAAAAATTATCTCAAACTCCAAATCTCTGTGATTTCTTAACTATATTTGGATACATGTTCAAAGTCTTTAGTGTAGTATTGGTGGCCCTCTATGGTTTTTATCTGTTCTTCATCTGATTCAAGTTTATCTGTTTCTAACCTATTTTGGAGAATTTCAAACATGTACAAAAGTAGAAAAGTAGTATGATAAACCCCAATTTACATGTCATTCAGCTTGAATAATAATCAGTCATGACCAGTCTTGTTTCTATCTGTAATCCTGTCCATTCCCTGTTTTTCATTACTTTGAAGCAGATTGCAGATTTTGTGTCATTCCATCTATAAACACTTGAGTATATTAATCTCTAAAAGGGGACTCTAAAAATATAACCCCAGTACAATTTTCATATTCTATAAATTATTATTTAATAGTGTATGTCCAGTCAGTATTCAAGATTCCATTTTTCTTGAGAATTTTTGGATGGAGTTGATACCCTTGTGTGGCTTCTAGAAGACATGCCAGTTAAATGACCCTGTTTTAAAAATATGATTTGCTGTATTGTGTATGAAATATTTAATACCTGTCTATATAAGATTATTTCTTATGCAATGTTAATATAAATAATATTTTCTACTTGCTAAGTGCTTGCATTCTAAATGGAAAATATCAAAATGAAATTCTAAAGTGTTGAATGTTAGCTCTTAGGTTTTTACCTTGTCTGGGAAGGAGTTGTGGAAGAGCCGTTGTGTTGGAGAGATTGGTTGGTAAAACAGGGCATAACTGTAGGTAATACAGATGAAACTTAGTTGTAGAGTTGACAGTTTCAACTTGCTTACAAAAGTTTAAATGACCAAATTTTCACAAAGTAAATGTGGCACATAGTGTGATATCAGACATACTTGTTCCATGATTGAATAGTCAACACATTATAACTTCTGAAATAGGAAAATTAGTCAGCATTTGGGATCAATTTAAAACATTAAGGTAGAAATTCTTGGTATACCTGTTTTTGTTTAGCATAATAGTCTACATTTTGTTTTCTCTTAAGAGCATTACAACATTGTGAAGAATTGATTCAGCAATATAACCGTGCTGAGAACAGTATATGCTTACCTGACAGTAAGCCTCTGCCTCACCAGAATGTCACCAGCCATGTAGGCAAGGCGGTGGAAGACTGCATGAGGGCCATCATTGGGGTTCTGCTCAATTTAACTAATGATAATGGTAAGTAATATTTTCTACACACATTCTCATTGAAAGATTGTATATTACATGTAAGAACAAATTATTCCCCTTCTTGATGTTGTGATTTTTTTAATTGCCATTCATTTACTCATGAAAGACTTAACTGCTTTTAGGAGCTGATATATTTAGAACCAGCCTTGTAACTTGGCTTGGACATAGTATAGCCAAAAATATATTTTAATAGAAATAGTCATACATTCCTATCTTTTATTATCTGTGTTAATAAATATTGGTTGTAAGTGTTATACAGAAGAATCAATAACAATTTTCATACTCTCTCCATTCCCTATTTTCAGAGTGGGGCAGCACCAAAACAGGAGAACAGGATGGCCTGATTGGCACAGCAATGAACTGTGTGCTTCAGGTTCCAAAGTACCTACCTCAGGAGCAGAGATTTGATATTCGAGTGCTGGTGAGTTGGAGTGACTATTTCAGAAAACAATACTTGATCTATTAAGATAAAAGCTTCATCTTAGTTTTGGGTTTAAGAACTAGTTGTTCAATACATTGTGAGTTTCAGTGGATTCCTTATGAACATACCTTTTATTGTATAAAAGAGAGCCGTAGAGAGCCTTGGGTAAAAACAAAAATTATAAGAACTAAAAGAAGTAAAGATATTCTTAGAAAAGACTATTATTTTATGTACTGGTTTTTAACCATTTTATAGATGGTAGAATGCTGGTTAGGTTTTTAACTGCCAATAAATTTATGTATGTATGTTGTATTCATTTGTTTTTAATTTTCACCTATGGTAATATGTATGTTTTAATTTTTGTAGGGCTTAGGTCTACTGATAAATCTAGTGGAGTATAGTGCTCGGAATCGACACTGTCTTGTCAATATGGAAACATCATGTTCTTTTGATTCTTCCTTCTTTAGTGGAGAAGGAGATGATAGTTTAAGGATAGCTGGACAAGTTCATGCTGTTCAGGCTTTAGTGCAGGTAAGCAGTAACTTAAACACCATCAGTTTGATGCATCTGTCCAGTTTCTTTATCAGTTGCATCTTTTCTCTCCTTCCCTCCCTCTCCTCCCATCACTCTCTCACTTCCCTCTTTCTCATTCTCTCTCTCCCCCCGCCTTCTTCCTCTCTCATAGTTCAATGAGAGGTACACTGTGTTAGAATATGTACTCTTACTTTGCTGACTGTCTTCAACTGCTGTAGTCATTCCTTAGGCATCATTAGTGAAAAAGCAGAAACAGTGTCTATTTGCTCATGAATCAAAAGTAGATTATTAATAACAAATTAGGAATCATGTTGCAGCCCTGTCTCATCCGGTGTAAGTCCTCCAGCATTTACTGACTGGTCTGTTCTCTGCCCAGGACTGTGTACCTAAATATTGGGTATCTTTAAAATATGTTGGTGAAATAATTTCCTGGCTTAGAAATTGTGTCGGGATATGTATATTTAAAATTGATGTCCCCAACTTGCCCTGCCCCATTTACCAAACACACATGCCCTCTCCCCTCAATTTATATGTCCCCCCAAAAAACTGTCTAAGTCCTTGTTTCTTGACAGCATTGGGCATTATAATTTTTACTTTTTGCCAGTTTAATAGGTTCTTAGCTACCTTTGTCATTTCCTTAAATGACAGTTCACACATGTTGAAAAGTGATCATGAGCCATCCTTCTCGTTGGTTCTGAAGCCTTTGCTAATCTGTTAATCATTTTGGCCCTTTTGAAACTAGTAATGCTGGAACCTGGGTCTACAGAAAGTAGTCCACAACAACTTGACTTTTTTCTGAGTCATAACTAAGAGCCCATCATTCTCTTCTTAATTGACTTTGAACTCAGGACTTCTTTATACTCTTGAAAAATTTTGGAGACTCCAAAGAACTTTGGTTTATGTGTGCTCTATCAATATTTATTGAATTTGAAATCAAAATAAAATTGTAAAATAGGCACTCATTCCATTAGAGTAGTAACAATCACATGGCATGTGTATTCTGGAAAACTCTATTGTACCATGATGAGAGAATGAAAGAAGTCAGTTGACTTCTTACTGTTAGGAATGCAGCTTTGACCTCATAGATTCCCTGAAAGGATTTCAGGAACTCCTAGGACTCCTTGAACTAATTTTAAGAAATAGTGGGGTATATAAAGCTAACATTTGTTCTCTTAAGTATATGAAAGTTTATATACCACTGTTCCATATACTCAGCAGATCTTTGAGACCTGCTTCGCATGTGATTTTCAGGTAATTGTCTTTAGTGACTTATGGTTTTTCCTAAATCATATCACTGAGTATATTAAGTTCTTTCTGTACATTCAGCAGTGTACCAACACAGGGAAAATAAACTACACGAAGGGAAGGAATTTGGAATTTTGTGTGTTCCCTTTGACTTTGAGTTTTCATTACATACATAAATTGATAAGTGTACTTCCATTGTTACTATTAACTGAGAGCCAGTTCTAAGTCTTTCTCTGAAGAGCTTTTACTTTTTACTTTTACTGGTTCTTGTTTATCTCTCTATCCAGCCTGCTTGAACTAAAAAAAATTTTTTTAATCTTATTTTTTCTTGCTTGGATTTTCTGTCTGTATTATCAAAAGTAAGGGAAAATGTTGAGATTTCTATTCTTAAAAAAGAATTCCAGCATCCACGCTTCATTGACTTGATGAGTCCCAGCAGCATTTATACTTCTGCTTTGGCCTTCATTTCAGTTGGATGCAGAGAAACAGCTTTTACTGATTCTTACTCTTTTTACCAGACAAGATGCTTCTTAGTATTAGTGATGTTTAAAAGCAAATAGAACCTTATATTTGGGTGCATACATCTTGATTGCTGATCTCTTTAATGATCTTCAAAAATAATTTTTATCAGCTATTCCTTGAGCGAGAGCGAGCAGCCCAGTTGGCAGAAAGTAAAACAGATGAATTGATCAAAGATGCTCCCACCACTCAGCATGATAAGAGTGGAGAGTGGCAAGAAACAAGTGGAGAGATACAGTGGGTATCAACTGAAAAGCCTGATGGTACAGAAGAGAAACAGAAGAAGGAGGAAGATGATGAAGAACTTGACCTCAATAAAGGTATGTTTAAGTGGTGTATTCAGATTGAAAATTTTTTCCCCTTTGAAACATACTTTTAATTCATGTGCATCATGATCTTCCTATTGTTTTATGGTCTGTAGTTCAGTACAGACATGCTGTGGTACTTGAATGCTCGTAGGAGTTCTTCACTGACTTCCTAGCAGTGAGGAAGGCACATGTGCGGTGCAGGAAAGGTCTGCCTTTCCTTCCTTGGCAGGCCTTTCTTTACTCATCTGTAAGAAGTGGCTGAACATTATGACCCCTAAAGGTTTTTACAGGTTTTAAATTTTGAGATTTTTTTTTACAGCCTTTTATTATACACTGAGATGTGTTGTCCTAGATTCCAATAATAGTTGTTAAATGGAATATAGTAGGTAACAAACACAGTAAGGAATACACTGAAGGCAATGCCTTCACTACTCAAAAGTTTATAATCTGCTGTTGTCCGGAACTATGATGATTGATTCATGCAAATTCTGCAAAATTGCCATTTGTAATTTCATGTCACTCAGGTTATTAAATTTAAAGTAATATGTTAGGGTTCACCCAGCCAGGAAGCAAGGTCTAAGAGTGTCTTGTTCTGAGCCTAGTCTTTCTCTTATGCCCACTGCTCCCCAAGTCTAATGTGATTAGTTCAGATAGTGTTAAGAAATCTCCATTCAATTTTCTCAATTACTAAGTTTTGATGTTTCCTTTGACATAATACTTTTGGGTGCTTAGCAGTCGTTTAAAGAACTTAATTGGATAACTTTGTTTGCCAGGGCTACCGTAACAAAGCACCACACTGAGTTGGTTAAACAACAGAAATCTATTTCCCACAGTTCTAGAGCCTGTAAGTCTGAGACCAGGGTGTGGACAGGGTTGGTCTCTTCTGAAACCTCTTTCCTTGGTTTGTAGATGGCTGCCTTCTCCTTGTGTCTTTATGTCTTTCTTCTGTGTATGTCTTTGTTCTAACTCTTCTTTTTTTTAGTATTTTTTATTATTTATTATTTTGATATCATTAATGTACAGTTACATGAGCAACATTATGGTTACTACACTCCCCCCACTATCAAGTCCCCACCGCATACCCCATTACAGTCACTGTCCATCAGCGTAGTAAGATGCTGTAGAATCACTACTGTCTTTGTTATACTGCCTTCCCCATGTCGCTCCCCCCTCCCCTACATTATGTGTGCTAATAAGAATGTCCCTTTTTCCCCTTATCCCACCCTTCCTGCCCATCCTCCCCAGTCCATTTCCCTTTCGTAACTGTTAGTCTGTTTGTTCTAACCTCTTCTTACGAGGACAGCAGTCATACTAGATTAGGGCATACCCTAATGGCCTCATTTAGACTACCTACCTCTTAAATATCCTAAATGCAGTCATACCCAGTGGTATGAGCTCAGCATATGAATTTGGGAAAGGGTGGTACACAATTCTGCCCATAACAAGATAAAATTCACCCCTTTGAAAAACTGAGTAGTTTTCAGTATATTCCAAGGTTATGAAACCATCACCACTATTTAATTTCAGAGCATTTTCATCATCCCCAAAAAGGAACCCCTGTACCTATTTGACCATCACCCCCCCGTTCCCTTCCTTAGTTGCTGGCAACACTACTTCTGTCTGTGGATTTGCCTATTTTAGACATTTCATATAAATGGAATAATACAACATGTAGCCTTTTATGACTGTTTTTTTTTTCACTTAGCCTAATGCTTTTAATGTTCATTGACATTACAGCACATAACCAGTATTTATTTCTTTTTATAGCCAAATATGCTGTTGTATGTATGTGCTCCATTTTGTTCATTTAGTCGTCAGTTGATGGACATTTGGGTTGTGTCTGCCTTTGGTGCTTATGAATAAAGCTGCTGACGTAACATTCATGTGCAGGTTTCTGTGTATGAACATACATTTTCAGTTCTCTTGGATATATACCCAAGAATGGAATTGCTGGATTTTTTAACTCTATGTTTTAAAAATTTTAAGGAACTCTGCCAAACTATTTTCCCAAGTGGCTGCACCATTTTACGTTCCAGTCCACATATAAAGGTTCCAGTGTCTCTACATCCTTATGAACAATTGTCTCTATTTTAGCTATCCTCATGGGTTTGAGGGTGTATGTCACTTGATTTACAGTTTCTGGATGAATAAATGGTTGAGAATATTTTCATGTGACTATTGGCTATTTACATAGCTTCTTTGAAGAAATTGGGTTGTTTTTTTGTTGAATTGTAGAGGATATCTAGATATACTTGACTCTTACCAGGTACCTGGTTTTTTGTGAGTTGTGTTTTTGCTTTTTTGTTGGTGTCTTTTGAAACTCAGAGGTTTTAAGTTTGAAATCCAATTTATTTCTTATTTTGTCTCTTGTAGTTTTGGTGTATCTAAGAAACCATTACCTAGCCTAAGATTACAAAGAATTTAGTCCTATGTTTTCTTCTACAAGTTTTATGGTTTTAACTCTTATATTAAAAGGTCCCTCTTCTATTTGAGTTGTTTTTTTGTTAATTTGTGTGGATATCCTATTTTTTTAGTACCATTTATTGGTGTTTAGCAGTTGAAAGGAAAAGATACCTGAGTTGTTGGTTTCCTGTGTTTCTTATTTCTTGGTGTACTGTTATAATTCTTCTTTTTAAATATTCTCAGCTCTTCAGCATGCTGGCAAACACATGGAGGATTGCATCGTGGCCTCATACACAGCGCTACTTCTCGGATGTCTCTGCCAGGAGAGTCCAGTAAGTAAAGCTCAGTGTTGTTTCATGTTTAAAAATACTCCATTGTGACAGCTTTGTGCCATTACCTAAATAACTTAGGACTTTGTTTTTCCCTTATGTTAAAAACTTTCCAATTTGTTGAACTTCTGAAGGGCATTCCAAAGTAAGAGTACATTGGATTTAATGAGGAGGTTCTTGATTGATAGATCAATCAGTTCACATGCCTTTGGTTGAAGTAAAAGAGAGCATGATATAAAACCTGCACTCAGCTGGCTTTAAATTTTAAAGTGAAAGGGAGGTTTTTCCTTAGGAGCAAGGGCATTCAGGAAGAAAGAAAGAATGGAGGTCTTGGGTACAGTGGGAGGGTTAACTTCTCTTTTCTGAGGCCAGAGGTTTGGAAGAAAAGAACATGGTGATAATACAAAAGGCTTAATTAGAAGAGGTACTCATGCTGTGGGCCTGTCCACTCATATTTCTTCAAGTCCCGTGTGTTTTTCTGAATTGTTCTTATCCTTCTCTTCATATTTATATTGTAGTCAAGCTGTAATCTAAATACACGCCAGCCCACTCTAGTGTGGCCTTTGCTGGCACCATTGCTTTCTTATCATGGCTCTGGAGGCCCTGCAACATCTTTATCCCCTTTCTGGTATCTCCTCAGTTCAGCCCTTTGTCTTATTGCCTTAAAATCCAGAGATTTTAAGGGCAAATGAAAAACAAATGTCAAGCCAAGAGGAAGAGGCAGGTTTCAAGAAAAAAATGGACTTACTATTTAAATTTAAAGATTTTTGGTTACTTTATTTGGCATACACCCTAGCTTCAATCCTGTCCTTTCTTAAATAATGGTTCTTGAAACTGTCTCATTACCAAATGTGATTTATCTTAGGCCACCTTGTCTTTAAGGGATCATAAGGTCCTTAAGTTGTAGGTAAGGTTGTGAATTCATAGAGCCCCAGATGTCTTTATTGCCTTGGAGATTGTTATGATTAACCCTCAGAAGTTAGCTGATACCACAAAATGAAGAAGAAGGTGGTTTACCCAGCGTGTGATTGGGAGCGACAAGGATGCAGGAGGTTGTACATGGTAAACGCTGCTTTCTGGTGCAGGGCAGCACGCTGTGCACCCCCAGTAGGCTCAGGGGTCTTCCACTGCCCAGTGCAGTTGGTGCTGTGCGACAGTCAGTCTCTTTGCTGGTTGTCCTGTCCTTCCTGCTTTCAACTCTGCCCCTTCCTGAAACCTTGTACACTGCCACCCTCTAGAGCTAACTCCCTTAAGAGCACATCTGACTTCCTTAAGAACAACTCTCATACAGATCTTTCTTGGCTCATCATCATTTAGGTAATGATGGCTTTATTGACTGCTACAAGAACCCAACTGCTTTTCCAATATCTAAACCTGTCTGTCTACCTCTTGGGCACTTTCTAAATTCCCCAACTAGGCCATGCTGTTTCACACTTTTTTTTTTTTTTTTTGGTATCATTAATATACAATCACATGAGCAACACTGTGGTTACTAGATTCCCCCCATTATCAAGTCCCCACCACCTACCCCATTACAGTCATTGACCATCAGCGTAGTAAGATGCTATAGAATCACTACTTGTCTCCTCTGTGCTATACTGCCTTCCCCGTGCTGCCCCCCTCCCGAGTTATGTGTATACTTTTTTTTTTTTTTTTAAATAATTATTTTTTTATTGAAGGGTAGTTGACGCACAATATTACATTACATTAGTTTCAAGTGTACAACACAGTGGTAGAACATTTATATACATAATTCTAGGTTCCAGCTATCACCCTACCAAGCTGTTACAATATCTTGACTATATTCCTTATGCTATACATTATATCCCGGTTACTTATTTATTTTACCATTGGAAGTCTGTCCTTTTTTTTTTTCTTTTTTTTTTTGTGAGGGCATCTCTCATATTTATTGATCAAATGGTTGTTAACGACAATAAAATTCTGTATAGGGGAGTCAATGCTCAATGCACAATCATTAATCCACCCCAAGCCTAATTTTCGTCAGTCTCCAATCTTCTGAGGCATAACAAACAAGTTCTTACATGGAGAACAAATTCTTACATGATGAATAAGTTACATAGTGAACAGTACAAGGGCAGTCATCACAGAAACCTTCGGTTTTGCTCATGCATTATGAACTCTAAACAGTCAGTTCAAATATGAATACTCATTTGGTTTTTATACTTGATTTATATGTGGATACCACATTTCTCTCTTTATTATTATTATTTTTAATAAAATGCTGAAGTGGTAGGTAGATACAAGATAAAGGTAGAAAACATAGTTTATTGTTGTAAGAGAGCAAATGTAGATGATCAGGTGTGTGCCTGTAGACTATGTGTTAATCCAAGCTAGACAAGGGCAATAAAACATCCACGTATGCAGAAGATTTCTCTCAGAACAGGGGGGGTGAGGTTCTAAGCCTCACCTCTGTTGATCCCCAATTTCTCACCTGATGGCCCCCCTGCGACTGTGCCTGTCTTAGGTTGTTCCTCCCTTGAGGAATCTTACCCGTCTCTGGCTAACCAGTCATCTTCTGGGGCTGTGTATACCTTTTGTTTTTGTGCCTGCTGCACTCTTTAAAAATAAGTGGAATGGCTTTTATGCCTCAGCTGCTGTAATTGCATTCTGTAGTGTGCTGATAGAAAAGGATTTGATTTGGATTATTGAGGGCCTTGCACACAAGACCTATGACCCAGTCATCTATTCTGTATTACAGAAATTCACTTTTCTACTGAGGTAGACACCACAGTCACTACTCGTCCCACCACTGTGCTGCCACGCTTCTTTCCTAAAAATGGGTTAAAGGCATTCTTAAATACAGCTTGCCTTGAACTCTGCGGCTACCTTACAATAGTCTCCACTTCCATATATTTTAAAAACTTTTTGTAAAATCTCTTAAGTATTGTGGCTGTAAGATTTGTTAACTCAGTACGAGTGAATTTGTACTCAAGCTATTAGAGAGGGACCTGTAGTGGCTTTTGGTGAGGATGGGAACTTTTTTATTAGATCTTTTCTGAAACTATAGTCATTCCATTATTTTTCTTCCTTATAATTTCAAAAGTACCCTAACAGGAATTTTTAAAAGGGAGTGGGGGAAACTGGTACAAATTTCCTAAGAGTAATACATAGTCTCTCTTGAATCCCTATCAACAAAAATAAAATCAAAAGCCCTTCACCCCCAGTTCCTTGTGGCCATAAGCTTGGGACAACCTGTTTTCTTTTGTGCTTTTTATTATAGGTGAACCTTCTTGGAAGGGCTTTTTCCTTTTATTCTTTATGAACCTTTAAAGTATTTTAAAGAGACATTAAAACGGAACAGTTATTTAAGCAGGCCATACATTTTCTTTAACAAGTTGGTTTGGATGTAGTTTGGCTGCTGCTTGCTAACACTGAAAGGAAACATCTTAATCCCCTCTCCTGGCAGGGTGGACATTGTCCTTTTGATAGATGAAACTAGATTGTCTTTGGAAGGATTTAGTTACTTCCTAGACTACATAGTAACATGAGGAATTTTCTTTAATATATATTTTTTCTTTTTAGTCCATAAGTATCTCTATGGATACATTCTGAAATACAACATTTTAAGTCTGCACTCCTTCCCTGTCCATCCTGACAGACACTCAGCAGCGTGTTTTGTTACTTCAGGTGTATTTCTGTGCATTTTCAAAAGTAAATAGACACAGAGTGTTGCTTTTTAGCCTTTGCCAGCTTAATCTTTCTCCTTTATTGCCCATGATGGGATGGGCTAGAGAATGGACACACCTGCAGAGCTGTGAGGGGTGTGGAAAAGGAAATTGCCTATTGACCAAGGAGTTCACGGACCTTGTAGAAGCCTGGGACAGGACCTGTGCCAAATCCTGTGCCCAGTGCAAGGTGCAAGCTCCTTTTCTGTCACCTGACCAGTATTTCTGGTATTTCTTTCCTCAGATCAATGTGACCACTGTGCGGGAGTATTTGCCAGAAGGGGACTTTTCAATAATGACGGAGATGCTCAAAAAATTCCTGAGCTTCATGAATCTTACTGTAAGAGGCTTCTATTGCAGTTTCTGTGGTCTTCAATGTATGATACCCCAATAGCAGTAGAAAGTAAAATACTATAGCCATAGTGAGCAGAAGCAAAAGGGGGGTTCTCTTCTAATAATTGTTCTATTTCTTTAAAAATAATCGTTAATACATATTACATGTTAATATCATTCTATAATAATTATCAAAGCCACAATTTAATCTGTGTTTTAATTCATAGTGTTCATTTTATTTTTTATTTTGGTATCAATACATAGTCTTAATTTTAGTAAAGCTAAAGAATTTTAAGCTTTAATACTTATAAAATTTGTTAAATATTAACTGTCACTTCCTGTCTACCTCCTTTGCCCTGTCTTCCCCCTTTCAGTGTGCTGTTGGAACCACAGGCCAGAAATCTATCTCTAGAGTGATTGAATACTTGGAACATTGCTAGCTGCTTACCTTTGCTTCAGGTGCTCGGTAATGCTGGAGCTGTTCTTACACAGAGAAAAGTCATGAAAGACAACCTTGAAGACAGACCGGGAAAGTTCATCAGTGTCAATCATGTTTGGATTTTTAAGGCCACCTGATTTCTTCATCATGCATTCTGCATTTGCTAAATGACAGTTACTACATCAATCTGCAACTATCAAAAATGAGGGAAAAGGTTCAGGCTGTTAACAATTCCATGCAGTATTGAAAAACACTCACTTTGGCAGAGTTTATACTCTCCCCTTGTTGTCTGGCTTTTTTCTGGGCAAGTTTTAAGGGGAATATTTGTGCTGCTGTTAGTGCAACTGCTGTGTATGTTGAGCCACTGTTGTCATGCCAGTCAGGTGCAGAGGCAGCCTAGCTACTGAGGGATCGGATGTTCTGAGGACATTCTAGATGACAGCTTAGTTCCTTTTTCAGGCTCATTTGCTTTTGCTTTTTTGTTGAATGATTCCAATCGTAAATAAAGCTTTTAATAATTTTGTGAAATTTTTTTGTTGTTGTTCCCTGAACTACTGTCTATTTAAAATTAGATGGAATCCAAAGACACAAGGGATTAATAGTATATTTTTTTATTGATTTGGTTTGGGTTGTTGAACTATTTTTCACTTTGAGACCATGACCATATTCATTATCATACCATAATAAGTAATAGCTGTATAGATGCAAGAAAACAAATCACAGTTTGAGGGAATATTATGTAAGATGATGTGCCCTGTTAAAGGATGAGGCAAAATAGACAAACCCAGGGTAGTTTACGCCTAATGCTAGGGAATGCTCTTGAAACATGAAGTTTTGAGGGAGGACTCTCTAGATATATTTTCTAATGTTCAGTACAATAAATGTAAGGAAGCTAAAACACCAATGTGGAATTCATGTTTCCAGATGACATGTATATTCTTCTATAGAGTGACAGGATCAAATGCATAAACGCAAAGCCTTAAATTGCTGGTTAGAGAAGATCCTTTTTTCATTCAGATTCTTAGTTCATGGAACAGTGTGTTGTTTGGAAAACAGTCGTGGAACACACACATTTTATATGTTTAATTTCACAACATTGCAAATTTTTCTTGAATTAATTATTGCTCAGACCACTGGTGATGCATTTTTTTTTTTCTTTTTCATTGATTGAGCCTAAATACAGGCTTTCCAGAGAGCTATTTCAATACTTTCAAATACCTTTCAGGTTGTCATATCATGTTTCCTCATTGGATTTGTAAAACTTGAAGCCATAAAAATATTAGTTTGGTGTGTATTGGGGAAAATAGCTGAAAGTCTAATTTTTACCCATTTAGACTTTGTTATTTCCTTGTATAAAGTGACAAATCGGGGCTCTTGTATCAGTGCCAGCTGTAATGTTTTTTAATGCAGTGGCTGCCTTCTATTGTCTTCCTATTTTTGATAATGCAGATTGTTGGGAAATCTATAAGGAAGTAACTGATTTCAGGCAACTGTTTTCTTCCTACTCACCCCAACCCCCACCCATCACCTTTTAAGAGCATAGTATGCCAGTGTAACTTGGGAAAGACTGAGGTGGTATTTTCCTTGAGTCTAAAAACTAGCTTAGCAAACTATTTTAAAAGCATAACAGTAAATGATATCCATAAAGTTCAATTAGTTAGGTACATTTTATTTTAAAATACATTGATATTTATTAATCATTGAATTTAGGAAAAGGAACAGATTTTGGTAAAATTGACTTGTGGCAGATGGTAAGGAATTTTATAAAGACATTTGGATGAGAACAATCAGGGTGAACTACATTTTTCTGTTACACTGGTAATCATTGGAGAATTGATTTACCTCAGTGTTTAACAGTTTTTGTTTTGTTTTTTAAATAATAACTAATTGTCAAGCACTGATAGACATGCAGATTTTGGTGGGGGATGGTGGGGGGAAAATAACCTCACCAGCTGCAGTGCATTTGTGTGTCTTTAACCCTCAGAGAACTCTGCATTTTAGGGTACTTGAGGCTGACTTGCAAATTAAAGTTTTAAAGTAACCTTTTTTTCCATTGTAAATATTTCTGTAAATACTACCAATTGGAAATTAGAACAGTAGAGTACTTTTCTGAATCCAATCCTATTTTTATTTTATACAGTATTTCTCAGCTGTGATCTTTGGAGCAAAAGCCAACGGCAGGAAAAAAATAGTTTGTACCAGTTTCATGAAGTATGTCTTCGGGTTTTTGTAAATAATTTTAACTCAAATAAAATTGCTACTTTCAATACACATGTTGTCTTTAACATAAATCTATTGAACTGTTTTGGAGAAGTCTCACGAACTCGATACAGCCAGCTAATGGGAAACACTATGTATCACCTAAGTGAATTTCATACTTGCAACATACACATAAAAATTGAACCAGTTTTTCCTAAATATTGTGCATTTATTCATGTTTTTTAATATTACTCATGCTAGTGTAATGTCAGTGCTTAGCGATTTAGGTTCATTAGGGATGGTAGTTTTCTGGTTATGTAGTTATACCCTTGGTGTATTTTTTAAGTTGCTTTAGTCTTTCTGCCCCTCTGAATATGACCCAAGACTTCTTTACTTTTGAATTTTAATAGCTGCTCTTTAGTTTTCTTCTTAGTTGTCAACCTTTACATTTCATGCATTTACTACAAATGGATTCCTCAACTTCCCTTCACAGCTTTTAACCACAAAAGTAGATTGAAGGACCTCTCCTGGGAGCTCCCATCTACTTTCTCTTACACACATAACCAACAGTGTGAACCTTGTGTAAGAGCACAGACTATGGATATAGAAAGACCTAAATCACACAGATAAATTTTGAAAACTGGTACTACTTTATTGACTTTGAGCAAATTTTTGAACTAATTTTTGTCATGTTTACTTAACTAGAAAATGGGGATAGTGCCTCAGGGTAGTGGAGATTAACTATGACAGTGCATCCTAAACATTAGCACAGTGTTCTGAATTTAGGTCTTGGTAAATGGTAGCTTTTACCGGACAATTCTGTTGTCATGCTGTCAGAAAATCAGAAAGTTATAAACAACAGAGTAGAATAGTGTGACTACTATTTCAGATACCCGGGGTAATGCCTTCTCATATTGCTGAGATCACTGGATTTGGGGTACTTCAACAGCAAGTCTCTCAAATTTCCAGAATTGGTATTGTCAATATTTAGTAGAGACTAAAGGGGGTGGGGGTAGGAATGGAACAAACCTCAGTGATGATTAAAAATGTTCCAACATGTTCCTCAGGCTTTTTTCTTATATTAGGACTGGAAGAGGTTTGCACAATTCACTGTCAGTTAATGGTCTCCCGATACTGGATGCATAGATTAATAACTTCGTATAGAAAGTCTTTAACTGAACAAGAATTTGAAAAAAAAACACTGAGCATTTTAGTCAAACCTCTGTTTCCTTAACTTCTGTGTTGGTTTGTAATTTGAATACTCCAAAGGCTATATACTGGCTTGGGAGCAAAAACAGAAAACCAGATCTGTATACTACCTAGTTTTCAGTTACCTAAAAGGACATGTCTGTATCCAGAGTTATATTACAGAGGGTATGCGTAAATGGAACTATATTGTTGGTAGGTTCATAAATCTTAATAAAAAGCTGTATAATAGTTAATAGATTGTAATAAACTGAAGATGCATGTTACAATCCCTAGAATATCCAATATATATATTATGCAGAGACATACAGCTAGAAATGTTTACAAGAATCAAAATGGAATACTGAAAAATGATTAACCAAAGGAGGATGGGGGAAGTATAACTTTAAGAAATAAACATAGAAGTGGAAAATAAATAGTAAAAGCAAACCAGATGTAACTATAAAAGCTAAAAATGCTTTTGTCCTAAGATAGGAATAAGCCAAGGATGTCCACCAAATATAAATTTGTGACTTCTAACTTTTCAAGGAACCTAATTTTTGGCTTTGGTAAACTCAGTAGCAAAACAATCCAATTTTAAAATGGGCAAAAATATTGACTAGTACTTCACAAAGGAAGACAGATGAATAACATGAAAAAATGCTCAACATCATTAGTGATCATGGAAATGCAAATTTAAATTATGAAATACTCTATATTCAGTAGAACAGCCAGAATTCAAAAGATAATGCTGAATTTTGGTACAAATGAGCAAAGTTAAATTGTTAATATTGTTGGTGAGAAGGTAAAATCCTAACACCACTTTGGAAGAGTTTTAGCAGTTCATTGTAAAATTAAAGGTACTCTTGTCCTTCAACCTGGCATTTCCATTTTGTCCAGAAATGAAAACATTCAATAGCAAAACTAGTGAAAAAATGTTCGTAGCTGTCTCCTAACAATAGCTAACACCAGAAGCAACCTGAATATCTGTCAACAGGCAATGTATAATCACATTGCTGTGTATTGTGTAGGTATTCGTATACTTATTTAATAGAACAATAGCAATAAAGAGGGATGAACTACAATTTCAGTCAACAACATGAATCTCATAATGCTAAGTGGAAAAGGCTGAATGAAATAGCACACATATAACATGAATTGACATAATTGCTAAGTAGGGAAAACAGGTGAAAACGTTCACAATTCATTTAAAAGATAAAAATGAAAATTTATTGATGTTTAAAATACTAAAACACCTCTTGATAACTGGTTAAATTATAGTGGAAATATCACTAGGAATGATAATATCAAAAGTCACGGGATGCAGCAAAACAGTATCTAAGGAGAAATATTTAACCATAAATGTTTATATTTGAAAAACAATGGCTGACAATTCTAAACTATGAACTCGACTTTAAAAATAGAACAAGAGCAGCAGTATAAACACTTGATAAATAGAAATAAGGTAATAGTAATTTTTAAAAATGGGCAAAAATCAGTTCTTTGAAAAGGGCAACCTAACTTTGGGGACACTGACCAAGGAGAAAGAAATCAAGCATAAATTTTAAAGTATATAAATATATATGTACAGAGTCAGACTAAAAGGACATTAATTGTGCTGAATATGCTAATGAGTTTGATAACTTGAAGTTAACAAATTACTAGAAAGTGAAAACTGACAAAAAATGGAAAGCATAAGTTTTATATCTTCTAAAATCAAATTATTAAAAAATTACATAACATGAAGTTAATGGCTTTGAAAGTTATTTCCACTAAATTTTCAGGAAGCAAATAATTCCAATGTTACACAAATATTTCTGGAGCATTGAAAAAGAGGGAACTTACCCATAGATCAATAGAACAGAATAGAGGGCCCAGATACAAACCCACACATACACAGTCAATTAATAAACGATAAAGGAGCCATGGATATACAATGGGGAAGTGACAGCATCTTCAACAACTGGTGTTGGCAAAACTGGACAGCTACATATAAGAGAATGAAACTGGGTTATTGTCTGTCTCCATATACAAAAGTAACTTAGAAAGGGATCAAAGACGTGAATGTAAGTCATGAAACCATAAACCTTGTAGAAGAAAACAGGCAAAAATCTCTTGAATATAAACAGCAATTTTTTCCTGAACATGTCTCCTTGGGCAAGGGAAATGGAAAAAATGAACAAGTGGGACTACATCAGACTAAAAATCTTCTGTACAGCAAAGGACACCATCAGCAGAACAAAAAGGCATCCTACAGTATGGGAGAATGTATTTGTCAATGACTTATCTGATAAGGGGTTGACATTCAAAATATATAAAGACTCAACATGCCTCAACACCCAAAAAACAACCCGATTAAAAAATGGGTGGAGGATATGAACAGACACTTCTCCAAAGAATACGGATGGCCAACAGGCACATGAAAAGATGCTCCACATCACTAGTCATCAGGGAAATGCAAATTAAAACCACAATGAGATAACGCCTCACACCAGTTAGGATGGACACTTTCCAAAAGACAAGAAACAACAGATGCTGGCGAGGTTGTGGAGAAAAGGGAAACAACCCTTCTACACTGCTGGTGGGAATGTAAATTTGCTCAGCCACTGTGGAAAGCAATATGGAGGTTCTTCAAAAAAAATTGATTGCCTTCCAGTAAAACAGCTTTTTACTCCCCTAGGTACAAAACTGTAAAAGTACAGAAAATGTTGTGATTTTTGGGAGGATGGTTGGAATATGAAATTAGGATTGGCACAAATCCTAAAGTATGTGGTATGTGAGCCTTGGATTTTGTTTACAGAGCTTTTTCATGACTGCCACTGCAAACTTGGAAGGGCACTACCATTTCGCTGGTCCAGTGTGGGGCTACGTGCCTTTAAGTGTCCCTTCTCTACTGCAATCTCTGTGACATCCTGGAAGGGCAAGTGCTCTTGTATTTCACAGAGAAAAACACTGAGGTTCTGGGAGTTTAGTTAGGTGGTTACCTGAAGTCCCACAAGGGGCAGAATCAGCATTTAAACCTAGATGTGCCTGACTCCAGGGGTAGGGATCTCAGCACCCTATGCTGTCCTCCCTGGGTTGACCTCTCCTGCTATGTATACTTTGCATCTGTAGATTTCCCTGCCTCTTGCTGTGTCATGGCTTTCCCAATCCAGACTGAGTTTGTAGAGGGCAGGTAGCAGGACTTACTCATGTTTGAATGCTCAGGGTCCTGATGAAACTACCTTAAAACAACTTTATTTTTATGTCAACTAATTTCTAAAATTCGTATTTCTTACTGCAAGGAAGAGAGTAATTAGAAGCAGGAGGACTCTAGGAGGCACACAATGAAGAAGAAAAGTAAGCTGATAGGGTACGGTTCTTGCCAATGGGTTTCAGCCCTGGGCAAGTACACTACAGGTTCAATGTGACCAAAGAAATTGTCAGCAAAACGTTTTTTGGGGAGAAAGGGTTTATTACCCAGCTTGTTCTCCTGGCAGTAGATCAAGCACTAGCATCTCTGCCTCCACCCAGAGCACTGGGCCCAGCTCTCTATATAGTGCAAAAATAGCTTATTGCCTAAAGGTGTGGAAGCGGTAGCATAGCAACAGGCCAATTACATCATCGGGTAGTTTAAGTTCAGTGAGGATCATGGCCATAGGAACCCCAACTTCCCCACACTCCACCCCTCCAGGATTCTTGCCTTACAATCTACATGCTTTCATTCTTCTGCAATGGTCCCTGTGTGGGAAAGCTGGAGCACTGTAACTGGATTCCACAACAGCAACAGAGGATAACAACTTAGAGATAATAACAAAAATTAAGATACAGCAAGATTTTGATACAGGTAATAAAAATTATAATCAAGTCAGAGGAGGTTCCTAATAACAAAAATTATAATAATCCTCAAGCCAGAGGAAGTTCCCAATCCACAAAGACCTTAGGGGTGATAAGACACTTGTTTTAATAACACCAACATAGGCAAATCTTGTCCATCAGGTAGGATGCATGCAAAAGAGTGGTCCTGTGATAGGACTGTAGCAGGAAGGGGATCCCTTCCAGGTCTAGTGTACCATACTTTTACCCCTTTCCCCATGGGGGTTACTAAAGGATCCTTATATAGTGCTACTGGAGGTGTATGCACTGGCCATAATGATAAAACAAAACTCCCAGGTAAGATGCTCCTACCTTCTGGCCATTCAGGATATACTACTGTGACCTTTGGGGGTCACTCTGCTGTTATTCCAGGAATACACAGGAGGCCAGCTTCCAGGCCTTGTCCCCAAGGTGCCAGGAGAGCCAGCCATAGTTGGTCCATGTGTCGAAAGGTCCAAGGCCAAGTCCACTCAATGGAGTCTCCGGGGTTCAGTGCAGTTGTTGCTGGCAGCAAGATATTATTCTGATGGCCAAACCTCAGCTTCAGTGATTCTTCCTTGGTTTGTACTTGCAGTTGTATAGGGGAGGCAGTCACATGTGTTAACATGTCTATGGGGCTCAGGATGCCCTTTCGGGGTCTCTTGTTCAAATGCTGTAGCACGGTCCATAAGCGCACTGACCATCCCTGCAGACTATTGGTATCTGACTTTAGTCTGGCTTTTAACAAGCCATTGTGCCTCTCATCATGCCTGCTGCAGTAGGATTGTACTGCACATGAAACTTCCATTTGGTTCCCAGCTGACACACCCATCCTTGCAGTGCATGTCCAGGAAAATGGGTGCCCTGATCACTCTCAATTACCCGTGGTTGGCCATAGGCAGCAAAGAGATGCTCCAGTCCTCCTTTGGTCATCTGCTGGTCTGCACAACAGGTTGGAAAAGCAACCAGAAGTACAGTAGCTGTGTCCACACAAGTCATGGCATACTGATATCCTTCAGACACAGGCAGAGGCCCAATAAAGTCTATCTGAGCCCTGAAGAGGGGTATAGGCCCCTTAGCTACTGTCCCATGTTGCTGTGGAACTCGGTGTAAGTGTCCCTTTTAGAGCAAACGACACACTCCTGCCGGGCTATACTAACTTCTACAAAGGTCAAAGTTAAGCCCCACTGACTGGCTACAGCCCACACTTTTTTTTTTATTTGGTAACAGTTACATGAGGAACATTCTTACTAGACTACCCCCTTCACCAAGTCCCCCCAACAAACCCCATTACAGTCACTGTCCATCAGCGTAGTAAGATGCTGTAGAGTCACTACTTGTCTTCTCTGTGTTGCAGAGCCCTTCCTGTGCATCCCCCCACATTATACATGCTAATCTTAATGGCCCCTTTCTTTTTTCCCCCCCTTATCCCGCCTTCCCACCCATCCTCCCCAGTCCCTTCTCCTTTGGTAACTGTTAGCCCATTCCTGGGTTCTGTGATTCTGCTGCTGTTTTGTTCCTTCAGTTTTTGCTTTGTTCTTATACTCCACAGATGAGTGAGATCATTTGGTATTTCTCTTTCTCCACTTGGCTTATTTCACTGAGCATAATACCCTCTACCTCCATCCATGTTGTTGCAAATGGTAGGATTTGTTTTCTTCTTATGGCTGAATAATATTCCATTGTGTATATGTACCACTTCTTCTTTATCCATTCATCTACTGATGGACACTTAGGTTGCTTCCATTTCTTGGCTATTGTAAATAGTGCTGCAATAAACATAGGGGTGCATAGGTCTTTTTCAAACTGGGCTGCTGTATTCTCGGGGTAAATTCTTAGAAGTGAAATCCTGGGTCAAATGGTATTTCTATTTTGAGCTTTTTGAGGAACCTCCATATTGCTTTCCACAATGGTTGAACTAATTTACACTTCCACCAGCAGTGTAGGAGGGTTCCCCTTTCTCCACAACCTCGCCAACATTTGTTGTTGTTTTGTTGTTGTTTGTCTTTTGGATGGTGGTGATCCTTACCGGTGTGAGGTGATATCTCATTGTGGTTTTAATTTGCATTTTTCTGATGACAGTGATGTGAAGCATCTTTTCATGTGTCTGTTGGCCATCTGAATTTCTTCTTTGGAGAAGTGTCTGTTCAGCTCCTCTGACCATTTTTTAATTGGATTATTTGCTTTTTGTTTGTTGAGGTGTGTGAGCTCTTTATATATTTTGGATGTCAACCCTTTATCAGATCTGTCAGTTATGAATATATTCTCCCATACTGTAGGATACCTTTTTGTTCTATTGATGGTGTCCTTTGCCGTACAGAAGCATTTCAGCTTGATATAGTCCCACTTGTTCATTTTTGCTTTTGTTTCCTGTGCCCAGGGAGATATGTTCACGAAGAAGTCACTCATGTTTATGTCCAATAGACATTTGCCTATGTTTTCCTCCAAGAGTTTTATGGCTTCATGACTTACACTGAGGTCTTTGATCCATTTGGAATTTACTTTTGTGTATAGGGTCAGACAATGATCCAGTTTCATTCTCTTACATGTATGTGTGCAGTTTTGCCAACACCAGCTGTTGAAGAGGCTGTCTTTTCCCCATTGTATGTCCATGGCTCCTTTATCATATATTAATTGACTATATGTTTGGGTTAATGTCTGGAGTCTCTATTCTGTTCACTGGTCTGTGGGTCTGTTCTTATCCCAGTACCAAATTGTCTTGATTACTGTAGCTTTGTAGTAGAGCTTGAAGTTGGGGAATGAGATCCTCCCGACTTTATTCTTCTTTCTCAGGATTGCTTTGGCTATTAAGGGTCTTTAGTGGTTCCATATGAATTTTTGAACTATTTGTTCCAGTTCATTGAAGAATGCTATTGGTAATTTGCTAGGGATTGCATTGAATCTGTAGATTGCTTTAGGCAGGATGGCCATTTTGACAATATTAATTCTTCCTAGCCAAGAGCATGGGATGAGTTTCCATTTGTTAGTGTCCTCTTTAATTTCTCTTGAGAGTGTCTCGTAGTTTTCAGGGTATAGGTCTTTCACTTCCTTGGTTAGGTTTATTCCTAGGTATTTTATTCTTTTTGATGCTATTGTGAATGGAATTGTTTTCCTGATTTCTCTTTCTGTTAGTTCATTGTTAGTGTATAGGAAAGTCACCGATTTCTGTGTATTAATTTTGTATCCTGCAACTTTGCTGAATTCTGGTATTAGTTCTAGTATATTTGGAGTGGATTCTTTAGAGTTTTTAATGTACAATATCATGTCATCTGCAAACAGGGACAGTTTGACTTCTTCTTTACTAACTGGATTCCTTGTATTTCTTTGTTTTGTCTCATTGCCATGGCTAGGACCTCCAGTACTATGTTGAATAACAGTGGGGAGAGTGGGCGTCCCTCTCTTGTTCCTGATCTTTGAGTAAAAGCTTTCAGCTTCTCACTGTTAAGTATGATGTTGGCTGTGGGTTTATCATATAATGGCCTTTATTTCATTGAGTTATTTGCCCAGTATACCCATTTTGTTGAGAGTTTTTATCATGAATGGATGTTGAATTTTGTCGAATGCTTTTTCAGTGTCTGTGGAGATGATCATGTGGTTTTTGTCCTTTTTGTTTATGTGGTGGATGATGTTAATGGATTTTCGAATGTTGTACCATCCTTGCATCCCTGAGATGAATCCCACATGGTCATGGTGTATGATCCTCTTGATGTATTTTTGAGTTCGGTTTGCTAATATTTTGTGGAGTATTTTTGCATCTATGTTCATTAGGGATATTGGTCTGTAATTTTCTGTTTTGGTGGGGTCTTTGCCTGGTTTTGGCATTAGGGTGATGCTGGCTTCCTAGAATGAGTTTGGGAGTATTACCTCCTCTTCTATTTTTGGAAAACTTTAAGGAGAATGGGTATTATATGTTCTATGTATTCTCTGATAAAATACCATGGTAAATCCATCTGGCCTGGGAGTTTTGCTGGTGGCTAGTTTTTTTTATTATTGCTTCAATTTTGTTGTTGGTAATTGGTCTGTTTAGATTTTCTGTTTCTTCCTTGGTCAGTTTTGAAAGGTTGTATTTTTCTAGGAAGTTGTCCATTTCTTCTAGGTTTTCCAGCTTGTAATATAGGTTTCATAATAGTCTCTAATAATTCTTTGTATTTCTGTGGGGTCCATCATGATGTTTCCTTTCTCGTTTCTGATTCTGTTGATATGTGTTGAACTCTCTTTTTCTCTTAATAAGTCTGGCTAGAGGCTTATCTATTTTATTTTCTCAAAGAAGCTGTTCTTGGTTTCATTGATTTTTTCTATTGTTTTATTCTTCTCGATTTTATTTATTTCTTCTCTGATCTTTATTATGTCCCTCCTTCTGCTGACTTTAGACCTCATTTGTTCTTCTTTTCCAATTTTGATAATTGTGACATTAGACTGTTCATTTGGGTTTGTTCTTCCTTCTTTAAATATGCCTGGATTCCTATATACTTTCCTCTTAAGACTGCTTTCGCTGCATCCCACAGAAGTTGGGGCTTTGTGTTCTTGTTGTCATTTGTTTCCATATATTGCCTGATCTCTATTTTAATTTGGTCGTTGATCCATTGATTATTTAGGAGCATGTTATTAAGCCTCCATGTGTTTGTGAGCCTTTTTGCTTTCTTTGTACAATTTATTTCTAGTTTTATAACTTTGTGATCTGAGAAGTTGGTCGGTAGAATTTCAATCTTTTTTAATTTACTGAGGCTCTTTTTGTGGCCTAGTAGGTGGTCTATTCTGGAAAATGTTCCATGTGCACTGGAGAAGAATGTGTATCCTGCTGTTTTTGGGTGTAGAGTTCTGTAGATGTCTGTTAAGTCCATCTGTTCTAGTGTGTTGTTCAGTGCCTTTGTGTCCTTACTATTTTCTGTCTGGTGGATCTGTCCTTTGGAGTGAGTGGTTTGTAGAAGTCTCCTAAAATGAATGCATTGCATTCTATTTCCTACTTTAATTCTGTTAGTATTTGTTTCACATATGTGGGTCCTCCTATATTGGGTGCATATATATTTATAATGGTTATATCCTCTTGTTGGACTGACCCCTTTATCATTATGTAATGTCCTTCTTTATCTCTTGTTACTTTCTTTGTTTTGAAGTCTATTTTGTCTGATACTAGTACTGCAACGCCTTTTTTCTCCCTGTTATTGGCATGAAATATCTTTTTCCATCCCTTGACTTTTAGTCTGTGTATGTCTTTGGGTTTGACGTGAGTCTCTTGTAAGCAGCATATAGATGGGTCTTGCTTTTTTATCCATTCTGTTACTCTGTGTCTTTTGATTGGTGCATTCAGTCCATTTACATTTAGGGTGATTATTGAAAGATATGTACTTATTGCCATTGCAGGCTTTTGATTTGTGGTTACCAAAGGTTCAAGGGTAGCTTCTTTACTATCTAACTGTCTAGTATAACTTGCTTATGGAGCTATTATAAACACAGTCTGATGATTCATTATTTCTCTCCCTTCTTATTCCTCCTCCTCCATTCTTTATATGTTGGGTGTTTTATTCTGTGCTCTTTTGTGTTTCCTTTGACTGCTTTTGTGGGTAGTTGATTTTATTTTTTGCCTTTAGTTAGTATTTGGTTGGTCTGCTTTGTTTGCTGTGATTTTATTTTCTCGGGTGACATCTGTTTAGCCGTAGGAGTGCTTCCATCTAGAGGAGTCCCTCTAAAATATCCTGTAGAGGTGGTTTGTGGGAGGCAAATTCCCTCAATTTTTGCTTGCCTGGGAATTGTTTAATCCCTCCTTCATATTTAAATGATAATCGTACTGGATACAGTATCCTTGGTTCAAGGCCCTTCTGTTTCATTGCATTAAATATATCATGCCATTCTCTTCTGGCCTGTAAGGTTTCTGTTGAGAAGTCTGATGATAGTCTGATGGGTTTTCCTTTGTAGGTGACCTTTTTTCTCTCTGTGGCTGCCTTTAATACTCTGTCCTTGTCCTTGGTCTTTGCCATTTTAATTATTATATGTCTTGGTGTTGTCCTCCTTGGGTCCTTTGTGTTGGGAGATCTGTAGGATTCCGTGATCTGAGAGACTATTTCCTCCCTTCAGCAATTATTTATTCAAAGACACTTTCTATCCTTTTTTCTCTCTCTTCTTCTTTTGGTACCCCTATAATGTGGATATTGTTCCGTCTGGATTGCTCACACAGTTCTCTTAATATTGTTTCATCCCTGGAGATCCTTTTATCTCTCTGTGTGGCCGCTTCTCTATGTTCCTGTTCTCTGATTTCTATTCCATTAATGGCCTCTTGCACCTCATCCAGTCTGCTCTTAAGTCCTTCCAGAGATTGTTTTATTTCTATATTCTCCCTCCCAACTTTATCCATTAGCTCTTGCATATTTCTCTGCAGGTCCATCAGCATGGTTATGACCTTTCTTTTGAATTCTTTTTCAGGAAGATTGGTTAAATCTATCTCCCCAGGCTCCTTCTCAGGGGTTTTCTGTGTGATTCTGGTCTGGATCAAATTCTTCTGCCTTTTCATGATGATAGAGGTAGTCGTGGGCAGTTCGCACATGTGTCAGCTGCAGGAAGAAAGTCCCTTCTTGGTTGCTGGTCACCTTCCTTTCCTGAAAGAATGGTCTCCTAGCAGCTTGTGCTGGGCAGCTGCACGCCAATGGGGCCTCTGAATCTGGCCTAGGCGGCTGTGAAGGAGGCTCTGAGTGGTTGCTGTGGGCGTGGCCACTCTCAGGCCGCTCTCCTGCTATGGCGGGGCCATGCCAGAGGGGGAATGGATAGGAGGCTGTTTATCACCATGAGGGGCCTCAGAGCTGCACTGCCTCCCAGAGGGTTAGGGTGCCCAGAGTTCCCTGGGATTCCCAGCTGCTGAGCTGAGTATACCAGGATGCTTCTGTCCATCTGTGAGGCCCCTGACCCTTTAAGACTTTCAAAAAGCACTCACTTTCCTTTTGTTCCAAGGGTGCAGGCTGTGGGGACCCGCTTCCAGATTTTACTGTTCTGTTTCCCTAATATTCAGCACACCATGCACTGTGTGTCTGTGCTCCTGGTGTGGGTGACTAGGGATGGTTATTTAGCAGTGCTGTGCTTCAACTCCCTCCTCACTCTGATTCTTTTCCACCCGCTGGTGAGCTGGGGAGAGGTGGGCCACTCGGGTCCCACCGGACCACGGCTTATATCTTACCCCCTTCATGAGGTGCTGAGTTCTCGCAGATGTAGATGTAGCCTGGCTGTTGTACTGTATCTTCTGGTCTTTCTTTTAGGAGTAGTTGTGTTTGTTGTATTTTCAAAAATATGTATGGTTTTGGGGGGAGATTTCCGCTGCCCTTCTCATGCCACCATCTTGGCTCCTCCTTCAGCCCCACGTTGTCTTTTGCCTTACATGCAACAAATACTATTGTAACCATTGGGCTACATCAGAGGCAGGCTTTCCTTCTAACCAATGTATCTGGGCCAATTTATCTGCTTCATTATTTCCTGGGGATGCCAGTGGCAAATGACCTGTCACACAGTATACTGTAATTATTTTAGTGTGACCAAAGGACCATAAGTCTTGCCACAATTCTTGCCCCCAAAGGCATCAGTGACCAACCAGCCAGTTGGCATGGTACCAGGTTGGTAGCCACAGAGTCAAGCCCCAATAGAGAGCCCAGCTGTCAGTGCAGACAACTCTATGGGAGGGCTCCTGGCTGATCATGAGCTACACGGCCCACAACTCTGCCCATTGGCTGCTCTTTCCCTCACCATCTTCCATCCATATTGTCTCAGTCTTGGGATGGAAAGCTATGGCCCTCCATTTTGGGGACTAGAGCCATCTGTGTACCATACATCTTCAGGTATAGGGGCTCCTCCCTCCTGATAGGGACTCTCTGCTACTAATGGTTCAAAAGCCAGCTCTTCCTGCTTTTTACTAGTATATGTCACCGGCCCCAATAAGCATTGGAGTTCTACACTCAAGGGGCTACTAGAGAGGGCACTACACTGCTGTAGGTAAACACCCAACTTGGCCAGTGTGGGCATTTGTGCCACACCACTCTTTGGCTTTTGAGTCCAGTCTTGTACCTACCCCAAGATAGGATTGGTGGTTATTACCTTTATCAGGGCCATTCCAGTGATGGGTTCTGTAGCCAGCAAGGCATGATACATGGCAGCCAGTTGTTTTTCTATCAAAGTGTATCATACCTCTGCCCCTTTCCAGAGTTGTAACCAGAATCCAGCAGGTTGGCGAGTTCGTTCAAGCCACTGCAGAGACCCCAGCCATAACTGTCTTCAGTGACATGAACATCCAGCTCATAGGGCCTTGATGGGTGTATCACATTCAAGGCATGCATGGCCTTGATTGCTTCTTTTGCTGTAGTAAAGGCAGATGCACATGTCTCATCCCAGTCCCACCTGACACTCTTTCATACCAACCAGTATAAGGGCTTCAGAATTTGTGCCAAGTGTGGGATAAACACTCTCTAGTAGCCTAGAGGACCTAGAAACTCCTGTAGCAATGCTACAGTTGTAGGGCTAGGAAAGGCCTGGACTTTATTTATAGCTGCTTCTGGTATAACTTTGGTCTTACTGACCAGACGACCCCCAAGAATTTGACAGACAAACCAGGTCCCTGAACCTTGGTACTGTTCACAGCCCACCCTTTCTCCTGTAAATGTTGCAGCAGTCTAGGTGCACACCTTCTAGATCTGAAAGAGAACCAGACATGAGCATGACATCATCAATATAATGTTACAGTCGTACCGTTGGCAGTTTCTCTCATGTAGCCAAGTCCTGGGCTACAAGTCCATGACAGATGGTGGGGCTGTGGAGGTATCCCTGTGGAAGGATGGTGAAAGTCCATTGCCGTCCATCCCACATGAAGGCAAACTGTTCCTGACTTTCCTGCTCAATGTCAATGGAAAAGAAGGCATTAGCAAGATCTACCACATAATGGTATGTTCCTAGTTCATGGCTGAGGGTATCCATCAGGCCTGCAATAGAGGGGACAGCAGCATGCATAAGGGGTATGACTTTTTTCATTTCTCTGTAATCCACAGTCATATGGCAGGAGCCATCTGGCTTTTTTACTGGCCACACTGGGGAATTGAAAGGACTATGGGTGGGCTTTATAATACCCACCTTTTCCAGCTCTTGGAGAGTTTTTTCAATCTCTTTATGCCCTCCTGTCAGTTTGTATTGTTTGGTATTAGTCCCCCACCGAGACACAGGCAAAGAAATCATGTCCCCTCAGAACTGCCTTCACCACACATATTCACAGTCTGAACTCACCTGCAATGGTCTGCAACCATAGACCCTGCAGGATAGCAATCCCCAAAATGTACTCAGTTATAGGAAGTAAGTACACAGGATACTCTTTTGGGGGTAGATGCCCTATTCCCAAAGGGATTTGGGTTTGTTTCACTTTGATAGCCCTATCCCCATATCCATCTATGATAGTGGGGGTCCCACGGAACCACTCAGGGTTACCATGAATCAGTGAACATTCAGCTCCTGTGTCCACCAGAGCCAGGACATGTTGTATGTTCACTGGGGCCCAATGGATAGCTATTTCAACATGTGGCCTCCAGTCCCCTCCTAGTCCCTCAGGGCAGATACCTTGACCTTCCCCTCAGTGAAACTGTGTTCCCCAATCATCTTCCTGTGTGGGCTCAAATAAGGTTGGCTCACTCTCCAGCAGGAAGTCTTGCAAACACGCAGGCCAGACTTGTGGCTCTGTCTCTGACCTCTGCCTCTTTCGCCTTAATGGCTGGAACTGCTGCTCTGGTTTCAGTTGTTGCCATAGCTCTAGTAAGATCCTATTTGACTTCTCATCTAATTTCCTTCCATCTCCTCCTGCCTGTATTAAATCAACCCACACCTCGGTCCTCATAACCTTCATGGGGCCCTTTAAACTCTTCCTGTGAGTAGCAGACCTTATTTCTTTGCAAGTTCTCATTGCTTCAATTTCTTCTAAGTCTGCTACTGTACGTGTCACCTCGCTTATGGGATGCCCTAAGTGAGGGGAAAGAATGGCTACTACAGAACCAAAGAGGGATGTGGGAGCTATTTGAAGCACAATATTTCTCATCCCAGTAGTGAAAATCTCTTCATCTGGGCCATAATTCTCTGGACTATAGATGGCATTTCTTATGCCTAGCTCTTGTAACACCTGCTGGAGCTCAGCATATGTCTGCTCTCTAACAGGAGAGGATGACAGATCACCCGGATTGGGTCACACAGCATAAAGTGCAGCCATAAGCCAATCGAGGAGGGAGTGGCTCCCTGGGGTCTGATGTGTATTTTGTAATCGCTGCCTCAAGGCGGCTGCACTGTCAGGGAAGCCAGCTTTCCCATCTCTGATCCCGACAGAACAATTCCATCCACCCCTAAGTCCCACAGATGCAGGAGCCAAGCTGATATTGACTCTGAGGGCTTCTGCCTAAACCAGGACACCAAATCCACCAGCTCAGCCTGAGTATAGGGGCGGACCATAGAGTGCTCCACGACCTGCGGAGGGGGCTGCTCCTCTCCTTGGGGAACTTTCAGCTGCTTGGTCTTTATTTTCTTTACAACCACTGGGCGTGCTTTCAATACAGGAGGGGTCAGTGCCTCCGGCACCATCCCTTCATCCTTCCTCAGCTCCTCCATTTCTGGGGCTGACGGCACCTTTCTCTCCCCTCCCCCGAGTGCCTCCTCTGCTACAACCTTTATCTTTTCTACTGTGCCTCGCAGCAATGCTACCTCAGTCTTCAGCAGCTCTCTTACCTTCAACTCAATGCTTCACAGCTCCCGTTCTCGTGCCACCTCTGCCTGTGCTTCCCTCAGGAGTTCGTCTTTTTCCTTGATGGCCTTTTCCTCCTTCAGAGCACTGGCTGTGCTGCTATTTCCATCTGTAAGGAATCTTTTACCTCTTTAACAGCACCTTGCTGCTGGTATTCTCGTACTGCCTCCTCTTGCATCAATACCATTTTCTAACTCAGGGAATCCACCGAAGTTTGCAACTCATGTTCTCACGCTGCCATTTCTTGGGTCTTTTTCAGGAGCATGTCTTTCTCTTCTGTAGGCTTTTTTAATACTGTGAAAAGCAGCCAACCCACAGTCCCGGCTGCCTCATGGGCACTCTGTCTCTCAAAAGACCTACTTACTATACCAAGGGCCACCCCTACTGCATGAGGTGTCACCTCCACTTGCTTCCAGTCCTTGGGTGGGGCCCAGTTCTCTGGGAGGCAAGCCACCTCAGACCACATTCCCATTGGGGGATGATCCACTGTCTCCCCATTCACAGGGGCAACCCACTGAAGCACCCCTCCCATAAGGGCAGCCTGTCTTTTTCCTTGGTGAGCAATGAACCCTGCCAACTTTGCCAATTGTCTTGCCAATGGGTTTTGGCCCCAGGCAAGTTCACTATGGATTCAATGTGGCCAAAGAAATTGACAGCAAAATGTCCTCTGGGGTGAAAGAGTTTATTACCCGGCTTGTTCTCCCGGTGGTAGGTCTAGTGCACTGGGCCGAGATCTCTATATAGTGCCATAATAGCTTGTTGCCTAAATGTGCGGAAGTGGTAGGCTAGCAACAGCCCAGTTACATCATCAGGTGGTTTAAGTTCTGTGAGGATCCTGGCCATAGGAACCCCACCTTCCCCACAGTACCTCACTGGTTTGAGAAGCAATTTCCATGTCAGTTGGCAACATGGGGTGAGTTAGGATAGGTACTTAGACAACTAAGCAAATTATTAATTTATAGGGCACAAACATTTGTACAAGCAATGTTTTCTCCTAGTTTTCTAGGGGAGCCAGTCAATGGAAAAATCAAGAAATAGCAGTATAAGTACATAGTTTAGAACTGTTGTGGGAAAGGCAGCAGAAAGGATTGAAAGCTAGAAGTAGGTACTTCTGGGCAACGGGGACTGATTGGGTCCACTGGAAGAGTGCCAAGGGAACTGTTACTTTTCATTGTAAAACGTTTGACTTTTTAAGGTCTAATCACATATTACTTTGATAGAGGTAAATCTTAAATTATAAAAGTAAAGTGAGTGGCAGCTGGGGCTGGCTTCAGGGTGGAAACCACATCCTGAGTTGAACCTTTAGACCATGAACAGTTTCTAAAGTATGTGAGCATGAACCCCTGCATGATTGGCCATGTGAAGCATCAAATGATTTTTGGTGACTAACTGAAAATAATAAAAATGAAATATTCAGGTTTCGGCACTTATCTGTGTCAGTACTCAGCTATACAGCATCTCTCATGGAAAGCAAAACAGTGCAAACCAAATGCTACTGAGGCACATATTTCTATGCCTATATTTTCTGTTTTCTGATTTGCTGTCATTTTCACAAAAATAGCTCACCTGTACTGAACATTTACTATATATATACCAGACCCTGTATAAACCACATCCTGCCTTTAACCTTTGGATCACTGAACAGCTTCAGAAGTGGTGAGCACGAGTTACTGCACCATCTACCATTCCAGCCAGAAATAGCTTAAGTGGACTAACATTAAATACAACTTTTATTTTTAGGGCTTTAGGAGTGACATAGCAAAATCACATACAAGAAAAACTAAAATGGAGTAAAATCAACCGTTTTTTTTTTTATGACCACCTGTTATTTTTCCAACTATTACTCATCTTGCCTCTCCAACTGAGGATGACAATTTAGGTGATGTTTTAATGCAAACTGCTAACATTCACTGAGCGTCTTGGGCTCAGGAAATGTTTAGATACTTCTGGAAGAGCTGATGTTTCAGTTTCTGGGGTTCCAGGTCTGGGCTTAAAGAGTTCATAAAGTGTGAACCAGCTAAATTTTAACTAATTTTCAAGGCAGTGTGAAGTTTTAAAAAATGGAGGCTTACTTTGTGTTTTACCTAGAAGTTAGTGAGTTATTTATGATGTAGCATGTAGATCTCTTTTTTTCCCAGAAAAGGGTATTTTTTAAAATTCAAGTAACGGTGAACAGGAAACCAGATGGGGGGCCCATCTGGAATGGGATGCAGGTAGATCTCTTTTAATCAAATTTTCTACCTAGTGAAATGACTTCACAGTAATGTACATAAGAGGGGTGAGCCATAGGTACGTACAGCCCCATGTAGTAGAAAAAGAATAACCCCTTTTTTAAGAGATAGTGCCAAGTGGGGACAGCCTACCAAGATCTGGTTCCATTACAGTTGATAAAATGGGTAGATACAGCCAGCTGTCTGCTGGGCTGCTCTAGTTGGCCCAATAGAAGCCAACATCTACTGAACGCCTATTAGGTGCTGTGTCTGGTACTAGGGGGCTTTACATGCACTGTCCCATGGACAGATATGGGAACTGTGGCCTACAGAAGGACAGGATCACAGTTAGCAGATCAGGGCTAACTCAGTGCTGTAACCCAGTTCTCCAAGCCTGTCCCCTAACAGTGAAGCTCCCTGCCGTCTGCAAGCCCTGAAGGGCATAAGAACTACCTGTCTGAGCTCTGTGGGTGTTTCCTGAAATAATCTGCTGGGTCAGAAGGCTGACTGATGTATTTTTCCATGCAGTCTTTGACATTTATTTCCGTTTTGCTCCACCTACGTTTGTACTGATGATTTGGTTTGATGGAGAAGCAGCCTGAAACAGAAAGCCGGGAAGAAGCCGGGTGTGGTAGGAGCAGTGTCAAGAGAAGGCACTGACCTAGCTGTCCGATCTGGGGTTTACTCAAGGTAAAGCTTCCTTTTCTCTCTTAAAAGAAAATGAAATGTTTTTAGACCAGCGTTAGTCTCTTAAATGTAGATTGGACAATATCTCTGTGTGTTTTCTGTTGTGAGTGATACAGCACACTGTGCAGACAGCATGCAAAGTTCTCCTAAGGATCAGGCCATGTTATTTACCTATCAGCAACAAACTAGCTTGGTCTTCCCCTTCTTAGTGACTGTTTCCCTCTATCCCTGCCATTCTTTCTTACCTTTTCACCCTCTTCTCTGAGGACCTTTTATGTCTAATGAGTTTAACTTGGATGTAATATCTTTTTCCACCTCTTCACTCTGTCTGTATGTATCTTTTAGGGCGGAAGTGAATCTCCTGTAGGCAGCATATGGACAGGTCACTGTTTTTCATCCATTCAGCCATCCTGTGCCTTTTGATTGATTATTGATAAGTATGCCTTATTGCCATTTTGTTAATTATTTTCTTGTTGTTTTGTAGTTTTTCTGTTTCTTTCTTTTTTTTCTCTCTTCCCTTGCAATTTGATGACTTTATTTAGTGTTATGCTTCAGTTCCTTTCTCTTATTTTTGTGTATCTATTATAGGATTTTGACTTGTTATCATGAGGTTCCTACAAAACATCCTATATACATTAGCAGTATATTTTAAGTTCATGCCAAACACCTAAAAGCACTACATTTTTACTGCCCCCCCAAGTTTTATGTCTGATATTGTATTTCACATCTTTTTATTTTGTGTATCCCTTAACTAATACTGTAGATAGAATTGTTTTGACTACTTTTGTCCTTTAACCTTCATACTAACTATATAAGTGATAGATCTACTACCTTTACTATAGGCTTGATTTTATCAGGGAAATATTTTCCTTTCATAATTTTCTTCTAGTTGCGGCCTTTTTTGCTTAAAGAAGTCCTTTACATTTCTTGTAAGGCCAGTTTAGTGGTGATGAACACCTTTAGCTTTTGTTTGTCTAGAAAAGTATTTCAATTCTGAATGAACAGCCTTGCCAGTTAGAGTATTCTTTTTTCTTTTAATTGAAATACTGTAAATATACAATATTATATTGGTTTCAAATATACAACACAGTGGTTCAACAGTTACCTGTTATTAAATCCTCACTCCAACTAGTACAGTTACTTTCTGTCAGCATAGGAGGATATTATAATGTCATTGGCTATACCATACTCTACTATCCTCCCCATCCCCAATCTGTATTATGATTGCGAATTTTTTTTATTAATGTATCATTGATATATATTCTTATGAGGGTTTCACATGAAAAATAATGTGGTTACTACATTCACCCATATTATCAAGTCCCCCCCATGCCCCATTGCAGTCACTATCTGGGGATCAAGCCCCATGTTGGGCACCCCTGGCCTGGGGACCTACACCAGGAAGACCAGCCCCCATAAGGCCTGGCTTTGAAAAGCAGCAGGGTTTACCCATGGGAGAGCCAGAGGACTGAAGGAAAACAAGACTTCGTTTTTAAAAGCCCAGTGTGCTGTATCACTCACTCTCAGATCCAGCACATAGGCAGCAGTTTGAAAAGCACCTGGATTATACATGAAGGAGCTTTCTTGGCCATCAGCTGATTTTCCAGCAGCAACTTGGCAGGAAGGTCAGAAGGGAGTGGCATGATATAGTCAAAGTGCTGATAGTAAAAAACCTACAACTAAGAATAATTGCACAAAAATTCTCAATCATATAAAGAAGATGTGATACATATATATATATACAATGGAATACTATTCAGTCATAAGAAAGAAAGAAATCTTACCATTTGCAACATGGATGGAACTAGAGGATATTATGCTCAGTGAAATACGCCAGACGGAGTAAGACAAGTATCAAATGACTTTCCTCATTTGTAGAGAATAGCAACGAAGCAAAACTGAAGGAACAAAACAGCGGCAGACTCACAAACTCCAAGAAGGGACTAGTGGTTACCAAAGGGGAGGGGTGGGAGAGGGTGGGTGGGGAGAGGGGGAGAAGGGGATTGTGGAGTATCATGATTAGTGCACATGGTATGTGTGGGGTCACGGGGAAGATAGTGTAGCTCAGAGAAGGCAAATAGTGACTCTGTGGCATCTTACTACGCTGATGGACAGTGACTGAAATGGGGTATGGGGGGGGACTCGATAATAAGGGTGAATGCAATAACCACATTGTTTTTCTTGTGAAATCTTCGTAAGAGTGTATATATCAATGATACCTTAAGAAAAAAAGACAAAAGAAAACACACAGAGATACTGTCCAATCTACAATTAAGAGACTAAAGCTGGTCTAAAAACATTTTATTTTCTTTTAAGAGAGAAAAGGAAGCTTTACCTTGAGTAAACCCCAGATCGGACAGCTAGGTCAGTGCCTTCTCTTGACACTGCTCCTACCACACCCGGCTTCTTCCCGGCTTTCTGTTTCAGGCTGCTTCTCCATCAAACCAAATCATCAGTACAAACGTAGGTGGAGCAAAACGGAAATAAATGTCAAAGACTGCATGGATAAAATACATCAGTCAGCCTTCTGACCCAGCAGATTATTTCAGGAAACACCCACAGAGCTCAGACAGGTAGTTATGCCCTTCAGGGTTTGCAGACGGCAGGGAGCTTCACTGTTAGGGGACAAGCTTAGAGAACTCCCAGTGGCCCGTCCCCTGCTGTAACCTTTTCTGAGGCCAGCTGAGCCGGGCTGACTCGCCCTTCTGTCCCCAAGACTGCTTAAGGGGGAGGGCAGGAGATTGCCCTGGGTGTACTCCCAAGTTCAGCGCCTGTCTATGGGCGCTTCTCTACACTGGCTGGATCACGGAGGAAACCGCGTCTCTGACCCTGGGCAGTTCAGATGTCACCCACTTAATTCGCAACACCCAGCCGCTGAATCGGAGGTCCGGGGAGGGGCTCGCTGCCCGAAGGCTACCAGGGGAGGAGGCCTTAGGCCTGGCGTCAGTCCTCTGTCCTCCGCCCCCTCCTGGCTTCTCGCGGGCACTCGGGGGCGGGCGGCGCAGAGTGGGTGTCACCTGCTCCGGTAAGTGGATGGACGGAGTGACGTATTCGCGTGTAGGCACCGCCTCCAGGTTTGCTCTCCGCGCAGCCGCTTACGCTGGAGATGGTGGGAGCGGCCTTCGGAGGCACTGGCACCTCCGGACCCCAGTCACACCCGAGGCCTCACGCTCCCAACCAGCGAAGTGGGTGCTCAGAGAAGGGAAGCCGGGCAGAGTCGCCTCTCCCACTCCACTCCATCCCTGAGGGAGCCAACCAGCTCCAGTTCCAACCTCCTCTGTCCCCGTGCCCACCGGCCCTGGCCCACCTCGGAGACCATGACGCCTGGGGGCGGCAGGACCCTTGGCTTCCATCCTCCTCGGCCTGCTGCCGCCCTCCCTCCTGGTCTGGAGCGTGTGGGTGTGGGCGAGGCTGACCTAAACCCGGCGCCAACAGCTCAGGAGCCCAGAGCCAGGCTGGGAGTGCGCCCAGGCGGGGCGGAGGCCGTCAGCGACGTTTCCCCTTGGCGACCGCGAGACGAGGTCGCAGAAAAACGCAGCGGGCCGGACCAAAGGAGCTGCCGGGACACGCAGAGTCTGGCGGTGGGCCAGCCGCGGGGAGGGTGGGGTTCGGGGCGGGGCGATTGCCGGCCGGGACTTCCCCAGCCCCAGCCGCGTGCCCTGCCTGTCCAACCCTGGGCCCTGCGCCACCCGCTGCGGGGTGAACCCTCGGCGCCCTCCTGGCTCCGATACCCGCAAACAAGCGCACGGCCCAGGGCACTCTGAGCGGAGGGTGGAGGGCGGAGGGCGGAGAGCGGAGGGTAGGGGTCTGCCGCCTCTCTCCTGCCCTAGCTCTCCGATTCTTAGTTGGACGGGAAACAGACCTCTGGCGCCCCTCGGGCCAGTTCCCGAAATTGCAGCCCTGTCCTTGGTCCCAGTGTGCCTACAGCGCCCCCTGCAGTGAGTCCTCTGCACTGTACCCCAGACACATTCCTACACCCATCTGTGACTGGAGTCCCCGAGTCCAGTCGAGTTCTTCTACCTGGTTGGTTCGCCCATATGGGCTATAGGCTGAGGAGTTGGAGTTAGAAGTTCTTAGTTTGAATTAAATCTCTAATATACAGACAATGACAACACTAATGTGAAGCTTAATTATTATAAAATGGACACCCTTGTAACCACCATCCAGGCCAAGAAATTATACTTTTCTAGCCATCCCAGGATACCCTCCCTATACCCTATCTATCCCACTCTTGACTACCTCCTTCCAAAAGTATCCATGGTCCTAGCTTTTATCATAATTACTCTCCTTGAGTTTTTTTTTAAAATAATTACTCTCAGGTTTCTTCGTAATTTTTATCACAGAAGCATGCCTCTCTAGATGCTATGGATTAGTCTTGTTCATTTTGTTGATGTCTTTTAAATTGTTCTTAATGTGCAGATTCCTTCTCCATCTTTTTCTTTCCCTTGCAATGTATACAGGGGGTGAGCCATTCCCCCTGTATGGTTTTTCAGTCCAGATGTTGCAGATTGCATTCATATAGTGAAGTTCAACACATCCCTCTGTTCTCTACATTACCTGGAAATTGATAACTGGATTCAGAGGCTTGATCAAACTCAGGATCAAGATTTTTTTAATGAGACTCTAGGTATTTGTTAGGCTGGAGGAAGGAAAAACAAGGACATGCAAACAGAACAGAGAGATGCCATAGAGGGAGAACAGACCAGACCCCAAGGTCCGTGCCTTATATGGAAAGGGGACAGCTCTTCCTGAATTCCATCCTTCGGATGTGCCAACTAAGACCCGGATGTCAGCCTCCTCCCTCTTGGAAGGAAAAAAAGTTTCTAGTTGTCTATTATGTCACATTTAGTCAATCATACCGCTTCACACCCCCTAGGATAGCTTGCCCACTCCTCCCCCTCCTAATCCCTTATCAGCCCTCACCTCCCTGACTGGGTGTGACTTCCCTGGCCTGTAATACCCAGACCATGGAACATCACCAGGGAGTTGCACTCAAATAAACTACCTGGCCCTTTTTTTGTCTCTCTTCACTTGCTTATTTTGGGTAAAATTTATCTTACAGTATTGACATGCTCTTTCACCTGGGGTGGGGGACTGTAAGTCCAGGGAGAGGAAATCCTGGGGCAAAATACCTCTAAAAACCGAAATCAGTCAAAGGGAGAAATAAAGTTTAAAATCCGTTTATTGCTCATAAGCTGCAGTCCTGAGCCATCTCTCTTTCCTGCTCCAGCAGAAGCAAAACCGGCCCTCCCCTCACCTCTCAGGTACAGATAAGCCCTCCTTGCCCAGGTAATTACCCATTGATATGGAGATGAACTTCTCTTCACCCCTGAGGAATGATGCAAGTGAACTAAAGCCATACTTCTTTCCACCTCTGAACACCTATTGATATGCAGATGTACTAAAGCCAGGCGAGATATTCTGGAAATGTTACAATTTTACCCACAGGGGCATACAATGTCTGGTTGCCTCTTTTCAGATGTTAGCAGAGATGAGGTTCAATGCTTACATTCATTCATTCATTGGGGGTGTAAATGGTGATATTCTAATTATATCATTTCTTTTTCATTTATCAGTTGGATTAATTCTATAAAGAGACACTTCCCTTTATGTACTAGTTGATTACCAGTGGAACAGTTTATAGAGGAAAGGCAGGATAGATGCTTGTTTCTTTTAATTTTATTTTATCTATTTCAAGATAATGAATTGCTACCCCATTATCCTCTGAAGATGATGAATAAGTTTTAAAAAATACCATGATGAAATAAAAGATTTAAACATATTTGATGGATTTCAATACACTGCATGATCATTATTGATGTTCAACTTGTCCCATCTTTGGGCAGTTGGAGCCTTTTCAAGTTAACTCTTAAGCCCTTTAGATGAGAACCTACCAGTGTGAAGGCTTCCTTGGGATCTGGTTTGGCAAGATGTTTCAAGCTCATTTTGTATATTTCCTGCCCAACACTAGAATTAGCCATTTCTCCAAGAGACCTTGGTTTCTTTTAGTGGGGAGTAATGAAAACCACAAATGGGATTCTAGAATCCTCCTGGGCTGACCATTGAAGACCTAGAAATTACATATACGATAAAAATCTCTGGGAGTTTATACTGATACATCCAGTTCAAATTGATGATTGTAGGGTTTTTACATAACCTCTTCTGTTACATCTATATCTCGTTTCTTCCACAGTAGGAATCCTGGTTCTCAAGGACACAGAATCACTGAATTGGAATATCCAATTAGTCATTTATTTTATCTCAATTTATGCACACCCTGGTTCAAAATTACCATATTATTGTTATTATTATTATTATTATATCACCCCCTGTCAGGTTTTTTTTGTATCATTAATCTACAATTACATTAGCAACATTATGTTTACTAGACTACCCCAATCACCAAGTCCCCCCCACATACCCCATAACAGTCACTGTCCATCAGCGTAGTAAGATGCTATAGAATCACTATTTGTCTTCTCTGTGTTGTACAGCCGTCCCCGTGCCCTCCCCTTTATATCATGTCTGCTAATAGTAATGCCCCCTTTATCCCCTTATCCCTCCCTTCCCACCCATCCTCCCCGCTCCCTTTCCTTTTGGTAACTGTTATTCCATTCTTGGGTTCTGTGAGTCTGCTGCTGTTTTGTTTCTTCAGTTTTTTCTTTGTTCTTATACTCCACAGATGAGTGAAATCATTTGATACTTGTCTTTTTCTGCCTGGCTTATTTCACTGAGCATAATACTCTCTAGCTCCATCCATGTTGTTGCAAATGGTAGGATTTGTTTTCTTCTTATGGCTGAATAATATTCCATTGTGTATATGTACCACATCCTCTTTATCCATTCATCTACTGATGGACAATTAGGTTGCTTCCATTTCTCGGCTATTGTAAATAGTGCTGTGATAAACATAGGGGTGCATCTGTCGTTTTCCAACTGGGCTGCGGCATTCTTAGGGTAAATTCCTAGAAGTGGAATTTCTGGGTCAAATTGTATTTCTATTTTGAGCGTTTTGAGGAACCTCCATACTGCTTTCCACAATGGTTGAACTAAATTACATTCCCACCAGCAGTGTAGGAGGGTTCCCCTTTCTCCACAACCTTGCAAACATTTGCTGTTGTTTTTCTTTTGGATAGTGGTGATCCTTACTGGTGTGAGGTGATATTTCATTGTGATTATAATTTGCATTTCTCTGATGATTAGCGATGTGGAGCATCTTTTCATGTGTCTGTTGGCCATCTGAATTTCTTCTTTGGAGAACTGTCTGTTCAGATCCAGTGCCCATTTTTTAAATAGGATTATTTGCTTTTAGTTTGTTGAGGTCCATGAGCTCTTTATATATTTTGGATGTCAATTCTTTATCAGATCTGTCATTTATGAATATATTCTCCCATACTGTAGGATGCCTTTTTGTTCTACTGATGATGTCCTTTGCTGTACAGAAGCTTTTTAGTTTGGTATAGTCCCACTTGTTCATTTTTGCTTTTCTTTCCCTTGCCCGGGGAGATATGTTCATGAAGAAGATGCTCATGCTTATGTCCAAGAGATTTTGCCTATGTTTTTTTCTAAGAGTTTCATGGTTTCATAACTTACATTCAGGTCTTTGATCCATTTCAAATTCACTTTTGTGTATGGGGTTAGACAATGATCCAGTTTCATTCTCTTACATGTAGTTGTCCAGTTTTGCCAACACCAGCTGTTGAAGAGGCTGTCATTTCCCTATTGCATATCCATGGCTCCTTTTTCATATATTAATTGACCATATGTGTTTGGGTTAATATCTGGACTCTCTATTCTGTTCCAATGGTCTGTGGGTCTGTTATTGTGCCCGTACCAAATTGTCTTGATTACTGTGGCTTTGTAGTAGAGCTTGAAGTTGGGAAGTGAGGTACCCCCTGCTTTATTCTTCTTTCTCAGAATTGCTTTGGCTATTCGGGGTCTTTTGTGGTTCTATATGAATTTTAGAACCATTTGCTCTGGTTTGTTGAAGAATGCTGTTGGTATTTTGATAGGGATTGCATTGAATCTATAGATTGCTTTAGGCAGGATGGCCATTTTGACAATGTTAATTCTTCCTAGCCAAGAGCATGGGATGAGTTTCCATTTGTTAGTGTCCTCTTTAATTTCTCTTGAGTATCTTGTAGTTTTCAGCGTATAGGTCTTTCACTTCTTTGGTTAGGTTTATTCCTAGGTATTTTATTCTTTTTGATGCAATTGTGAATGGAATTGTTTTCCTGATTTCTCTTTCTGCTAGTTCATCGTTCGTGTATAGGAAAGTAACAGATTTCTGTGTATTAATTTTGTATCCTGCAACTTTGCTGTATTCTTATATTAGATCTAGTATTTTTAGAGTGGATTCTTTGGGGTTTTTTTATGTACAGTATCATGTCATCTGCAAATAGTGACAGTTTGACTTCTTCTTTACCAATCTGGATGCCTTTTATTTCTTTGTATTGTCTGGTTGCCATGGCTAAAACCTCCAGTACTATGTTGAATAAAAGTGGGGAGAGTGGACATCCTTGTCTTTTTCCTGATCTTAGGGGAAAAGCTTTCAGCTTCTCACTGTTAAGTATGATGTTGGCTGTGGGTTTATCATATATGGCCTTTATTATGTTGAGGTACTTGCCCTCTATACCTATTTTGTTGAGAGTTTTTATCATAAATGGATGTTGAATTTTGTCAAATGTTTTTTCATCATCTATGGAGATGATCATGTAGTTTTTTCCTCTTTGTTGATGTGGTGGATGATGTTGATGGATTTTTAAATGTTATACTCTTCTTGCATCCCTGGGATGAATCCCACTTGATCATGGTCTATGATCCTCTTGATGTATTTTTGAATTTGGTTTGCTAATATTTTGTGGAGTATTTTTGCATATATATTCATCAGGGATATTGGTCTATAATTTTCTTTTTTGGTGGGGTCTTTGCCTGGTTTTGGTGTTAGAATGATGTTTGGAAGTATTCCCTCCTCTTCTATTTTTTGGAAAACTTTAAGGAGAATGGGTATTATGTCTTCTCTATATGTCTGATAAAATTCAGTGGTGGATCCATCTGGCCTGGGGATTTTGTTCTTGGGTAGTTTTTTGATTACCAATTCAATTTCATTGCTGGTAATTGGTTTGTTTAGATTTTCTGTTTCTTCCTTGGTCAGTGTTGGAAGGTTGTATTTTTCTAGGAAGTTGTCCATTTCTTCCAGGTTTTCCAGCTTGTTAGCATATATATCCTCATAGTATTCTGGAATAATTATTTGTATTTCTGTGGGGTCCATCGTGGTATTTCCTTTCTCATTTCTGATTCTTTTTATGTGTGTAAATTTTCTTTTTCTCTTAATAAGTCTGGCTAGGGGTTAATCTATGTTGTTTATTTTCTCAAACAACCAGCTCTTGGTTTCACTGCTTTTTCTATTTTTATTATTCTCAATTTTATTTATTTCTTCTCTCATCTTTATTATGTCCTTCCTTCTGCTGACTTTGGACCTCATTTGTTCTTTTTCCCATTTCAATAATTGTGACTTTAGGCTATTCATTTGGGATTGTTCTTCGTTCTTTAAATAGGCCTGGATTGCTATACACTTTTGTCTTAGAACTGCCTTCACTGCATCCCACAGACGTTGGGGCTTTGTGTTGTTGTTGTCATTTGTCTTCATATATTGCTTGATCTCTCTTTTAATTTGGTCATTGATCCATTGATTATTTAGGACCATGTTGTTAAGCCCCCATGTGTTTGTGAGCCTTTTTGTTTTCTTTGTAGAATTTATTTCTAGTTTTATACCTTTGTGGTCTGAGAAGTTGGTTGATAGAATTTCAATCTTTTTGAGTTTACTGAGGCTCTTTTTGTCACCTAGTATGTGTTCTATTCTGGAAAATGTTCCATGTGCACTTGAGAAGAATGTGTGTCCTGCCACTTTTGAGTGTAGAGTTCTGTAGATGTCTGTTAGGTCCATCTGTTCTAGTGTGTTGTTCAGTACCTCTGTGTCCTTACTTATTTTCTGTCTGGTGGTTCTGTCCTTTGGAGTGAGTGGTATGTTGAAGTCTCCTAAAATGAATGTATTGCATTCTATTTCTCCTTTAATTCTGTTAGTATTTGTTTCACCTGTCAGTGCTCCTGTGTCATATATATTTATAATGGTTATATCCTCTTGTTGGACTGACCCGTTTACCATTATATAATGTCCTTCTTTATCTCTTGTTACTTTCTTTGTTTTGCAGTCTATTTTGTCTGATAGAAGTACTGCAGCACCTGCTTTTTTCTCCCTATTGTTTGCATGAAATATATTTTTCCATCCCTTCACTTTTAGTCTGTGTGTGTCTTTGAGTTTGAGGTGAGTCTCTTGAAAGCAGCATATAGATGGGTCTTGCTTTTTTATCCATTCTATTACTCTGTGTCTTTTGATTGGTGCATTCAGTCCATTTATATTTAGGGTGATTATTGAAAGATATGTACTTATTTCCATTGCAGGGTTTGGATTCATGGTTACCAAAGGTTCAAGGGTAGCTTCTTTACTATCTAACTTCTAACTTAACTCTCTTATTAAGCTATTGTAAACACAGTGTGATGGTTCTTTATTTCTCTCCCTTCTTATTCTTCCTCTTCCATTCTTTGTATGTTAGGTGTTTTATTCTGTATTCTTTTGTGTTTCCTTTGACTGCTTTTGTGAATAGTTGATTTTACTTTTTGCCTTTAGTTAGTATTTGGTTGGTCTGCTTTCTTTGCTGTAATTTTATTTTCTCTGGTGACATCTGTTTAGCCTTAGGAGTGCTTCCATCTAGAGCAGTCCCTTTAAAATATCCTGTAGAGGTCATTTGTGGGAGGCAAATTCCCTCAACTTTTGCTTGTCTGTGAATTGTTTAATCCCTCCTTCATATTTAAATCATAACCATGCTGGATACAGTACCCTTGGTTCAAGGCCCTTCTGTTTCATTGCATTAAATTTATCATGCCATTCTCTTCTGGCCTGTAAGGTTTCTGTTGAGAAGTCTGATGATAGCCTGATGGATTTTCCTTTGTAGGTAACCTTTTTTCTCTCTGTGGCTGCCTTTAATACTCTGTCCTTGTCCTTGGTCTTTGCCATTTTAATTATTCTATGTCTTGGTGTTGTCCTACTTGGGTCCCTTGTGTTGGGAGATCTGTGGGCTTCCATGGTCTGAGAGACTATTTCTAAGGTCCCCCAGCTTAGGAAGTTTTCGCAATTATTTATTCAAAGACACTTTCTATCCCTTTTTCTCTCTCTTCCTGTGGTACCCCTATAATGTGGATATTGTTCCATTTGGTTTGGTCACACAGTTCTCTTAATATTCTTTCATTCCTGGAGATTCTTTTATCTCTCTGTGTCTCAGCTTCTCTGTATTCCTGTTCTCTGATTTCTAGTCCATTAGCAGTCTCTTGCACCTCATCCACTCTGCTCTTAAGTCTTTCCAGAGATTGTTTCATTTCTGTAATCTCCTTTGGACTTTATCCCTTAGCTCTTGCTTATTTCTCTGCATGTCATCAGCATGGTTATGACCTTTCTTTTGAATTCTTTTTCAGGAAGATTGGGTATATTTATCTCCCCAGGCCCTCTATCCAGGGTTGTTTGAGTGATTCTTGACTGGACCACAGTCTTCTGCCTTCTCATGGTAATAGAGGTGGTTGTAGGCAGGTGGCACGTGTGTCCGCTGGGAGAACAAAGTCCCTTCATGGTTGCTGATCACCTTCCCTTTCTCCGCTGCATGTGTTCGGTTACCCTCAGACAGGGAGCAGTCTCTGGGATAATCTCCTGAGCTGCCATGGGCAAGGCAGCCCTCGGGATCACCCAGGCCCCTTTGGGGAGTGGCAGACCTGCCGGGTGTGTTCTCCTGCAAGAACTGCACCCCTTCATGCCTTGCCCCAGCTTCCTCTGTGTGTGCTGGGAAGGTATGTGCCAGTGGCAGCCTCTCAGTCTGTTGCAGTTAGCTGTGCTCTGGGAGGAGACTCTGTATGGTTGCTGTGGGCAGGGCTGCTCTCAAGCTGTTCCACCACTGTGGTGGGTTAGCCAGTTTGTTTGCAGCGCTGGCCAGGGGGGAATGAAAGGCAGGCTGCTTATCACCATGAGGGTCTTTGGGGCTGGGTTACCCTCCAGGGTTGGGGCACCTGAAGTTCCTTAGGGTTCCCAGCCTGCTGGGCTGAGTGTGCCAGGACAATTCCGTCCAGCTGTTAAGCCTCTGTCCCTTTTAGACTTTCAAAAAGCACCTGCTTTTCTTTTGTCCCAGGGTAGCTGGCTGTGGGGACCTGCTTGCAGTCTACATCTCGGATTTTACTTTTCCGTTTCTCTAATATCTGCTACACCATGCAATGTGTGTCTGTGCTCCCAGTGCAGATTACTAGGGCTGTTATTTAGCAGTCCTGTGCTTCCACTCCTTCTCCACTCTGATTCTTCTCCTCCCACCAGTGAGCTGAGATGGGGGGAGTGCTCAGGTTCCACTGGGTCACGGCTTTGTACCTTATCCCCTCCATGAGATGCTGAGTTCTTGCAGCTGAAGATGTAGCCTAGCTGTTGTACTGTATCTTCTGGTCTCTCTTTTAGGCATAGTTGTATTTGCTGTATTTTCAAAAATATGTATTGTTTTGGGAGGAGATTTCTGCTGCCCTACTCATGCCACCATCTTGAGCCTCCTTCCAAAATTACCATATTATTAATACCATATAAGACATTGATGAAAAAAATTGAAGACACAAGTAAATGGATATTTCATCTTCATGGAGTTTGGAAGAATTAATATTGTTAAAATGTTCATACTACCCAAAGTAACCTACAGATTCAATGCAATCCCTATCAAAATTCCAAAGACATTTTTCACAAAAATAGAACAATCTTAAAATTTATGTGGAACCACAACAAACTCTGAATAGGCAAAGCAATTTTGAGAAAGAAGAACAAAGTGGAGATATCACATTCCTTAATTTCCAGCTATATGAGAAAGCTATACAGTATAGTATTGTCATATAAAGAGATATATAGATCAATAAAATGCCACAACAAAATACACACAACAGATGTGGTAATTAATTTATAGCAAAGTAGCCTAGAATATACAATGGGAAAAAGACAGTCTCTTCAATAAATGATGTTGAGAAACTGGACAGCTACAGGCAAAAGAATGAAACTGGACAACTGTCTTACAGTATACATAGGACTAACTCAAAACAAATTAGAGACTTAAATGTAAGACCTGAAACCACAAAACTAAAAGAAAACATAGGCTCCACCATATTAGTCTTGCCAGGGACTTTTTGGATCTGACTCCAAAAGCAAAGGAAATAAAAGCAAAAATAAATGAGTGAGACTACATCAAACTAAAAACCTGCACAGCAAAGGAAACTAACAACAAAATCAAAAGGCAACCTATGGAATGGGAGGAAATATTTGCAAATCACATCTGAGAAGAGGTTAATATCCAAAATATATAAAGAACTCATACAACTCAATAGCAAAAAACAAATGAAAAATCTGAATTAAAAATGGGAATATCTGAAGAACATGTGTCCAAAGAAGACATACAGATGGCCAAAAGGTTCGTGAAAGGATGCTCAACATCACTAATCATCTGGGAAATGCAACTCAAAACTACAATGAGATATCTCTTCATACCTTTTCGAATGTCTATTATCAAAAAGATAATATATAAAAAATGTTAGTGAAACTGTGGAGAAAAGGGAATCCATGTACACTGTTGGTAGGAATATAAATTGGTGTAGTCACCATGAAAACAGTATGGAGATTCCTTAAAACATTAAAAATAGAATTACTACAGGATCTAGCAATTCTAGTTCTGGGTATTTATCTGAAGAAAATGAAAACAGTAACTTGAAAAGGTATCTGTACCTCCATAGTCACTACAGCATTATTTATAATAGCTGAGTTATGGAAACAAATGTCCATTGATGGATGAATGGATAAAGAAATTGTGGTGTGTATACACACACACACACACACGCACACACAAACTGGAATATTATTCGGCTGTAAGAAAGAATGAAATCTTGCCATTTGCAACCACATGGATGGACCTTGAAGGCATTATGCTAAGTGAAATAAGTCAGATGGAGAAAGACAAATACTATATGATCTCACTTATATGTGGAATCTTAACATCTGCTCATAGATACAGAGAGCAGATTGGTTGTTATCAGAGACAGGGTCAGGGGTGGGCAAAATAGATGAAGTCAAAAAGTACAAACTTCCAGCTACAAAATAAATAAGTCATGGGGTTGTAATGTACAGCATGGTGACTATAGTTAGTAATATTGTATTGCGTATTTGAACCTTGCTAGGAGAATACATGTTGAATTTTCCCTTCACAAGAAAAAAAATATTTTGTAACCATCTGTAGTAATGGATGTTACCTAGACTTACTGGGTCATCATTTCACAATATATACAAATATCAAATCACCATGTTTTAGACCTGAAACTAATATAATGTTTTATGTCAACAATACCTAGGGAAAAAATATTGGAACTATGACTTTTGAAAACTAAAACTTGCATATTTCAATTTTCTCCTCTCCCTCCCCCATTTTTTTGTTTGTACCATATCTACATTCTCAGAACATAAAGCATTATATACTACAATCTTTCTTTTTTAGCCCTGATTTAATCTTAATTCTACAAGTAACTATACATTTTACTGCTCACCACCAATCCTTAGTGTGATCCTTTATTTTGGTTTCTGAAGCTGGTTCTTTAGTAGATTCCTCCAGAAGGACTGCTGGAACACTACTGAAACACTGTCACAAAGACAGGGGCAGTATTACTGATTTTCCCTTTTGCCTCAGGCTCCAGTAGGCTCATGCAAGACTCTTAATGATTCTATTTTTACTTAAACAGTTGACTTTGCTCAAGGATTGTTTTTTTTTGGCATTAAATTTGCTTTAAAAAATGCATTAAAATCTCACTTATCTCGAGTACTGGGTAGTGCTGTGCTTTCTGAAATTTTGTGCCCTGGGCCAGTGCCTTTCTCACTTCACCTTGGTTCTGAGTTGGAGCTTCTCTTTCCTTTGTCTTTCCTGTACCCATTCTACTTAATTTTGATTCCACTCCCAACAGCTGCTGTCCAGACCCAAGGGAGTCATTGTAGCTCAGTGTGCGAACTCACAAACCTTCAGACCCTACCTGCACCCCCAGCCCACTCGCTGGTGGAATGAGCCGAGACCCTCCCAGTCTCAGTCACATGTCCTCGCTTGGACCCTGCACCACGCATGCGCGGGGCTTTTCTTGTGAAGGGGGAGATGGGGGCTCACTCTGCTCCCATATTGAGCATGTGCAGGGCCCTCAGGTGTCCAGTTCCCCTTTCTTCCACTTTCCCCTACATTCATGTGATATACAGTCCTCATGGCTGTTGTCCACCCACTTGTATTTTATGGTGACAGAGAGAACCTTGTTATCTATTTTGGTAAATATTGTCCAATGAGTTTGGCTTTAATATCTCATTGCTGTCTGTGTTTATGTGGGGAAGACATAAAACTATGCTTCCATCACCACTGCCATCTTCTCAGAATTCTTAAATTTATTTTCAAGAGGACTCTTTAAAAGAAAACCACAGAGAGCCAGAATTTTTTCATGTACAGAAAGCATTAACAAAATAAAAACTGCATAATAAAAACAGAGACTGTGTCTGCTCAAGGCCTAGGTGTGTTCTCAGTGTTAGCAAGGGAGATAGCAGCTGTGAGGGATGTTACAGTTCCTGGTCCAGGCAAGGTGGCAGACCAGCCAGTCTGGATGTGCTACACTACAAACACCTGCATTTGATGGGCCTGGCTAACCTCAGAAGGCAGAAAGGCAAAAGCCCTATGAATGAAGAGAGAAGGGAAAACCAGGGTACAAGTTTGTGGTCCAAGGCTTCAGCTGCCCCAGTGGGGGTCCTGCTATTGGCCCATGCAGCCAGGTGACTGACTGAGTTTTACTGCCTTGTGATGGGAGAGGAGGCAGGGATTAGAGATGGAGAGACACACACATAAATCCCTCTAGATTGTGCCTCTAACAGGAGGTTGAGGAGAAGACATTCTACCCAGTGAGGAACGTTTAATTGTCTGGACAATGGGTGAAAAAGAAAGAGACTCCTCTGAGGTGGAAAAATTCCTAGGCCTGTGCTAAAGACTGAGTATTTACGTTCCCACAAGATTTCTATGTTGAAATCCTAATTCCTAAGGTGATGGCATTAGGAGGTGGGGGCCTTTGTTAGATGATTAGTTCATGAGGGTGGGAGCCTCATGAATGAGATCAGTGCCCTTATGAAAGAGGCCCAGGAGAGCCCCCTTGCCCTTTCCAGTATGTGGGGGCACAGTGAAAAGATGGCCATCTGTGAACCAGAAAGTAGGGCTTCACTAGACACCGAATCTGCTGGCACCTTGATCTAAAACTGAGAAAGAAATTTCTTTCTACTTCTTCTTTTTTATTTTTTCCACTCTCTATAGTATTTTGTTACAGCAGCCTGAATAGAATAAGGCAGCCTGCAATTCTGACAGCCAATGTCTGACAGTTTTATGGGTAAAAATAAAACAGAGGAAGGTGGTGGTTTATTTTGTTTATCGGTTTTATTTTAACTAGGGTGATAATTGAAGTCTTTGTCAGGAGGGATGTAAAGGAAATAATATTTAAGACTACTATAAGAGCTTCTCCATAGAGCCTGAAAATGCATTTGAGAAAATCCAGTACTTTTTCTGATAAAATCCAAAACAACACTTAACAAAATGGCAATATGTAAAATGTCCTTAGCATGACAAAAATACATAAATATACATCTCAACCCCAAAGTCAGCAAAGATCCATTATCACCAAAACACGTCCTGATCTCACCATGAATAGGAGTAAACAGACACAAAAAATGGGAGGATTAAAATCCCAAGAACTTCAAGAAATAGAATAATCCGATAAAACTATAAGATAAATTTCTCTGAATTGGTTAAAGACTCAAAAGATCACATTGAAATCCTAAGTGATTAAGATAATATAAAAAAATAACAGGAAAATTAGAAAAACATGATAAAAGGAAGTTCTAGAAGTGAAAAAACAGCACCATGGAAATTAGAACTCCTCCATTTGATGGGTTAGATAGATTAGCCATGGTTAGTGAACAAGAATGTTGGAGATAAAATGATGGAAAATAAAAATAAAGGACACTAAGAAACATGGAGTATTTTAGAATGAGAAATAAGAGTAGTGAAGAAACAATATTTGAGGATTTTTAGAATTATTGAAAGACATGGATCTCTGTATTCAAGTTCTGATCAGGAAGAATAAAGACTCAAACCTTGCTCTGTAATAATTAACTTGTAGATTAGTAAAGACAAATGATTCTGTAATGGAGGAAAGGCTGACTAAAAGGAACAATGATGAGACTAACAGCATACCACTCAGTTGTAACAATTAAGGTGGAACACAATGGAATGACATCTTCAGAGTGCCAAGGGAAAATCACAGTAACAGTCTGAGCTTTTTTCATTCTAAATTATCATTGAAGAATAAGGGCAAAATGCGAACATTTTCAGATAAGGGAAGACTAAGAGAGTTTGCCTCTCTCAGGTTCTCACTGAGAGTGTGAAAGGATATATAAGGAAGAAGTTCATGAATCCCAGAAGGAAGGCCTGAGTGCAAGAAGCACAGAGGGTGAGAAATGGGTAAATGCATGTCTAAGTCCAATCAATCATTGACTGTATAAAGCAATAATAGGAGTATAATAAAATAATAAGGACTAATGTAGGAGGCATAAAAATCACCCCTTATTCATCATGCATATTATCTTTGTATAGCACTTTTGGTTCTATTTCATTTTTGTGCTTTCTAAATAAGTCATGTTACTTTATTACAACTTTTTTATTGTGGTTTTACAGAGTCAAAATGAAAATGCTAGGCAAAGATAACACATGAGTAAGGGATGAGTGAAGTTAAAGCTTTCCTCCAGTCTTTGTGTGGAAAACAGAAATACTGGTTAATTTTAGGCTTTCCTAGTGTATATGTTAAACATTTAAGTACAATCATAACAAAACAGAAATATATAACTCACATGAAATACAGAAGTTCATCATGTACTACCTGACTGCCCAAGTCTCATTAAGTCCAAAAGAACTTACATCATGAAGATTATGTAACACTAATAGGAATTGAAAACAAAAAGTCATAAAAATTCTCATACATCTAGAAATGAACATTTCTAGATAATCTAGTGGTCAAAAAGAAATCATAATGGATATTAGAAAAACATTTGAAACTAAACTGCTGTGTAAACACTTCTTATCAAAACTTATGGCTCATAGCTAAAGCAGTTGTTTCAGGGAAATTTCCAGAAGGATCAAAGACCTAACCCTATAAAACAAAATTGTAAAATGTTTTGTAAACAAATAAAGAAAACTACCTTATGATATCAGAGGTAGGAAGAGTAAGATACAAAAAGTAAAACCCATAAGATAAAAGAATGATTAATTTTACTACATTAAATTTATAAACCAAAAATAAACAGAGAAAAGGCAAAATGCAAGACAGATAGGAGAAGGTATTTCCCATGCATCTAATTGACAATTAGCCTACAAATTTATGACAGATTCCCACAAAGTAATAGGTGAAGATAAGCAACCAAATAAAAAATATGGGTGTGGGAAAAGAACAGGCAATTTGCAAAGGAGAAAAAATGACTGGCCATGAAGAATCTCAACCTCATGAATAACAGGGAAATGCTAATTTAAAAAATGAGATACATACTTTTACATACCCATAAGATTTGTAAAAAATTTAGAAGTCTGATAATACACTGAACCGTTAAGACTGAGTTAGAAACAGGAAATTATATCCTCTGCTTGTTGGAATATGAATCAGCTTATCATTTGGAGAGCAATTTGGCAATCCTACTTAGACCACTGCACACCCCATGATGGAGACAACGTGTCTGCTCTAGAGAAGCCTTTCCCATATTCATTAGGACACATGTGCCAATATGTTCACTGGGTCACTGTTGATAATCTAGAAAGGTGAAAATGACCCATGTCTACCTTGGTAGGGGAATGGGTGCATGAACTCTGGAACTGTTCTAAAGCTGCAAAGCCTGGGAGGAAGAACTCCACCTGCAATGCACCTCAATATCAAAATCATGATGCAAGGAAGAAGCAGTTGAAACATGATATACACAACATAATAATAATTTTTGGAAAGTGAACAACACTGAAACTGAAATATACACCATTAATGGAAACAGACACATCAAAGTGTAGAAAGGTCATTTAAATCTTCCAGCAGAATCCTTAACACAATAACCCACCCTGCACCCCAAAGCCATGGTGGTGGGGGTAGTGGTAAGGGAGGGGATGCTTAGCTGTATCCAGGGTGACGCATGTCAATTACATGGAGAGAGTAAGTGCCCCAGAGCAAAAGGACATTGTGGGCTGTTTCTACATGATGGGTACAGGCAATTTGCAAAGTTATATATTTTGTGTCTGTTATATATTTACCTCTCTGCATGTTTAAAACTTTTATAATTAAAATATATCAGCTTTGTGTTGGTACTTTCTGTGCTTCAGTATTGTGTACCTGGCGATGTGAAAATGCCTCGCACTCTGCCAGCGTTTGGAATGTCTGAGATGAGGAGTAGGAGCGCTGGGCCATGCCCAGGCGCTTTCCCTGATGCTCCCCTTGCTGGCCTCATCCCCCACTGCTCACTCCCATCCCTCCCTCATCTCCCCAGCAGCCCCTCCACCTGCCCCTTGCAGCCCCTCCACTTGCCCACCCCCCACAACTCTCCCCTCCCTCCATCCCCTCCCTTTCTGAGCATTCTCTCTCTGCTGCCTTAACAGACTTGGGACTCCATCCCCTCTGGAGAGCAGGTGGGGTGGGGGCTGCTTCCTCTTCCCCTACCAGCAACCTGGGCTTCTGGCAACCTGGGCTAGTGAGAAGCTGGAGTCTACAACCTCCTTGCTGCTTTTCTCCTTTCCTCGCAGGCTCTCACTTTTCACGCCCCTGACTCCTGCATGCCCCACTTTGGAGGGGTCTTTGGAGGACAGCAATGCCATGGTGGAGCCCCTCGTCTCCCCAGCCCCACACACCTTCTTGCCTAGCACCCCCTTCCTCACTCTGACATGCGCCCAGGTGCTCAGCACAGTTCTCTCATCCCTCAGGGGCCTGCTCCCATGCTCCCCACCTTTTTTCCACCGGAGGATTCCCCCAGCACCCAGTGTGCACAGGAGGCCCCAACCTAAAACAGAAACAAACCAAATTTCCCTTGACTCCATGTCTCCCTCCAGCTACCATCTGCTGTCTCCCCATCTTTACACCTACAATCTTCTAAGAGGCATTGTCTACACACATCCTGCTACTCACTCTCCTATCTCTTGGTGCCTCCACTATCCAATTTTGGCCTCTATCTCCATCCAGTGTCCTCTCTGCTAAGGTCACTAAGGACCTTGGGGGTTATGTCCAAGCCCTGCTGCCCTGGACTTCTGCCGTCCTCATGCCTGTCTCTTCCCTTGTCTCTGGGTGCTCCTGGATTTGATCCCACCTGCCTCAGGGCCACATGATCTTGGCCTCCTTGATGGCATCAAAACTGGCCTCTAAAATTGCACCCCTAGCCTCCCTGACTTCTGCTTAGCTCTGTCTTCTCTCTTTCTGCCTGACCTCCCTAGACCAGATGTTCTCAGCCCTAGCAGGGCCCTAGAATCACTTGGGAAGTGATTTCAATCTCTGAAATGCTGATGCCCAGGACGACTGAGTCCAAGCCAGGTATGTGTGTGTGTGTGTGTGTTCATTTGTATTTTTTTCAAAGCTCCCAGATGATTCTGTCTGATACCCAGTTTGCCTCAGCCTGACCCTTTGCTGAGCTCCAACTGCCTATGTGATAGCTCCATGTAGTGACTGTGTCAGGACATGGGTGGGGTGGAAAGAGAAATACCTGTTACTTGTAAAATCTGGTGAGCTTATTAAAGAAATCTGTGGCTGCAATTTGAGCTAGTTCCTTATGTGATGACAGTTCTTCCTAATCAAATAGCAATCTCTTTACAGCCTGCTGGCATTGTTGTAAGTACCGTGACACAATCATATGACACAGATATTATTGATCCCATTTCTAGATGAGTAAACTGAGGCACAGAACCTTGCCCAAGGCCATGCAGGTAGCAGGAGCTGGGATTACAGACTCAGACAGTCTAGCTGGACTGTCCACACTCATTACCATAGCACTGGCTGTAGCGCGGCTGCTGCCTTCTTGGCAAACAGAGGCTGTCAGCTTTGAGTGGGCACATAGTAGCTCAGAAACAGGCAGGTGGATGACAAGCTGCCATCACCAGATACAACTGACAATCTCACTTGCTGTTGCCTTTATACTCCTGTCCTTAAATGCCTCTCCCCAAGACTGAGGCTGATTGTAACATTTTGTCCAGGCCCAGCCCCACTATAAACAGGGTCCAACGTCACCAGGTACAAGAGCATTTTTATTAGCTGGAGTAAAAAGATCCTCAGCTTCACTGGAAATCTCCTGGTAAGCACTTTCTCCCAGTGACTTCATTAGGAAAGTGGAATAGATTTGGTCTAATTTTGTAAGGTTCTAAGGTTTAATTGGCCCCAAACTGCTTTCTGGAACTCTCTTCCACCACATTCATGCAGCTGCAGCTCCTTCTCCTCAGCTGCTCAAATCAGAACCCTGAGGATCTGTCTGGTTGCCCTTTCTTTTCCACTCCACATGCAATCACCTCATCCCCATGTCCCATCGATTCCAACTCCAAATACATTGGTCACCTCTATCTCCCTCCACTCCCCTGCTCCAGCCCACCACGGGTGCTCTCCTGATTCATGCTCTTTGCTTCTGTCTCTCACTCCCTGCTACCCAAGAGAGAGGTGTTTAAAAGACAAATCTGATTCTGTCACTCTAACAGACAGTAAAAATGTCAGTGACATTTTGGGGAAAAGCCCAAATCTGCAACCAGACCTCAAGCACCTTGTGGGGAAAATGGAAGTTCCTATGGCCAGGATCCTCACCTGAACCTAAACTACTTGATGATGCAACTGGCCTGCTGCTAGGCGGCTGCTTCCACATGGGTAGGCAATAAGCTAATATTGACTGGGTCACTATATAAAGAGCTCTGCCCAGTGCTCTGGGTGGAGGCAGAGACAGAGGTGGATCACAGACCTGCAGCCTGCTGGAAGCAGACCTAATTCTAGTGCTCTACCTACATGGGAGAATAAAGCCAGGTGTACACCCTTTTACCCCAGGAATGTTCCATTTTCATTTCTCGGTCTCACTGAATCCATAGAGAACATGCCTGGGGATGAAACCTTCAGGCAAGACACCCCTCTTCTTCCCAGCAGCCCTCCTTGCCTTACTCCCCTCAGACCAGCCATCCTGGCCGCCTTTCATTCTTTCCTGTAACCCCCAGGGAGGCTACTTCAGTTGCAGAGCCCTGAGGCTCTGCCCCGCCGCTAACGCCAGGAGCGCCCAGCGGGCTCTGTCGCCCCCTGGTGGCAGAGGCGGACCTGGCCCTCTGGTCCTGTCACCGGGCCGTGCGAAGCCTGGCATCGTCCCTGGCCCAGGGAGAAGAGGGTCGCCGCGCTCCTGGGCCCTGCCACCCGCTGGCTTTCCACGTGAAATTCAGGGAATCCTACGGAACCAGGAGAAAGCAAGCCTTAGCTGGGGGCGGGGCTTCCCGATACTGACCCCGCCCCGTCTCAGGCCCCGCCCCCTTCTGTTTCCTAGGCGTTAAACAGGTAGGTCTTCTCAAGATCCGTGGTCGAAAACACCTGGGTGCAAATCCTCACTTCTGCCGCTTTAATTGCGACTCCTGCAAGTCACGTTTATTCTTCTAATAAAGGGTGATTGAGCCCCTTCTACGTGTCAGGAACTATTCCAGGCACCGCAGTGAATATTACTGACAAAAATCCTGTCCGCTTGGAACTTAGTCTAGTGTGGGGAGAATGGTAGTAAACAAAATAAATAGGTTTAAAATAGTATAGCATGTTCGATAATGGTAAGTTCTTAGGGGGAAAATGAAGTAGGAAGGGAGGATAGGGGCTTTGGGAAAGAGAGTGGCACATTTAAGTGCGTGGTCTGGGAAGGCCTCCCTGAGAAGTGGCATGTGATTAAAACGTGAAGATGTCGAAATCTGGGGGAAGAGCATTCCGTGGCACAGGTTTGTTCAAGGGATTCAAACAGGCCACGGTGCTAGATGCAGGAGTCGGGAGGCAGCGTGGGATAAAACCAGGGAGGAAACTCTTGTGAGAAGCTAGGCTTTCCTCTGAGCAGGGGTGGAGGCAGGAGGGCTCTTGGCTCAGGAGTGACAGGATCAACACACAATAACTGAATCTTTTTGGCTCCTGCAGGGGATAAGAGAGGAGTCCCAGACCATTTAGATCAGTTGCATGTCAGGACACCATGGTGGTAGCGGTGGGAGGTAAGATGTAGCTGGATTCCAGATCTGAGTAGAAACTAGAGAAGGTAGGATTTGCTGTTGGATTGGATGTGGGTTTGAGGGAAACAGAAATTTCTGAAAATCAGAAAGGATGGAATTGTCTGGGATGGGGAAGGCTGTAGGAGAAGCAGGTTTGGAGGTGGGGAGATGAAGGAGCTTACCTGTGGACAAGTCCAGTTAGAGCCGAACATGAACCTCTAGGTGGTGATGCTGGTTAGATGCTGACTGGATAAGAGAGACAGGAATTCACTGAAGGTCTGGGCTGGAAATCAAGATTTGGGAGTCATAATGTAGAGATGATATTTGAAGTCATGGAACTGGATAAGATCATGCAGATAGTGAACATAGGAAGAAAGGTGTATGTAGGTGTTGGGGATGTGGAGGAGACTGAGCAGGAGCAGTAAGAGAAAAAACAGGAAGGGGGCACCCTGAAGCCACGTGAAGAGAGTATTTCTCCGAGAAGGGGATGGGCTGACGGGGCAAGAGGAGAACTGAGAGGTGACCGCAGTATTTAGCAGTATGGAGGCCCATTCGTGACCCTGACAGAGCAGTTTGGGTGGAATGGTGGGGGTAAAGCCTGACTGCAGTGGGTTCTGGAGAGAACTGAAAAGAGGAGTGGGAGGTGAGTATAGACACTCAGTGTTTGCTGTAAAGGGAAGGAGAGAGATGGGGTGGTAGCAGGAGGGAGATGAGACTTGTCTAGAGTCAGCGGAGAGGTAAACATATAGTGCAGGAGAGGGGACAATTGCTGGAGCAATGTCCCACAGTGGACAGTGTGACTTTCCAGGAGTGAGCACACCTCATGCATGGTCAGGGGGAGAGAGCAGATGGTGTAGGTTCAGCTAGATGGGAGCTTGCGGGAACTGGTTTGTTTATGTTTGCACATAAAACACATATATACCATTTTATGAATAAAGTAGGTACCTATGTAACCATCACCTAGGGCAATAAAAAAAATGACATTATTAACACCCTAAAAAAATTCTCCCAGTGGTCTTCTCTAATCAGAGTCCTTTCCATCTGCCCTAGGTATAACCACTATTCTGGCTTCACTGACAATCTGTAAAAACATTTTACCATCTGTGTTCCTAAACCATTTTTGGCTGTTATTTAATTTCATTTACTTTTCAAAATTTTTATTTTTTCAGCTTTATTCAGTTATAATTGATAAGTAGAATTGGAAGATATTTCAAGTGTACAATGTAATGATTTTATATATATATATATATACACACACACACACATTGTGAAAGGATTCCCCCAGTTAATTAGTACCCATCACCTGCATATTTACCTTTTTTGGTGAGAACACTTCTCTCTTAGCAAGTTTCAATTACACAGTACAGAGTACAGTCACCATATATTAGATCCTCAGACCCTGTTCACCTTGTAACTGAAAGTTGTACCCTTTTACCAAGCTCTCTCTCTTCTACACACAGTCCCTGGCAACAACTTTTTTGCTGTTTCTATGATTTCAATTTTTTTTTTTTTTTTAGATTCCATGTATAAATGATGCCATGTGCTATTTGACTTTTTCTTTCTGGCTTGTTACACTTTATTTGAATGGAAACCTACTGCATATAGTTATTTTTGTTTTGTTTTTGTCTTTTGTTCACTATATTTGTGAACATCATGTTTTGTGTAACTTTAGCTCATTCATTTTCACAACTGTGTAGTATTCCATTGTAGAACTAGATCACATGTTATTTATCCATTCTACTGAGATGGAAATCTGGGTTGCTTGCAGGTGTGGGCCATCACAAACAGTGCTGCAGTGAACGTTTGCATATCAGTCATTTATGCACTTGGGTGGGAGTCTCTCTAGGGGATAGTGGAATTGCCGGGCCAGAGGCATGTGTGTATCTTCAGCTTGAATAGATGATACCAAACTGTTTCCAAACTGGATTTATGAATTTACACTCTTATAGTTTTAATGGGTGTGCACTGGTTTCTCTAGTTTTAATTTGCATTTCTCCAATCACTAATGGATTTTCTCCCTTGAAAAGTGCCTTTTCAAATCTTCTGTCCATGTTTCTGTTGGGTTGCTATTCCAGTTCTTTATTGCTGCATAAAGAACCACACTGAAACTTAGTGGCTTAAAACAGCAACAATGATTTACTTGCTCATGATTCTTCAATTTGAGCAGGGCATGTTCTCAGTTGGGAGGATTCAATGGCTAGGATCTGGACCAGCTGGGCAATGGCTTCCTCACAGTACGGCAGTCCCAGGGTAATCAGGCTTCTTACATAGCAATGGGTTTCCTCTAGAGCAAGCATTGCAAGAGATCTGGATGGAAGCTGCAAGGCTTTTTCTGACCTAGGCTGGTATGTGCCAGTTGTGTTCTATATTCATGCAAGTCATTAAAGCTAGGCTAGCCCAGATTCAAGGGAAGTGGAATTAGAGCCCACCTTTCAATGAGAGGACTAGCGAGGAATTTGTAATAATCTTTCATCTCCTGCAGTTGTTTAGATTTTTCTTATTGGTTTTCATGGGTTCTTTATATATTCTGTATTTGTCTAATGTCAATTACATGTTTGGGAATGATCTCCTCCATCATGGCTTTCTTTTCACTCTGTGTCTTTTCCCCCATTTGTGGCTAATATTTTTTGAACCTTGTTTGAGAAGTTTTTATCTCCCTCAAGGTCATGAAAATATTCTCTTAAAAATTTTCTAACTTTCTAAACATCTAAAAGCTTTCTAACATTGTCTTGCCTATGTACATCTTTAATCCACCTGGAATTCATGTCAGTGTGTGTTGTAAATGGTTTTTTCCTATATGGAAATTTAATTGATTAAATTATTTAATCAAAATTAATTCAATTTGAAAGGAAAGGAGCGACACACAGCAGCAATTCACCGGAGAATTCCGCTTTATTAGGGAAAGGTGCTGGGTTATATAGGAAGGGGCATGGGGTGATTGTGGTGTTACTTCTACAGGGCTGGTGGCTATTGGCTAGGTGCTGGGATTAGGGGGGCGAGGGGTGATTGGGCTTCAGGTGGCGCCGGCGGGAACCGAGGACCTGGAAGAGAAGCAGGAGGTTCGCCATCTTATGGGTGGGGGCCCTTCACAATTGATTACATTAATTAAAGTACCATTGATTAAGAAGAGTAGTTCCCCTGCACCCCACTCTGCAGTGCCCTTGGCCAGGTATCAGCTGTTTGTGTATGTAAGTGTCCTTTCCTGGTTCTCTGTTCTGTTTCATTATATTTTTCTCTCCTCAGGTCAATATCACACTGCCTGAGTTTGTATTGCTTTATAATAGGTCTTGCGATCTGGTAGATAGGTTTTCCCATCTTGTTCTTCATTAAGTGTGTCTTGCTATCTGGGCCTTTTACACTCCCTACGAAGTTCAGAATTGCATGACAAGTTCCACAAAAATATCTGTTGGGGTTTTCACTGGAATTGACATCTATACCATACTTACTCTTCCAACATTTATTTATCATATATCTATCCATCTTTTTAATGTGTTCTTTGATACTTGTCAGTAAAGTTTTATAATTTTCTCCATGCACTCTTTTTGTTCCATGTAATCCATAGATTCTTAATTAATACTACTGTACATGCCATCTTTTTCTTTTCAATCCATTACACTGTGGTGAATATCATTGATTTTCTAATGTTAATCCAATTTATTCTTAGACTAGACCAGATTTGGTCATAATGGATTATCCACTTTACATTTAGTTGGCTAATGTTTTGTTTACAATTTTTGCTTTCTTAAAAGCATTTAGCTTGCAATTTTCATTTCTCTGTCTTTGTGAAGTGTTAGTGTTAAGGTTATGTTGGCTTCATAAACAAGTTGGGATATGTTTTCTCTTTTTATATTCTCTGTTTTGTGTTTGTGTAATACTGACATTATTTCTGCCTTCCATTTAGGCCTGGAAGATTTCCATATCTTTAATAATTATAGAACTATTCAGATTTTCCATTTCTTTTGTTGTAAATTTTGGTAATTTGTATTTTTGAAATAAATTTATTTCATATGAAATTTCAAATATATGTTCATAATATTTTCTCATTATTTTTAATGTCTTTAGGATCCTTTAATTTCTCTTTTTGTTAATATTGGTTGTTTTTTTGTTTTTGCTTTTTCTCTCTTTGATCAATGTTGGCAGGAGTTTTCAATTTTATTAGTCATTTCAAAGAATCATTTTTTGGCTTTTTGTTTTATTTTCACTTCTCCAGTGTATGTATTAGGTTTGTTTTACATTTTATTAATTTCTAGTCTATATTATCTTCTTTATTCCACTTTTTTGGAATATTTTACTTTTCTTTTTCTAATGTCTGAAAGGGTGCTTTCTCATTAATTTTCTGCCTTTCTTTCCTAAGACTATATAAATCTCCTAAGGACTACTTAGAAGCACAAATTTTGATATGCAGTATTTTTGTTATTCTAAGTGTTTTCTAATTTCTATTTGTCCACTCACTTGCTTGGGAATGTGTTTCTTAATTTTCCAATACATGGAGATTTTTGAATTATCTTTTTATTATCAATTACCAAGTTAATTACATTGTTGTCAGAATCATGTTTAATACTATTTCAAACATGGTCTAAAGTACTGCTTATGAGTAGTCTTCTTGTAAATGTTTCATGTATGCTTGGAAAGAATGCATAATCTGCTCTGGATGCAGAGTTCTATATATGTCCATTAGTCAAATGTGTTAATAGTAACATTGTTCAATTGTTTATTTCTTCACTGCTTTTGACTGCTTTTTCTATCTATTACTGAGAGACTTGTATTACATTCTTCCTTTATGATTTTGGATTTGTGTAGATCTGTAATTTAGGGTTTTATATATTTGAGACTCCATTATTAAGTGCATACAAATTTAAAATTGTCATGTCTCCTTGGTGAATCGAACCTTTTATCATCATGTAATACCCCTCTTTATCTCTAATAATATGTTTTTGCTTTAAAATCTATTTTGCCTGATATTAAAGAGCCATGTTAGCTCTTTGGTTAGTGTTCATATGGCATATTACTATTATTCCTTTTACTCTTAAACTTTCCATGTGTTTATATTTTAAATGTAACTTTGGTAAACAACATATAGTTGAATTTTTAAAAAATCTAGTTTGCAATCATTTCTATTTAGCTAAAGCATTTAATTATCTTACATTTACTACAATTACTAATGTATTTGTGCCTAAAAATACCATAGTATTTTGTGCCTCCTAATTGTCACAGTTCTGTTTCTTTTCTTTCCTATCTTGTTTTCTTGGGTTTTATCATATTTTATATTTCCATTTCCCCTGGGAAGTTTCTTCTGTCTTTTTGTGTATGTGTATTTCCCCTCCAAATTAAAATCTGCATTCTTAATTCACCAAAGCCTACATTTCATCCTTTTACCATTTTCCAAGACAACCAAAGTATTATATTTTAATTCTGATTTTCTTCTTTCCCCACAGGTGTTACTGTGGCAGACAGTGTTCATTCATATTTGCCACACATTTAAATGCTTCTTGTTTTTCATTCTTGCTTGTCTGTCAGTCCTTCCATCTGGGATCACTCTCCTTCTGCCTGAAATAGCTCCTGCAGCCTTTCCTTCTGTGCATATCTGCTTCTTAAAGAACTCTGAGTTTTTGTTTGCTTGAAAAATCTTTATTTCATCTTTGTTCTCAAAAGATTTTTTTCCCTCAGTCTGAAATTCTAGGTTAGAAATGTTCTTTCAGCTCACAGAAGCTATTCTTCCACTGTTTTCTGCTGTGCATATGCATGCTGTTGAGAAGTCAACTGTCAGTTTAAGGAATCTGTTTTTTTCTCCAGCTACTTTGAAGAATTTTCTTAATGTCTTTGTTTCTGTTGTTTCTCTAGGATGCATGCAGATGTGGATTTCTTACTGACCACGTGACTGACCAGGAGTTCCAGGGGGTTAGTGGAGGGGTTTTGGGGGTTGGGAGGGCTGGACGATAGGATCAGACAAGCAGATGTACAGCTTGTAGGGTGCTAGTTTGGGATTCCATATCTTTGAACTCCAGTTGTTGATTCTATAAAAGAGGGTTGGTGGTATTTACTTTGAATGGTATATTCATTCAGTAAGCAGTGAGCATCCATTAGGAACCAGATCCTAACCTGAGTAATGGGGACACAAAGATGAGCCTCTGCTTTTGAGATTTTTCCAGCTAGTTGGGAGGCAGACATGTAAATAGATTTGTGTGATGGAGAGTGTTACAGCCAAAGGCAGTGCAAGGATGGGTCTGTTCTGGGTGAGGTTGGTGGCCGGGGGACAAAGTCCTCCTGTGTGGTAGAACTTGAATTTATCTTAAAGGCTGAGCAGACTTTCATTGGACTACTGTAAGGTAGTGCTGGATGGCTGGTTGGTACAAGCACACCCTGAATGCCCCAGTTTTCATTATCTTGAGACCATAGGGCTCCCATCCTTGCACTGTATGCCCACCAAGCAAGATGTAGCAAAACAAGCTGTTTGGAGTGCCAAGGTCAAAGATTCCAGGGGTGGCCAACCTGGGGTATCTCCTTGGGAATGAAAAATGTCTGGATGGCAGGCCTCGATCTTGGAATGCTGGTGGCTATTGCTGTATATAAAAGCTTGCTGCGTGTAGGTCCCAATAGGGGATGCTTTGTCCAGTCAGCTGCTCCTGGGCTCCTTGTACATAAGTTCCCCCAATAAACCTATGTCTCACTTGCTTTCTCCAGGTCTTTTCTTCAGTTTCCCTGGACCACCCTCCATCCCTGGCTTACAGTGGCAGGGATGCAGCTACACAACCACCCAGAAGAGAAAGGTATTCCTAAGAGAGGGACCAGCATAAGCAAGGGCTGGAGGTCAGAGACGGCAAGGTTCACTGCATGTTACTGGAAATTTCTGTTTTAGGCATTCGTCTTTGGTTGCTAGAGGCTAGAACTCAAGGCACAAACTCACACTGTAACTGTAAGGGTGGGCAGGGGAATGGCCACCATACCTGGTCTCTGCTTTTCTGGTTTCCTCCACTCATCAGGAATCATGTCACCCCACCACACCTGAGTGTCTCTTAAATTACCATCACCTGAGCGAGACTGATTATTTCGGTTGGAAATGGGGAAGGGTGCTGATTGGCCTAATCTGGATGAGGTGACCATCTCAAGACCAATCAGGAGTAGGCTGGAGTGGGGCCTGGTAAGGGCTTGGTCACCCAAGCAGCCCCCAGTGTTGGTGCAGTTCCCATGGGGAAGAGGCCTTTCTGGGTGTGGGGCCTGCAGATATTCATTCCAGCTTGAGGAGTGTGACTTTTGCTCTGGTCAGAGGGGCCGGTAAAAGATTTGTTTAATTTTTATTTTTAATGGTGATAAAATACACATAGCAAAATTTACCAGTTTAACCATTTTTAAGTGAACAATTCAGTGGCATTAAGTACGCTCCCATTTTTGTGCTACCATCACCACCATTCAACTGCAGATCTTTTTTTTAATGTTGCAATTATGTTTATTAGTGGTAAGAAATATAACTTATTTCAGCATGATTCTTCATAACATCCATGTTAACTAAATATTCTGGACTGAAATACTATTTAGACAATATAGTTACGTGTTTCATATTTATATACATTATATATTGTTTTAAGATTAAATAGTAAAAAATTAATTTTCAAGTCAATTTTGAGTAAAACAGACATTACAGAACTACAGGATTGTACATTTATCCAGAACTTCTTGACCTTCCCAAGCTGAAGTTTTGAGCAGCTGTTATAATCCCTCCCCTCAGCCTCTGGTAACCACCATTCTACTTTCTGTTCCCATGAATTTGACTATTCTAGGAACCTTATATGAGTGGAATCATACTGTGTATATCTTTCTGTGACTTGCTTATTCACGTAGCATAAGGTTCTCAGGGTTCATCCATGTTGTAGCATATGTCAGAATGTCCTTTTTTTAAAGCAGCCTTAAAATATTATTCAGCAATTATATTCCTATGTATGTTTGCACCACAATTTGTTTATCTGTTCATCTGTTGGACATTTGGGTTACTGCCACCTTTTGGCTACTGTAGATGCAAAGAACATGGGGATACAAATATCTCTTTGAGATCCTGCTTTTATTCTCTTTCTTTTCTTTTTTGACCAGTATCACAATTTACTTTGTTTACTTATTTATTTTAAACTTTTTAATACTGTGGTACATATAACAAAATGCACAAGTCTTAGTGTACAGCTTGACGATTTTTGACATGTGTATACACTCTGATTTCAATTCTTTCGGATGTATACTCAGAAATGGAATTGCTGGATCAGATGGTAACTCTATTGCTTTTTTCAGTCTTTATATTGCTAGGATTTTTTTTTGAGTTATAATTGACATATTAGTTTCAGGTACACCACATAATAATTCTGTATTTGTATATATTGTGAAGTTATTACACAAAGTCTAGCTATTCATTACCACATGTAGTTACAGATTTTTTTCTTGTGTAGTAGTTTTACTTTTAATTTTTTTGAGGACCTCCCATACTGTTTTCCATTGTGTCTGGATCATTTTACATTCCCATTAACAGTGCACAAAGGTTCTAATTTCTTCACATACTTGAGAATACTTGTTTTTTTGTTTTTGATCCTAATGGGTGTGAGGTGGTATCTCACTGTGGTTATGATTTGCATAATCATAATGACTAAATGACTAAATATATTAAGCATCTTTTCACATGCTTGTTGGCCATTTGTGTATCTGCTTTGGAGAAATATCTTTTTAAGTCCTTCACCCATTTTTAAGTTGGGTTGGGTTTTTCTTGGTGGTTAGTTGTAGGAAAGGGCTTTACGCAGGCTGTCATAATTTGACCTGTGGCTTGGAGAGGACGGAGGTTAAACTCTTTGAAGTTATCAGGGTGAGAGTAGAGGAGGGTCCCAGCTACCTGCTGCCAGGAGGGCAGACGCTGCGCATGGATGCTTTTCACAGAGGCCCGGCCCATTCCTGCTCTGAATTTTGGGTGGCCTAGGATGAAGGTAACCTAGGTTATTTCCTTGGATTCTGGGATCCTAACTTTTGAATGCTCCCAAGGAAAGTTTCCCATAGGAAATTTAGGGCCCCAGTCCTTCTATGTGGCCTGGAGAGTGGTTTATAATTGGGGCTATGGCATACCTGTCTGCTATTCTGCTGCAGTGACCGGGCCATGGGGGTTGGGCTTTAAAAATTGCACAAAGTGATACCATGTTGGGACATGTATAGGCACTTGCCCACTCCCCTTTCTGACTAGCAAATGGTGAAGAGGGCTGTGGAGCTGGACTGCCTGGCTTCACATCTTACTCTGCCACTTACTAACTGGGCAAGTTACATATCCTTCTATTATCTCAGTTTCTGCCTCTGTGCAAAGGGAATAATTAGCATGCCTCCCTTATTAAGAGTTGAGTGAGGTTTAAGTAAGTTTATAATGTATGTAAAGCTTTAGAACAGTGTCTGCCTCATTGTAAATGTTGGTGAATTTTTTTGTTATTTTCATTGAGAGTAGGACCTGTTCGGCTTCGGACCGCCTGCCAGTCGCCCGCAGTTCTTTCTGCGCAGTTCAAGGTGCCAATACTCCTGAGCGGCGGTCCTCTCTCCAGAGGCCTCTTGGCTGGCGCAGCCCGAACCTGTTCCCCCAGTCGCCGGCAGAGGGCAGCATCGCACCATGGCTGTCCCAGGGCGGCGCAGTAGGTTCATCCCGGGAAGCTCCGGCGCTGCGTCCTCCGTGCAGTCTCCGCTGGCCCAGCGTGATGGGCACTGAAGCAGGGAGACTCCGTGGGGCCCAGCCCGGGTTCTCTCGGCCCGGTGTCCCTCCTCTTCCTCCGCAAGGGTCCTGAACCCCGCGGCGTTTCTTGGCCCTTTGCATAGCCTGAAGGCGCTTTACCATGCTCGTCAGGCTGTGCACAGTCTCCCTCTCTGTGAAATGGGGATAACTGCGCAGAACCAGGTTGGCCCAGGCCCGGTGCACAGTGAGGGCTGTCTTTAACAGCCCCAACTAACAACCCCACCTTTAGGGAGTGGGCTGGATGTGTCCCGGTTGGGTCAGGCCGAGGGTTGTCTGGCCCAGTGTGACCAGCTGAGGGAGGGCCGCTGTTAGGGTGAGCACCCGGGTTTCTGCCTGAGGCTGTGGCTGGCTGTGTGCTCCTGAAGAGAGGGCTGACCTGGGGATGACGCACCCCATTCTTGAATCTGCTCAGGGCTTTTGCCTGTGGTTCCTGGAAATGCTCCCTCCTCCCCCTTCATCTTCTAACTCTGGTTAAGCTTCTTAGAAGTCCTCATCAGCGTTATAGGTCTTTCCGGCCTGGCATCAGCTTCCCTTGACCCTTTCCGTCCCCCATTAGAAGTGCTGTCCCCCACCTGTGCCATTGAAAATCGTGTTTTCAGAAAACAATTTAATGGCAGGGGGAAGTGCTCACATTAGAATGTTCATTCACTCATTAATTAATTCACTGATTTAACTAACATTTATTGACCTTCTAGACATGCCAGGCATTGTTTAGACAGGGAATAAAATTAAAAACAAGAGAGATACTATCCTTCGCATGAAACTTATCTTTTGTAGAGGGAGACAGACAATAAACAAGTGAAAAATAAATTAATTTCAGGTAGTGATACTCTTATATGCTTCTATTTAAAAATTACATCTAAATAGAAAAACAGGACAGGAAGAAAAACATAGTATCAATGGGGGTCATTTCTGGTTGGTGGCATAACTGAAAAGCTTACTACCATAGCTTAAATAGTTGAGGGCTTACGTGTCTCATGTGTTCAGAGGGAAAAGCCCACCACTTTCACCTGGTGACTGTTATCCTGGGATGATGCTGGTCAGTTCCATGCTTGGCTTCTCAAGGTCACAAGATGGCAGCCTCTCTTCTGGATCTGCTGTCCACACTCCAGGTCAGATGGAGGAAGGGGGAAGGAGAAAGAGTAAAGCCAGCCTTTCTCCTCCTGAGGTGCGGCCTTTTTGTTATCCAGGAGCAGAATTTCAGCCAACATCTCATTGGTCAGGGAGGGCCACATGGCAGCTCTGAGCCGAAGGAAGGTGGGGAAGAACATGGAGGTGTTGTTATGGAGAGGCCATCATTTTCTTCTCTATGTTTTTTGGCATTTAAAAAATCAAACCAGACTTTCAAACAAGCTGTAGCATAGAGGACACAAAGGGCTTTTTCTGTTTTAAGGAATAAGGTAGGGGTGGATTGCTACAGGGCAGGAGAGGACAAAGTAAAGGCAGCTGTAGCTGGACCTGGACACACCTGAAACCCGCCCGAGGTCTCACCCCCTGATTCCCTTCTCCCAGGGTTTTGTGAGCCCCCTCAGGCTGGTGCAGTTCTGAGGGGAAGCAGTGATGCGCAGGCCCATGGCGGCCCCAGTGCTGGCTGCTCCTGTCAGCTGGCTGCCTTGCTGGCCTACCCGAGCTCTCTTGGTTTCCTGGTCCTCAAGACAGGTGGATGTGTGCAGCCTGGGCCGATGCAGGGCTGGGCATTTCTCTTCAAGCAAGCTGGAGTTTGTCCCCATGCACAGGCCCCGGTAGCCCATGCCAGACCCACCTGGGTTCACAGCCTGGTTTCCTTGTTGTGTTTATTTCCTATGGCTGCTCTATCAAATCACCACAAAATAGATGCCTTAAAACAACAGAGATTTATTCTGTCACAGGCCTTATTCTGGAGGCCAGAAGTCTAAAATCTGATAGAGTCATGTTCCTCCCAGAAGCTTTCTTGGAGAGTCCATCCTCACCTCTGCCAGCTTCTGGTGGCTGCTGGCACTCCTTGGCTTGTGGCTGCACCACTCCAGTCCCTGCCTCCCTGGCCACATCGCTTTCCTTGCATGTCTGCCTCTGCCTCTCTCTTACAAGGACACTGGTGATGGCATTTAGGGCCAGCCAACCAGTCCAGGACAATCTCCTCTTCTCCAGTCCTTAATCACTTTTTACAGTAAGGTCACATTTACAGGTTCTGAAGATCAGGATGTCGATATCTTTTGGGAACCACCTTTTAGCCTATCACATCCATTAACTGTCCAGTGACTTTAGTGCTCTAAGCCTCAATGGTCCTATTTGTAGACTTGGGATGAGAACCCCGTTCTCACAGGATCTTGTGTGGATCACAAACCATATAAGCAGGTGACAGGAGGCCCAGTCCTCTCTGTGGTTGACCCTGTCCCTCCCCTCTGACTTCTAAGGGCTGTTTTCGACACCTAGAATGGTTTCTCCCTCCCTCCTCCTTTATCACTGACTTGTCCTGATCCTGGAGACAGTTAAAGAGGACCTGAGAGGTGTGCATCCCTAGGGCCTCTCATCTGCAGACCCTTGTCTCCATCTCCATCTGCTTCTCCTTCTTGCACAGTCACACCCACTGGGTGAGGTGAATATACTGCTGTGCCCAGACCTGGAATTTGGCCAGGATTAGACACAGGCAGAGTCCCTTTGTCCCTGGGGGCTCCCTCGTGGCTTCTGTTTCCTCCTGCTCCCTCTTCTATTCCCCCACACCAAACCCCTGGGCCTCTCTGATTTCCAGATGAATCTCTGGGAAGTTAGGGGCCTTGCCCAATGTCAGTGGTGGATCCAGGAGCTGTGTCATCTCCCCACCTCATCTGAAGGAGCACTGGGTAGCCCTTGCCCAAGCACATCCCCAGGAACATCCCTGGGAGGTGGCACCTTCATTCTTTGGGTTTACAGGGCTCTAAATGCACTGTGACAACCAGACAGAGAAAATCAATCACAATTTCATTTCAATGCCAGATAAAAGAAGAGGTTTACAGGCCAGAAGACCTGCTTGTGTCAATGGGTGTGTCTACGAGCAGTGTGATCCAATCTGTTAGGGGTCATGTCTAGCAGGATGCCTGGGTCTGGGGAGGGGGCTATCTGCCAGAAGAGCCAGGGCTCCAGGCAGTTGCAGTTCACCCAGTCTGTGCTCACCTGGGAAAATGGTGGGCTCAACCCTGAGAGACTGCAGGCCCAGGCTGCTGGGAGCTTTTGGGCTGGACCTGACTTAGGATGGGGTTGAGGTGGAATGGAAAGGGCCCCTCACATTCATTTAACAAAGTGTCTTGGGTCTCTACCTTGCAGCTCCAGCTCAGTGTTCAGGTTACTGGGGTACCCCATTATGTGTGAATGAGGTCACAGTGACCTCATCTGTGAAACTTGCAGCTCCATCTCTGGGGAGAGCAGAGGACAGAACATCCTGTGCAGAGCGAAGGTGGAACAGTCTCCTGTGAGCTCCCTAGTGGCCAGCAGGACAAGGGCCTCGCCCCTTTGTCTTGACTGTATTGTTGATCAATGGCCCTTTGGCTTCCTTAGGATGTCCCCTGAGACACATGGTTGTCATGTCTATGACTGCTGTGGGGCCACCCCAGGTCCCTGATCTGTGGAGACATGACTGGGAAGGAGTGAGTCTGGCCTCAGCCTCTCCCACCAGGGACATTCTGGCAACCTCCACCCTGAACCTTCCACCAATTCCACTTTCACAGTTTGCTGCTCTCCCCTCTGTGTTCCTTGATGTATTTCCATGTACATGCTTTTCATCTTGCTGTTGTCTCCACTTGGAATGTGCATAATCTTCCTTAACTCAGCATAGGGTCTCAGCTTGACCTGTGCAGAGCCCACTGCAGGGACCCACTGCATCAGGGGGCAGGGGGCCTGTGTGTGTCATGTCCTGGTACTGGAACCTTTGGCAGTGGCTGATGAGGGTGTAAGGCCTGAGTTTGGTCCTACCTGGGGACTTGGGAGCTCCCCAAAGTGCAAAAAAAAGTGTTGCAGGGCCTGGGGTAGGGAAGGAGGGGAGAAGTCTCCCCAGACCTTGTAGCTGGGAAGCAGGGACCCCAGCAAGCAACCTAGGAGGGGCCTGGACCAGCCTTTGGGCTCAAGGAGACACTCCTTGGGGCTGTGATTTTCACATGTTAGACTCTCAGCAGCAAAGTCAGTTCCTCACTCAGCACACAACAAAAGTGGGGTGGGTCTAGAATGCCAGAAGCCCAGCCTCCTCTGAAGAACCTTCTAGATCTAGATTTGCAGATGCATACCTGGAGGATTACTGCTTTAGGAGGAGGTTGGGACATAGGCTGCCCCAGCTCTCAGTGGCTCTTCCTGGGAGCCAAGCTTTCCTTCACTTTTGCTCTCCCTTGGCATTTGGGAATGCCTTTGTGCAAACTTCTGCCTACCTTTTCTGACCTTCAGTTGGGCCTAAGGAAAGGATGGAACTTGCTGTACTCAAAGGGACCAAGGGGAGCCCTGGATATCAGTATGAGAACCCCAGATGGGCCTGAGCTAGTGTCTGGTCCTGTCACCACCCTGCCTGGGCCCAGGGACCCGACCTCTGTAGTTCCAGCTTGTATTTGCAAAGGAAGCAACTTTTCACACTTTTTGGGATACCTTGATTCTAAGCAGACTGAGCACCCAATCCTGGGCCCCAGTTTCCTGACTGTATAATGGGGATAATGAGGAGCCCCCTGCCTTGCAAAAATGAAGTGCTCCTATTTAGGGAGGACATGCTGTGTGTGATTTCTTTCCTTCTCACAGACTCCAGCAAGCAGAAGTCCTCTCCGACCTGGCTTGCCAGCCATGGGCACCTGTACCATACCATTGGTAGTGCCATGCACGGAAAGGATACCTGGAAAAGAAGCAAAGGTGGAGCATGGGGGGCAGGGTGTACCAGTGGGTCCTACTCTGGTGGCTCTAGCAAGGCAGGTACAGAGAGAGCACCCAAGGTTCATCTGACCGCCACCGCCAGCCTTGGGAAAGTCAAAGACTAAATGAATAAAACACTCGAATAATGGAATGAGTGATGCAAAGATTGCCAGCTGGAAATTTAAAAGTAAAAACCCGTGAGGCTAACCACAAATAAAAATAAAATAAATGCAGTAATAAAAAGAAGATCAAATAAAATAAATATGAACTGAGAAACAGTAAAAGTGAAAGAGGCTGGCAAGAAGGGTAAGGAAGACAAAGTAGAGATGAGCAATTAATAAACAAAGGAAGAGCCAAAGGCAGCTACTGAGGGAAAACCTGAAATATGCAGTTAAGTAAGGGTGCCTTTTAAAAAAGAAAAACCTGGTGGGTTTAAGAGAGCAGAGTTTCAGTGGGATTTTCTGAGCTCAGATCCTTACTGAAGGTGGGTTCCCTAGAGCCCATGCCTGGATCTCAGGCTGCTGAGCTCTAAGCCTGGTTCCTTTTAAGGAGCTGGCTGACCTCTCCCTGGGTGATTGATCCCAGGACTTGGGTGGCCTCTTCCTAGTGTACTCAGGAGAGCTGGTCTTCCACAACAAAATCTACAGAGGATCCCCCAGGCTGGACCTTGGTCTCTCTTGACGGCAGGGCCTGGGTTGAATTGTTTTAGAAATCCCAGGTGGGCTCTGTGCTGGGATGGAGGGGAAGGCAGTCTTCCAGCGTCTGTATCTTATCTGGTCCAGGGGCTCTTTGTGAGTAACATGGTTAGGGAGGGGCCCTTCTGCAGGGGTTGGGCAGTGGTATTCTACATCGGGCAGGCAGCTGCTCAAAGACGGAGCCAGGGCCACAGGCCCTAGGGAGGGTCAGGATTCCAGCTGGCCCTTCCATAGTCCAGTTACTGGCTGGGGTAAGAAAGAGGGTGACTGAGAGAGGAGAGATCTGCATTTCTGGAATGACAAAGCCTTAAGTTACAACACTTGTGGCTTCCTAGTGGACGACCCTGGCGTCTCTCTTTGCCTTGATGCTTCTGCAGCTTTGGCGGCAGACTACTGGTTTCCAGTTGTGTTCTTGCTGAGATTCCTGGTGGGCACCGTTGATCTTTTTGCACATTTCTTCAGTTTTCTTGTGTATAAAATGGGAATACCTCCTCTTAAATAAGGTGTAGGTTGCTGAGCACAGTGCCTGTATGTGTTAAATGCATGTAGTTAGAACCAGTGTAAGTGAGGATCTGTTTAGATAAAGCAGCTGCCTATGTTGCTGAACTCTGCAAAAGGATTTCTTGACTCAGTTATAATTTCTGTTAATATATCTTTGTATAGTGAGGAGCAAACTGCGAGGACTGACTCCTGTTTCTGCCAGCAACTCACAGGGTGCCTTGGGCAAGTTACTCCTTCCTCTGAGCCTGTTTGCCCCTCTGTGAAATGGGTATGCATCATATAGCCCAGAGATGCTCCTCTATCTTCTCCAGCTGGGTTATTACAGTAGGGGTGAACTTGCTCATCTGGTAGAGTTGCTTCCCCAGGAGACCTGTTCTGGGAGGCAGTTTTTGTAGTCCCAGAGGTTATCAGGGCTTAAAGGCACTAGACTAGCCAGGATCAATAAGTAATTAAGGGCTTGGTGGTCTGGTAAAGCTCCAGTAATAGCCAGTGTCCCTGGAACTTGGCAATCCCAACTTCAGGTGGCTGAGAGGATTGAAACAGTCTTGCCTAGAGGCAGGCGTGCACAGGACCCCAGTGATCTCTGGGTCTGCGTCCCAGCTCTATAATGAATGTGAGAATGTGACCTGTGCAGAGTGCCCTTTGTGGCCAGGCAAGGGATACCCAGGCCACTCCAGTATATCAAAGAGAACTGGCCTCGTTCAGGAGTGTAGGACATGGTGAAGTGGGCATGGTGAAGGACCCCACACAGTGGGAGGTGGAGGGAAGGGGCTAGCCAGGACAGGAGGTGAGGCTGCCCCAAGCCAAAAGCTTCCAGGTCCCAAACCAGAGGGACCTCACCATCCATACTGGAAACTGATTGAAGTCTCCCTGAAACTGTGTGTGTTGGTAGTTTGCTTCCTTAATATTTGGAAGGAGGTGTTAAAACTTGTCCCACTGTAATCATGCTACCTCTGCCTAGCATTATACATCAATCAAAACTTTTACCTGGGTTAGAAGTGTCACATACCTACTTCACTAGCACTGCAGGACCCAAAGGAGTGAGTTTGACCTAAGGTTTGAGCCTCTACTGGGTAGCCATACCCACCATCCTTCCAAGGTGGAGACAGTCCCCAAAGGAACCAAATTGTTTTATAGTAATCCATTTTTTATTTTCCCTACTCTGTACAGCCAGTGAATGTGGAATTTTGAGAGAATGAGAATGGAGGCATAGGGTGGGTTATGTTCTGCAATTCGAGGCCGCTAAGATAGGTTGTTTCTTTAGGAAGTGCCTTTGTGTGAGTGCCATACCCAGCAGGGAAGCCTAGCCTCCTACAGGCATGGTCATTCCTCTCTTCTTGCCCACTGGGCCCCTCATCCTGGAAGTCACTTTGCCTGCCCATGTGGTTCTCTGCTATTTCTCCTACCCAGCTTCTCCTCTGCGTCTGGCTGCTCCTGCCCAGCTGAGTCAGCCCCAACAGCCACTGCAAGATTGCCTCACTGCTCTCCAAGCCTCTGCACAGGGCCTTCTCTGCACAGCCCTCTTCCCCACCTTTACAAAATAAAAATTGCCAATGACTACTCTGTGGCTAGCATCTCGGGACACACCTCCACTCACTTACTCACTCCTCACTCACTCACTCACTCACTCACTCACTCACTCACTCACTCACTCACTCACTCCTCTTTTTCTTTCCTGCCTTGGCTTGTTAACCAGAATTCAATGCCTGGAAGCTGCCTTTCCTTCTCCCTTGGTAACCCCACTCAGCCTTTAGAACTGTCACCTCCTCCAGGAAGCCATCCCTGGCTCTTCCTCTCAGGCTGGGTCAGCGCCCAGGATGTGCCTATGCATACATAGCTCATGCAGTGTCCTCCCCACATCTTTTAATGAATCTGTTTAGGTGTTTGCTTCTCCCACTGCACTGGGAATTCCAGCCATGGTCTGTTGCTGAGCCTCTCCTTATCCTTTGTGCCCTCCGCTGGCGTAGAGCACTGCAGGGGCCTTGGGGCCAGTCTGACTACAGGGCGAAAGAGTGCTCCCGGGTCGCGGGGACAGCCCCTAAGTGAAGCTCTGCCATGCCGGCCCAGACCAGGTTTTTTCAAGGAATCCAGGTCCGGGAAAGCTCAGCTGTACTCCATCCCCCTGCCCCTCTTGAGAAATCTTGGGTGCCACGTGGAGCCCAGACCGTATGGATCTTGGAGGGAGGCGGCTGAGCGTCAGGCTTGCCACTTCCTCCCAGGCTCAAGCCCAAACAGCATAACGCTGCATGTGGTAGTGGCCGGCCGGAGGTATTCACCCGGTGGCCGAGAGCCGCGCTCGGCGCTGGCCACGAGGCGCGCGGCTCTACGCCCGAGCTCGGCTCGCTCGTGAAAGCTCCGTGCGGAGTCGGAGTCTGAGCACGCCGGTCGCTTGGAAGGCTCCTCACGTCCAGGCGCCGCGGTCGCGGCTGCGCTGGTTTCCGGCCATGAATTGGGCTTCAGAGTCCCAGCCCCCTGCTCGACTCCCGGCTGAGCACGGGCCCCGCGGGGCGGGGGATAGGCGCCCATCGAGGTCCGCAGGGCTAGCCGGAGCTTGGGCTCGCGGCTCCGGCTGTGCTCCGCGACGGCAGCGGTCGGTCCCCTTTGGCTCCCCGTGCATCCCAGTGCCTGGCTCAGTGCCCCGCCCCGTCTCTCTTTGGCTTCCCCTGGTCCGGCTCCGCGAGTGGCGCTCTGTCCCGGGCGGGGGACATGGCTTGGCGGCTGAGGTTGACCGGTGTTAGGGCGCTCCGGGAACCCCCGAGGGCAGCTAGTGGTCCAACCCTTCCCCATCCTCTGGCCCTAGGCGAACGGGCGGCACGCGGCCTGGGGACGCCAAGTCTCTGCGTGTCGCAACAGTCCCCGCTGCCGTACCGGCCTCCGAGCGTCCCCCCGGCCGGGAGCGCGGAGCCCTGGGCGCCCCCTCCGAGCAGCAAGCGGACGAGCGCCGCGCGGCGAGGCTGAGGCTCCGCAGTCACGTGGTGGAGAGGAGGGCGGAGGGGAGGGGCAGGGAGCGGAGGCGAGGGGGAAGGGAGGGGAGGGGGAGAGGGAGGGGAGGGGGCGTCCTCCGCAGTTTGCTCCTCGCCGGGGCTCAGACACACAGAGATCCCGGAGCCGCCGCGCCGGCCCGGCCGCCGCTTCCATCACCTCAGCCGCCTCAGAAGCCGCCCGAGCCGCGGGAAGCGTCGCCGCCGCCGCCGCGGGCCGCCCCCGCCGCGCCGGCCTGGACTCGGGCTGCCAGCGTCGCCGCAGCAGCCACCGGCGCCGGAGCGGGAGCCCGACCGCGCTGGGCTGGGCTGGGCTGGGCTTGGGGAGGGCGCAGGGCGCAGAGGCGGGCGCGCGGGGGAAGACGCACGGGCGGGCTCGGCTCTCCCGGGGAGCGGCCCGGGACTGCACCCGGACCGGCGTCTCCCCGCTCCGCGCAGCCCTCGGCCTCGCCCCGGGCCCGGGCGGATGAGCCCCGCGCCCGGGGGACATGGAAGCGCTGACGCTGTGGCTTCTCCCCTGGATATGCCAGTGCGTGTCGGTGCGGGCCGACTCCATCATCCACATCGGTGAGCCCGGCGGGCGGCCCGGCGGAGGCTGGGAGGGGGCCCCAGCGGCGCAGGGGGTGATGAGCGTCCAAACTTGGCGGTTCCCCGGGCCGAGGGGCTCGGCTGGCGGTGCTTCCCCGAAGGGCCGTGCCGCGCCGCCCCGCGGAGGAGCTGTGCACGGGCCGCGCCGCGCTCCCGCGGGCTCCTCGCTGCTCCCCTGGGCTCCGGTTTACGCGCGGGGCCCCGCGGCCTCTGCCGACACTTAGGGCCGCGGCTATTGGGATCCCGGGGCTGGATGCGCGTCCAGACCTGCACCCCTTGCTGGGCCGTCGGTGGGCTCGGCCAGTCTTTCGGCGCAGCTCGGAGCAGCGGGGGGCAGGAGGCCGGCAAGGCCAGGGGTCTTGCCAAGTTGGCAGGACAGGATCAAAGAGGCCCGACTGGAGCCTGTGTGAATGTGGGTGGGTGGGTGTTGTCAGCGTGTGTCGCTGTGTGTGCGCCTGACACCGTGTTGGTGTCACTGCGAGAGGGCGTTGGGGTGTATGGGTCCATCTGAGCCTGTGTTGGTGCGTGCACGACTGTCAGCCTGTTAGAGTGGATACAATGTCTGCCTGTTTCCCCGTGTGTATCTGTGTCTCAGTGTGTGTGTGTGTGTGCGTGTGTGTATCTGGTTGTGGCGACTGCAGCCCAATCCTGGACAGTCCCTGAGTTTCCCGCGGTCCAAGTCTTGGGGGCAGGCAGACAGTCCCGGGTGGTGGGATCGGAGGGAAGAAGTGTGGGCGGCGTGTGTGTGTGTGTGTGTGCGCGCGCGCGCGCGCACGCGAACTGAGCGGGAAGAGATGGATGGAGGGAGAGAAGATTAACCCGGAGAGCAGGAGGGGGCCAGCGGAGGAGAGTGTGTGGGAGTTGATAGCCGCATGGGAGGAATCCCAGGAAGTTGGCCCTGGTTAGGGGGCTGACAGCGGTTGCTTTGGCGGAGACTCTCTGCAGTCGCTTTTCCGGAAGTTAGTAAGGACTAGCAAGCACAGAGAAACTGGGGGTTGGGAGGTGTGAGAAGGCAGGGATGATGGGACAGGAGAGGAGGGGGTGCGGCGCAGAGGGGTAGTGAGGCACTGGGCCTGGGCTTGGTGAGCTAGCTGCAACGCGCCCCCGCAGCAGCCGGGACCAAACCTATTTACCGCCTCAACGGTGGAAGGCTCGGGTCTCGCGGTCAGCATTGCGGCTCTGGGTGTAAAATGGAACCAGGGCCTCCCTCCTCCTGCCCAGCACCCAGCTCAGGGGGACCATGGGGGCAGTCCTGGAACTGTGGGGACCCTTAGGGCCTGGCGAGGCAGGGAGGACTCCGGAATTGCCCAGACTGCATTGCCGGGCTCTGGCGAGTTGGACTGTTCTCCGATGGAAGCAGAGTCGGCCCAGGTGGTGCAAAGGGCAAGCCGGAGGCCTTTTCTAGAAGGCCCTTTGAAGAGCGGTTCTTTCTGGGTTCCTCAGCCTTGCTAGGTCAGAAGGCAAGGGGTCTAGAGGACAGTCCTCTTCCTGCTAACATTACAGGCAGGAAGAAGACTTGGGGAGGGATGGAGAGCAGGTAGAGACCAGGGAGCTAGGCTGGAACCGAGATAAAGAAGACTGTTGGTGCAAGTAAAGGCACTGTGGATCTGCTTGCCCAGCTCCACTCAAAGGCAGATGTGCTTAGCAGAAGGAAGTCATCATTCCATTTTGGGATTGGGGTAGGAGACCCTGCCCTGGGGTGGGAGGGAGAAGAACTTTCTAGCTTCTGAGATGGGACTCAGGGGGCCATGTTAGGGCATATGAGTGCTGACAGAGGCCACCCCAGCTTGGCTCAGTCCATTGTGTGGGGCATGGCCATGACATGAGTTGGCTTGGTTGTGAGAGACATGTGTAACCTGGTGGCAGTATGTGCTGATGTGCATGTGTAACTCATGTCAGTTGTGTGCACATGTGTGCTGTGTGTGGTGCATATTTCTGTGCTGGTTGACCAAGGAGAGCCTTGAACTACCCAGTCAAGTTGAAACCCCAGCCCAGAACTCCCACCACCTGGCAAACCACCTGTCCTAGTAGCACGGTGACTGGAGGGCAAAAGCAGGGGGCTGGGGTGGGGAGGGAAAGGTCCTCTCTAGGCTGGGTCTTGACCCCTGCTCTCCTTCAGGTGCCATCTTCGAGGACAACGCAGCCAAGGACGACAGGGTATTCCAACTGGCCGTATCTGATCTGAGCCTCAACGATGACATCCTGCAGAGTGAGAAGATCACCTATTCCATCAAGGTCATCGAGGCCAACAATCCGTTCCAGGCCGTGCAGGAAGGTGAGTGGCTGCGGCGCCCAGGGCTAACTGGGCTGTGGCCTGCCAAGCGGCGCAGCAGTGGAGACCGGAGGGGAGGGGTTGCAACGGGTTCTGCCGCCCGGAGCCCCCTGTGCGCCCCGGGAAAGCTGCCGTGCCAGGCACAGTGCGCGCGCCCTTCCCGGCCCATCAAAGCAGTGGAGTCCGGAGTGCTCTGCGCTGCGGGGCTGGAGCGGAGAGCTTGTGAGTGCGGCGAGTCGGACACCCTGCTGGCGTGTCGCGGGATTGTGCGGCTCCTTTCCAGCCCTGTGGGCGCGTGTGCGCCCAGCCCTGGCCGCGCAGGCGTGTGCAGCTCAGCGCTGTCTTTGTTTCCTGAGTGTTCTGTGGGTGGGCGTGTCCGCGTGCGGGGTACCTGTGTCGGCGCACCTTCCGTGACCTCGATGGGCGCGTGTCCTCCTCATTGCCAACCGAGGAGCGCCTGGCGCCCGAGCTCGCTCTTTCCCCTCCCGGGGGCACAGCCGGTCCCAGCAGCATTTCGCGGCCCACGGCCCCTTAGTGCCTCCGCCCGGCTTTCTCTGCGGTTTCTTTAACGCGCTCCTCCACCGGCTTCAGGGGAACGGGTTTCTCTCGCTGTTCTCGCCGCGGGCGGAAGCGTAGCCGCCTGGGCCAGAGGTGGGCGCTGTTTGACTAGGAAAAGAGCAGAGTTGGGCCGGGCCCGGCTTGCGGAGAAATCTGATACCTCGCCTGGGTGGCCATGGCCTGCAACTGCTGTCTCCCAGCGGGGCCACAGGTGAGCGGCGGGCACCTTTGCGACAGCGGCCCCCTCAGCTTTCCCTTCCTCTCTCATTCCCTCCCCTCCCACCTGGCTAGAGGCTCAGCTCTGGAACCTGGGTTTCTCACCCACACAGCCGCTTCCCTTCAGAGCCTAAGGTACTGTCAGCCCCTGACATCTGCCTAGCTCGGGTTCCTTTTCCTCTCTTCTGCCTCACTTTCCATATCCATGGGTTGGTTCTCCTTGCTCATTATGCCCATGGGTTCTGACTGAAGCCCTCACCCCAGTGCACTGAGGACAGAGGGCACAACTGGTGGCACAGGATGCAGGGATTCCTCCCAGGAGGAACTGACAGGTCAGGGATAGGGAGGAGGTGGGCTGGGTGAGGGCTCCAGGCAGAATCCCCCCACCCCAACTGCTGGGCCCCCCCACCCCAGCTGCCAAAGCCCTTCTGCTGCCATGGCTTATGCCTTGGCTGCCAGTTCCTGGGCAAGGACCCCTTCTGCAAGGCTAGGGTGACCTAGTGAAGGCTCTGGTCTGGGTCCAATCAGGAAGCTCTTATTTCCTGCACCCAGGAGCTAACAGTGTGCTGGGGACCCTGTGTGTTTTCTATGTGCTGTGTTGGCTTTTCCACCCTCTCTGTTGACATACCTTGTTGCCACCAACTTCCCCTCTGCTGTGTTGAGTATTTCCTGTTCATTCATTTTGCCCCTGAATGCTGCCCATCACCCCCATCAGCAGGTCCCCAGGGGCTGAAGGTAATGCTCTTGCCCAGGGTTACACTCTTAGGCAGGTAACACGTGTGGGTGATCTGAGGAGCCGGGAGCTGGAGTGTGGGATCCTGGAAGGTCATGTCTGTTAAGAGGAGCAGCTGTTACACAGTTTTAGGTGATGTTGCCATTTAGGAATGAAAATCCTAATGTTGGAGATGTGCTGATTTTTTTTAAAAGAGGGGCCCCAAATTTGGACTTTTATATAAGATATGATTTTTAACTCTTGTCAACTAGTTGAACAATTTAAATGACCCAGAATAAGCCAAACAAAACATAGCCATGGGTCATCCAACCTTCAAGCCCCAGTGCAATTTTGTCCTGGAAACACAGGGCCCTACTCAGGGGCCTTTTCTGGTTGAGCCCTTGCTTTTCTGAGTCTCAGTCCTTTTATTTTTATAACTGGAAAAATGTAGCAGTCTCCAAGGATGGCAGGCTGACAGTCTCAGAAGGGTGTGACGTGAGTGTGTGTACACATCCAGAACTGGGAAGTTGGGGTCTGATGGCTGACAGTTGTCCAGATAGAAGGTACTGACCAGGTGGTGTTGGGCTGCCCACTGCCCAGAGAGTGTGTGCTGTTTAAAGCTGCCCTGTGCTTTCAACTTATGAGCCAAATGGTCAGAAATTGACACTGTTATTCTGTGACCTTACACAGCCCTTAATGTCTACGAAGATAGGAGGATCCAGCCCCCTCGGGGCTTCAGGGAGTGCAGAACAGTGCTCAGAGGCCCCTTTTCCCTAGCCTGGGGTATGGCCGGGCAGGCGCTGTCCTTCAGTGCTCTGTGGGTGCTGGATGGATACCTTCTCTCTCTCTCCTGGGCCGGGACAGTCATGGCAGCAGGACACGGATGGTAGAAACAGTTAGGGCGGGAAAGGAAAGGACTTCTTGGAGGAGAGCGGCCAAGGCAGAAGGGCAGAGGCAGATTGGAGTTCAGTCTCCATTGTGGGCTGGACAAGCTTTCAGTGACCCCAAAATGGATTTGGGGTTGAGGTGATACTGTCCCCATTTTGGCCTGAGAGGCAACACCACAAGGGACAAGAGCTTGGTTACCAGAGCCTAAGAAATTGGGTTCAAATCCTGGCTGCTTCCTGAGCATTGTGATCCTGGGGGAGTCCCTCCCCTGCCGGGAGCTTCTGTTCTCTTATCTGTTAGAAGGGAACAATGGTAGGACCTGCCTCGTGGGATTACTGTGAGGATTAAATAGATGAGACATGTGTAAATTGTCTGCAGAAGGCCTGTGGTGGGTGTTCAATAAATGCGAATTCTCCCTCCGTTCTTTGACCCAACTCTGACTCCATCTCAGCTCCTCTCCAGGCAGTTGATATTTTCAGCTGCATCTTGTCTTAAGCGGGTGAATTCCTTGAGAGCAGACCCTAACTGACCTTTTCATTTTCTGTTTTTCATTTTAACTGCCCCCTCATTATAAAAGAAATGCATTGCTACATTAAGCATGAACTAATTTAAAGATGTAGAAAAGGAAAAGGGCAATGCATGCTTATTATATAAAATGAAAGGTACAGGAAAGCAATGAGAGACAACAAAATTGTTCAGAATTCTCCCAGTTATTTCCTTCTAGTCTTTTTTTCACCCACTGTATTTGGTAAGTGCTGAGAGCTCCCATTCTGTTCAGTTGAATCCTGCATTTTTCATTTAATATATCATTGGCTTTTTCTGAAATCACCAGGACCTATTTGTAAACATAACTTTTAATGGCTGAATATATTTTTCAATATTCAATGCAACTTATTTTAAAAAATGGCATCATCTGTGCTGAGACATGCTTAAGTATTATTGAAGAAAAAAAGAAAATCTACTCTGATTTGCTGGTTCTAAGATTTACATCTACAGTTTCTTCAGGCTGATTTGTCCAATTTCCTTACATACTACCTTTTGAGACAATTGGTCAGTTTATATAAAAGAATGGATCACATTTAATAAAATACCCATTTGTGAGGATTTAAAGTTAGCAAATGACAATACAGATATGATAATTACATCTGTAAAATATTGTATCTTAGATTTATTTGGCAAAGTCCATTTTAACTATGTGAAGATTTGTCTTCTGGATTCTAGAAGAGATACTAATTTGTCAAATAAAATATTTCATACTGTCGAATTTACCCTAAGAATGCAGGATCCCAGTTTCAAAAAGACATGTGCACCCCTATGTTTATTGCAGCACTATTTACAGTAGCCAAGAAATGGCTAAGTGTCCATCAGTAGATGAATGGATAAAGAAGATGTGGTACATATACACTGCGGAATATTATTCAGCCATAAGAAGAAAACAAATCCTACCATTTGCAGCAACATGGATGGAGCTAGAGGGTGTTATGCTCAGTGAAATAAGCCAGGCGGAGAAAGACAAGTACCAAATGATTTCACTCATCTGTGGAGCAGAAGAACGAAGCAAAAACTGAAGGAACAAAATAGCAGCAGACTCACAGAACCCAAGAATGGACTAACAGTTGCCAAGGGAAAGAGGGGTGGTGGGTGGGAAGGGAGGGATAAGGGGAGTAAGGGACATTACAATTAGCACACATTACGTAGGATGGGGGGGCACGGGGAAGGCAGTATAGCACAGAGAAGACAAGTTGTTACCCTATAGCATCTTACTCTGCTGATGGACAGTGACTGTAATGGGGTATGTGGTGGGGACTTGATAATGGGGAGAATCTAGTAATCACAATGCTGCTCATGTGATTGTTATACCAAAAAAAAATTTCTTATTGTTTTAAAGTGCCTGTTCAAGGAGGAGATTATATAAATGCATAAATGTGTAAAAGAACTAGCTGAACATGAGTCTTCTCTGTTCGGAGTGTTATCTTTTACTGTAAGTAAAAGACTTGAGTTATTGGTTATGCTGTAGACATATCTGTCATAAAGCACAAAGATAACAATTTAGGGAAGAGGAAGAAAAAAGGAATGTATGTGAGGCAATATTCCTCTTAGTTACACTAAGCACCAAAATGTTTCAGGAAGACAAGGTAAAAATTACCCAAGCGTAGTTTGGTGTTCACAAAATGTAAAACAATGAGACCCTGAATTAAAAGGAAAATACAACATAGTGAGTGTGGTGGTGCCCATGTGATGGTCCTGGTCATTTTATATTGATCACTCCCAGGTGGTACCCTGCCCCTCAGATGCCAAGCTGGTATCTACACATCTGCAAGATGGTCTTCATCCCTGAACTTTGATGCCCCTGGCATCATCCTTGGCTGTCTTTCAGAAGGTTGTGGCCTTTGAGGCTGCATCCTTGCAGCCCCCAGTGGCAGACGCCCTCTTCTCTCTGGGAATGGCCTTATTGGTTGCTGCCTGGGAGACACGGCCAGGGTCGCCTTGGGTGCGATGTCAGTGTCATCGTGATGATGCCTGTAGTCCGCCGCCATCATTCCCATAGGTGCCAAAACAAGTTTTGCCACAGATTTAGCTGGTTAAAATGGGAATTTATGATCTTACCATTCTGTACTGCCTGATAGAGGTCTCACTGGGCAAAAATGAAGCTCTAGGAGAAAAGCCGTCTCCTTGCCTTTTCAGGTCCAGAGGCTGCCTGCCTTCCTCAGCTCCTGGCCCCCCCTCCTCCATCTCCGGAGCCACCAGTGGTGGGCAGGGTCCTTCTCACTCTGGCCTCACACTGTTTTCTCTGCCTCTGGTTCTCGTGCTTCCCTCTTCCCAGGACCCATGTGATTTCATTGGCCCACCTGGATAATCCAGCATACTCTCCCTATTTAACAGCTGGCCGGTTAGCAACCGTAAAAAATCTGCAACCTTAATTCTTTGCCATGAAGCTGAACATATTCACAGTTCTGGGGATTAGGACATGGGTGTTTTGAGGGCCATTATTCTGCTACCATGTTGGCACACCTGTTGTGCCCGTCGTAGCTGCCCGCCCTTCCCTCCCATCTGCACAGCTGACTGCACTCTTGCTTACTGGTGGCATCCTCTTGTCTTAGCCAGACCTGCCAGAGTCACTTGGGATGTGTGGCCATGTTTCCACGCCTACCAAGCTCTCTCTGGAGATGCTACACCATAAACCTGCCGGTCTCTACAGACTCACCTGTGCTTCCAGAGATCCACCAGTCTCTGGGCCTGGAAGCTGTTTGTGCCTAAGAAAGTCCTCAGAGGAATCTGCTTTTTGAATGACCAGACTATCAGTTCGTGCCACCTCTCTGGGCCATGACCTTTTCTACCCAGGCAGGTTCTTCAAACCCTCTTCCCTTCCACTTGTCTCCACCCTGCTCACCCAGGGCCCGAGGCGGGGCCCCAGCAGAGGTCAGTCTCATTTGACTGCCACATAGAACTCTCCTGGCCCCCACAGGGGCTGCTGCCAGCAAGGCTTCAAGCTGAAATGTGGCTGTGGCTGCCGTGGCAGGTGCAGATGGCCCTGCGCTAGAGCTCCTCTGGGACAGGGAACCATCTAGTCCCACGTCAGGATTGCTTCTAAGTTTGTGGCTATGTGAAGGAATGACTGCCATCTTCCCTCAGCTGAACTCCCAGGCTTCAGAGTTCTCCTTCGTTCCTAGGGTCACTCTGTGTGTGCGCACACATGTGCATACACGCACACACACTCTCACTTTATAGACTCTACTCCTGCCCCGCCCACACCCTCATATTCTGGGTTCTAGAGGCTCCTCTTTTTATATTCCAACTGCCGTGGCCTTGCCTCAAAACTGGGAAGTTGGGCTTCAGGGCAGTGAAAACATGGGCACCTCATGCCAGGCATGTGGGTAGGAGGCCGTGGGCGTAGTGGGAACTTGTCCTTGTGCTGCCTCTGAGCTGCCCCTATTCCCATTCCTGGTGACATGGGAAATTTGACAACCTTCCTAGCGAGAGAAGTAGGTTGGGGCCATTTTCCAGGTTTATCATGGAGGACAGCTAAGGCTTAGAGTTGTTGTTAGCACTCAGAGGACAGACAGATTCCTTTTAAATTATTCTAATATCTTATAAAGACAGACAGACTCCTTCTAAATTCTTCCAGTTGCCAGGTCAAAAATCCCCTAGCCTTATCTTCTCTAGCAGCCACTTTCTTTTTTATGTATGTATTTATTTATTATAGTGTCACTGATATACAATCTTATGAAGGTTTCATATGAACAACATTGTGGTTTCAACATTTACCCATATTATCAAGTACTCACCATCCCCCTGCTGCCCCATTGCAGTCACTGTCCATCAGCGTAGTAAGATACTGTAGAGTCATTACTTGTCTTTTCCACGCTGTACTGTCTTCCCCATGACCTACGTACACTGTGATTGCAAATTATATTGCCCCTTAATCCCCTTCTTCCCCACCCACCCTGACCAGCCCCTCCCCTTTGGTAACCACTAGTCCCTTCTTGGAGTCTGTGAGTTTGCTGCTATTTCGTTCCTTCAGTTTTCCAGCAGTCACTTTCTCTCTTTACTTGGCCTTTTCTCTACCCAGAATATGCTGTTGCCTAAAAACTTGGAACATTCAGTCTGTACTGCTTGTTTCCAAACCATTTTTAACCTGGTCTGATTCTGGGATGTGAAATTTTTTAGACTTGGCTACCCAGGGAAATGCCTATTTGCCCCTACCCTTTGGTTTTGTTCTGTGGTTCCTTTTGTATTGGTCAGGGTAGACTAAGTTATGCTATAGTAACAAACAATCCCCAAATCTCAGGGGCTTAACAGAATAAAAAGTTATCTCCTGCTCAGGCTGTATCACTGGTTAGCTTGGAGCTTGGCCCGTCATGCTCACTCAGCTTGAGTATTGTCTGCTGCTATGCCAGAGGGAAAGAGAGCTTGGGAGTCACAGCCTGGACATGACACATGTCACTTCTGTTTACAACTTATTGGCCAAAACTAGTCATGTGGTTCCAGCCAGTCATAAGGGATCCAGGAAGCGCAGTCCTATTGTGTGCCTAGAAGGAAGGAGAACTGGAAATATTTGGTGCATGACACAAATACCTACTACCCAATGCATTTCAAAACAGTCTTCCCATTTCCTCCGTGACTTGTTAAAAAACAACAACAAAGAAACAAAAAAACTAAACCAGTTTTAGGTATTGGGTCCTGGTTGGGCTAAATCCAGTTTGGATTTGCATCAGTTCCCCTTTGCCCACTTGTTTACTTGTCCCTCTGCTCCAGAAAGCTCTGGGCAGCCCTTTGGTATGATGAGAAGTCAGCAAGCCTGGGTCCCCAGCCCCAGCCAGGCTTTCAGAAGACAACCAATCTTATGTCTACCAATCTTGTCTTTTGAAAACTAGGGCCTGCAAGAGGCCCAGCTCTCAGACAGTTTGGGCTAACTGCTTCCTAAGTAATTGATGTAAAGACTGGTGTCCAGGCCCAGCCGTTGCCTGGGCCAACACCAGCGGGCCCCCACGTGGGTTCCAGCAAGTGTGTGCTTCCCGTGGCCTCAGCAGGCTCCCTGGGGCTCTGTTCCTCTTACAGACTTCCTCTGCCTCTGCCCCATGCTCACCTCATTCTTGCCATCTCATGCAGCAGGTCTCTCTCTTACAGGATTGGGCTGGAGTGGAGACTCCTCTCTCTGCCATGGGCTGGCCTGCTATAGCCTCTTTCTGTGGGGGTCTGGCATGGGACCCAGGAGGGCAGCAGGGTCCGTGCCCAATATCTCATTAGCTGGGTTCTCTAAGACCTTCCTCCTAGCCTACAAAGAGCCAGTTTCCTGGCTGATGGCCATGGGTTGAGAAAAAAAATAATCAGGGTTCTCCCCTCCCCAGGCATGAAGCACAGGCAGGGTAGCTGGGAGGTGATTAGGTGGTTGCCTTCTATCTGTTTCTGGGCATGAGCTGTGGCCCGGTTAGGCTCCATGGGGGTGAAGCCAGGGTCTTCCAGCAAGGGTGCAGGGTGGGCCTCAGTCCAGGCTGTACCTCTTCCAGCCAGATCTGGGACACATGGCCCTGGCCAGCCCAGCCAGTTGAGGATATGCACTAAAATGCCTAGTCAAGGGCCAAGCAGAAGTAGGGATGGTGGTTATATTACCAGCCTGAGTGGTCCCAAGGGGTTCTTGGCCCCCTTTCACTTACTTCCTGACCTGGGTAGGGCAGGCTCCCCCCAGTCCCCGCACCATTTAGGGCAGCTTGGAATTCCTGGGTGTCCTGGGAGAGCATGGAAGCAGGTTGGTCTTGACCATATGGCTGATATGGAGGCTGCCTGGAGCCATCTATGTGGTGGGGGCTCTGGGAACCTGCAGATGGCCCTGTGCACTATTGCAGCCTTGCTGTTCTGAGTGCACAGAGTGGCTGGAATCCAGCCAGCCTGGCCCAGTCCCTCAGGAGCTGGCCAGAGGGCAAGCATAATTTGCTCTATTTGGTGGAAAAGGGTCAGGCAGGTCTGGGTTCAAATCCCAGCACTGTGACTGAGTAGCTATGTTGTTTGAAAGGCCCCTTGCCCTCTCTAAGGCTCAGTTTTAAGATTTGTGAAGTGGGGCTGCCTCAGGGTTGCAGTGGTGGATCTAGAGAGGTGATGTATGCTGGCAGGAAGGAGGCTGTTGGCAAGCAGCAATCCATTGTCATGCTCAGCAGAGGTGTGCTTACCTTGCTGGGGTTAAGGGCGTGGGTGGTAGCATATAGTATGTTCAGTAGGTATGTTTTCCCCATGTCCTGGCTACCATTTGTTCTGTTTTCTTGGGCCCCTGCCAAGGGTATATGACACCCTTGGTCTCTGGGCCTGCCAACCCCCAGGGCAGGACAGAGACATGGATACTGGCTGGGCACTGTGCCTACTCCACCCCTGACTGGAGCTCTTAGCTCAGCCCACCCCTGGCATGGCCTGACCCCTGCAAACTTGGCCTTGGCCTGGCCTAGCAGGCTGTCGCCTTGCTTTCCCGTTCCCATGCAGCTCCACCTACTTGAGCAAAGGTGGATACTTGAGGTCTTTCCTTGGCCTTGTTCCTGGACTGGGACTGAAGGCTTTCTCCCATCCTTTTGTCTGAGTACTTGGGGGCATGGTGAAGGAGAGAGAGGCCCACTCTGGGTTCCGATCTGGGCTCCCGGGTTTGTCTTAACGATGCTCATCTCAGAGGGTCCCTGCTGCCTTCCATGGCTGCAGGCATCAACTGTTCCTCCTCCTCAGTCCTGATTGGCTTCCAGGTCTCTCTCCAGGGCTTTAGTGGCCCAAACAACCCAGTGGCTCTCCCCAGCCTCCCCTGCCCTGCATACTGCAGGCTGCCAGCCTCAGCCTAGAGCTCTGAGGGTGTGTCACTGAGCCCCACACTGGAGCCTCAACTCAGTGTACCTGATAAAGGCTTTTGAGGGCTGAGGCATGACACTGCACAGTCCCCAGCACTGGGGCTGCACAAAGTGTTATGGCCGGTTTGTCTTGGAACAGGCAGGCTGCGTGGACATGACTCTGGGGCAGGGTCTGCAGTGGGCAGTGCTGAGGAGGGGATACTCTTTGGGAGGGTGGGTCAGGTCCTTGGGTATTCCATGGCAAACCTGGCCTGGGGCCAGACATGGCATGGACTTATGGGGGGTGTGGGTCAGCCCTACTCCTACCAGGAGTCAAATAAGATCCCTGGACCTCTGAGGATTGAGGATTCTCATCTCTCACTGGTCTTTATGCTTAACCGAGGCTGTCTCCCCACCACAGCTGTTTAAATGTTTAAAGACAGCCATTGTACCTCTCAAAGACTTTTAGGCTGCTCATCCTGGAGCCTGATTATTTCTCACTTCATTCTCTTTGGGGTACATCCATTTGTCACTGTCCCTCTTAGCACACAACCTGCCTAATGTGCCTCAACAAGGGACTTAATTTGCTGACCTCAGCTTTCCTGCCTATAAAGTGGACACAGTGGCACCTCCCTAAACAGGTTGTCTTAAGGACTAAATGAAGTAATGATCGTAGAGAACTTAGCCTGTGCCTGGCACCAAGGAGGTGCTCAGTAAACAGAAGCCACCATTGTCCTCACGATGTCATCTGAGCAGTGCAGAGGAAGAGGGACACTCGCTACTTGCTCTGGATGCACTGCAAACATTAGCAAACCCAGAGCCAACACTGGCTCTCAGCACCACCTCCTTCTGTGGGTGGGCCTCTGGTTTTCAAGCCCTGAGGCTTTTTGTCAAGAAAGTGGGCTGTGTCAGATGCCCCCACCTGGAAGTTGTGCAGTTTATTTGACTCCATTGTGTGAATTAACAGTGACTCCTTTAGAGTCCAGTTTGCTCGGAGCTTTATGAATCTCACTTGTGCCTTCCAGGAGTTAGCTCGCTGTCCCGGCCTGAGCCATCTTGCTGGGGGTCTGTGTGGCCTTCACCCACCGCAGAAGTGCTCAGCAGTGGCTCCCTAGTCTTGAAACTGGGTCACTGTTTCAAGGTCTATAGCTTGAAACTGGGTCACTGACTGGCACACATGGGACTCAGGGTCTCATCAGATGGGATCGCTGCCATCTATGCAGCAGCCAGAGTTATTTGAAAATCAATCCAATCACCCCTCTCTTCTGTTGAAACCCTTCAATGGCTTCTGCTGTACTAAGAATAAAATCCAGACCCCTCACCAGAGCCTGCAAACCCCCAAGTGCCCTGACAAAACCTGACCTCACCTGCCTCACTGCTGCCACTCCTCTTGACCACTCTGCTTCAGCCACATTGGCTTTCTTCCTGTCTTCCCAAAAGGTGAAACATGCTCCCACCACAGGGCCTTTGCATATGCTCTTCCTACCATCTGGAAGGCTCTGTAGGCGATAGGCTTCTTCTAAGCCTGCTGCTATGCCGCAGATCCCACCTCCTTGGAGAGGCTCTCCTTGGCTTCCAGTAGGGCCTGTTATTCTCTATCAAAGCCTTACTCTCTTTCTTTGCATGCTTTTCCACCTGCAGTTATGTTATTAACTTATTCAGGGAAGTATCTGTCTTTCACTGCTGAGTTCCCAGAGCCAGGCCTCTGCACAGCTAGTCATGGGCACTCATAAAAGTCCCTGGATGGCTGATGGGTTGGACAGACACATGGAACCTCTGCTCTCTGAGACCCCTGCAAGCTTGTAGTCCTGCCTTCACACTCAGGACCAGCTGGGGTCCAATGGCCATGGGGCCTGGAGGCTTATTGCATTTACAGCAGCCCCATCTTGCTACTAGGGCTCTTTTCCCTCTGGTCAGCTTCTGGATTTGAAGATTTTTCTCCTGGTGGGAAATGATAGGAGCCAATGGCACAGTCTGTCCCTGGCAGTGGCCACTTCTAGGGGCATTCCAAAGCCTAGAGCAAAGGGTACAGTCACAATGTAGGGGTTTTCCATGCTCACTGGCTGGAATGGAAAACAGATTTGGAGGCCCCATTTTGGGAAGGCATTTCCCCACCTGAGCTGCTCTGTCAAGGACTCAGGGCCATTGGCCTGTCCACCCTGTCTGTAGGCCTGAGGCATGCCTGTGGGAGTGGGAGTGGGTGGTGTGGGGAGGAGGCTACATGGGGGAAGTAGAAGCTCACCCTAGACTCCAGGTGTGGGCTGCTGGCTGTCTGGGTATTGCATGTGAGCCAGGACCTGGGTTTCCATTCTCCTCTCCAATCCTGAGAATCCTCTGGTCTGGTGGACCAGGAGCCCACCCACCCCAGCCTTAGTCTCCACACATGTGAAATGGGGATGGCATTGTCCTCACCACTGCCTCTTCCAGCTAGAAGTGGCTGGGGGAGGAGGAACAACTGCAGGCCTGGAGCCAGGGAGCCTGGCAGCTGTGAGTGTGGTGGGGAGGCGCCCTGCTGACATGCCCACCGCTACCCCCTCCTAGGGGCACTCCAGGAGCTGGTAAGCTGCGCCCATTTGTAAGGATGTAGCCACCCCCCTAGCACGTGGGCCATTGAAGAAGCAGGAGCTAGAATCCTCCTAGTGGGCAGAGGCTGGAGGGGCTCTGAAGCTCTGTTGTCCTTAATGATCAAAACCTCATCAAGAGAAGCCTGCTTGAGCGCAGCTTGGGGGTCCAACTGTGTCAGGTTACTTAGCTCCTGCCAAGCAAATTAACTTCATTAAAGGGAGGACAGCAGGTCTGTGACAAGTATCAGCTTCCACTGATCTGTACTGGCAAGCACTCCAGGGGAGCTTCTAGATGGCAGGGTGCAACTACATGCCCGCTGTGCCCTGGCCTTGCCTCTGGGACACTGTACGTGTGCACACACGTGCAGTCTGCACACGCACAGTAGGTGGACCCTTGCCCAGCCTTGCCCCCCTGCAGAGCTCCCCAGGGCATCATCCTGACACCTGTGTCTGGCCTGACCCCCGGGCTCCTGGCCTGCAGGATGATGTCTGTGCTCAGCATTTGAGTCCTCATGGTCTGGCCCTGGCTGGGTGTCTGGCTTTGTCCCTGCCACATACCCTAGTGCCCATGCTGTACCTCCAGAGAACACCTTGCTCTCCCCTAACTGTGTCCATTCACTTGCCCCTGTGCCTCAGCCTCCACTCAGGATGCTTTTTAGAAGGCCTTCCCTGGCTGCTCTGCTCCCTTAGCTGGAGCTGGGGCTGGGGCCAGGGCCTCCTCTTTACTGCCATGCTGTCCTGCATGGCTCTCCTTGTGTCTTAGTTGGTGCCTGTGAAGTCTGTGAGTGTGAGCACCATGAGCTCTGCATCTCAGGACTCCAGGCACATGCACTCCCAGGGCCAGAGTGAGTGTTTGTTGAGTGGCTATCTGACCGTACCTATGGCAGGTACATGTGTGGGCCTGCAAATGCATGGGGGTGGGGGGTGCCTGCATGTGTGTCCTGGCAAGCTTACAGACACACACTTGTAGATGGGCAGAGACCCTGTGGTGGGTGGGCCCAGGAATGCACCCAGAAGGTCCCTCCCTGAAGGACCCCGTCAGGTAGCCTGCTGGGGGTGTGCTATGCTGTCCCTGCTGGGACTGCAGCAGGGTGGCTGAGCCTCAGTGTCCTGGGGTGTGTGTGGAGAGTTTTTACCTCTTGTGGCTTAGGAGGAGGCTGTTGCCCCCATGTGTGTGTGGAAATGCTGAGTTGGACCACCTGAGAAGGCCATCCCCTAGGCTCACCTCAGGGAAACCTGCTGAGGGCCTGCAATCACCTCTGTATTTGCCGTATTAACCATGTGTGTGTCAGATACCCTCGCACTGGTCTATATAGTTTATCAGCTACGTAATGGGAAAGGCCAAAGATTGTATAACTGCAGGCATGGCTGGATTCAGGGACTCATGTTCTATCCCCAGGACTCTGCCTCTGTCTTCCCCAACCTTGTCCCTGACCTCCCCTGGGTAGGCTTCCTTCCCAGGCAGCCCCATCCTTTCAGGGCCCTAGGCTGTTGCAGGCTGACGTTGATACAGCACAGCCCCCTAGTCCCTTCCTGTGGGAAGAAGGTCTCACAAATTTTCCCCAAATTGCTACTCCTCGGTCTGGCACGGGGTCAGGCTCCTCTCAGAATCAGTCCTGGGGCAGAGGAGTGGATGCCCCAATTGGCCAGGCCTGGGGCTGCCCCAGCCCCTGTGCTGGCAGTGAAAGGGGCAGAGGTGGGTGTCACCCAAGGAAGAGAAAGGTGCTGGGCCCCGAGAACGATCGCATGCCCTCATTCCTTCTCTTTGCCGCCCACCCTGTGGATGTGAGAGTAACCACTTGTGTGGGGCTTCCTGCCCATGGGGTGCTTAGGACTGGCACTGGACCTGAGTCCCTGGCTCACACCCAGTGACAGGACACTCCTATACAGTGTGCCCCAGGAGACCCCAGCCCATGCTGACTTAAAACTTCTCTTTGGGTCAGTGGGTTGGGAAGGAAAGGAGCTGGGCTTTGAGCTCTATGGTGTGCCCGAGGGCAGGTGGGGAGTGAGTGGGGAGGGCTGAACATTTGGGAACAGCTTTCTAGGGTAGGGGCACTTTTGTGCTGGCCTGAGAGCTTTGAGAGAGGGAGGCATATGGTTCAGGCATGCTGGGTGGAGTGATCAGTGAGGAAGAGTGAGGGCCAGCGTGGTGGGGCAGGGACCCCCAGGTCCTGACCTGATGTGAGGAGGCACAGCCTGATTCCCAGGGAGTGGAGCTCCCTGCTCCTGGGCTCCTGCAGCTCCTGGGGCAGCTGTGGTCCTCCCCATTCCACCGCATGTGACACAAATGCCCCATTTGCAGGTGGCAGGCAGGCACAGGGTCTTGGCCTTCCACTCCTGGCCCCACTTTTTATGTAACCACACCCACTCCCTTGGCCCCAGACTCAGCCTCCCCCACCTGGTAGGTCTTTCCTATCCCCATGCACCTATTGTGGGCAGGGGTCTCTGGCCCCTCTAGCTCACTTATTTGTGGCCACCCCTGAGAGCTCCCTCCAGGTTCCAAGGGACAGAGAGGAATCCTGGGCTGGCAGCTAGAGACTTGGCCTTGTCCCATGCCCTGCCCGTCCTTCTGTGCAGCGGGAACATTGCCCCAGACTACCATGGGCCCCGAGGGGCAGGGCAGGCCACAGAAGGAGTACCAGGAGGGGGCTGCCTCATCAGCAAGGGCCCCTGCAGCCTCCTGGGCAGTGTCTGTCCCACTCTAACAACTAATTGAATAGAAATGTTCCGCGCACTGTGAGGCAGAGCTCCGGCCCTGCCTGATCTTGTTAAGAAGTCCCCTGACAATCTCATTAGGCGGCTGGCTGCTCAGAGAGTTTTTATCTCTGCCACGGGGTGGTTGGGCCCCCAGAAGCTGGACCTGGGACCAGGCCCCTGCCCAGCTGCCCTGCAAATTTGGGCCCAAGCAGAGGCGAGGCTGCATAGCTCTGTCGGCCACTGCCAGTCCTTACTTAATTGGTTATGCTTGCTGGACTTAATTACTTTAAAATTATTAACTTCAGTATGACAAAGCAGATGGCAGAGGGCGAGGAAGAAATGTGAGCCTCCTTATGAGGCGTGAGGCAGGCCAGGGCTGAGAGGATGGTTTCCAGCCTGGCCAAGACCATTCTCTGGGTGAGCCCTGGCAAGCTATGTCCAGCAGCAAGGGCCTGGCCCTCCTGACTGCCCATCCCACATGCTGCAGCTACAGCTCTGGATGTGGTAAGGACAGACAGGTGAGCTAAATGTGATCTGTGCTGCAAGAGAAGACAGCCAGCGCTGTGGTAGGGAAGCACAGATGTGGTGCCTATTTAGCCTGAGCTTGGGAGCAGTCATGGGAGGCTTCCTAGAGGAAAAGACTCCTGAACCACTCTTAAGTGGGGAATGCAGATAAGAAAGGGAGGCAGGCATTCTAGATGGTGGAACAGCTTGAGCAAAGGCTCAGAGGTTTGAGACAGGAAGATCTGTGAGCTGTCCAGGATTGCTGGGCATCAGTGGTGAACAGGGTGGTGAGGTCTGCAGGGGCTCTAGAACTTCCTCTCAATGGTTCTGAAAGAAGTGATTCAGGATCTGGGAACTGAGTCCCCAGGGCAGGTTGGAGGTGCAGGCTGTAGATTAAAGAGGGGACCCTGGCATCCAGAGCCATACACCAAGATCTAGGCCTTGCTCTGTAGGGGGAGAGACCCATATGGGGATGGGGAAACTCGAGGGGACATTCAGTTCCCCCCACTCCCTGCCTGTTTAGGCCTCTGTGCTCTTGGCTCAGGGCTTGTCTTTCAGGAATCCAGATCAGGAGCAAGCCATTATTGTATATTTCAGGATTTCTGCATGGCAGGGCCCTTCCCTACACCTGGTCCCTGCGTCCCATGCCCATAGCTGCCTGGTCACCCATGGGGAGGGGCAGAGAAGGGGCATGCTGCCAGGCTATTCTGGGAAGACCATGTGGCCCCCATCTGTGCTGGGGAAGCAGGGCTCAGAGCTCCAAATTCCTACTGGTAGCCCCAGGCTTCTCTGCTCCTGTTTACCCACACTGGGCCATTCTTGGAGACATTGGTTGACATATACTGTTGATGACAAGATGCTTGCCATTTCACAATTCCCAGAGCCTGAGGCCCCATGCCCGGGCCAAAACTGCAGCCTGCGGAAAAGGAAGATGTGCACCAGTGGACTTTAGAACATCTTCTAGGGCTCGTTTCCACTGGGGCCATCCAAGAAGTCATGCAGACTGCCTCTCAGATTATCCCCCTGGCAGATTTATCCACCAGCCCACCCCCAGTGGTGCTGAGGGGGTTCCCATCCCAGCGGCTCCAGGTTGCACACAGCTTGGCTGGATGGGCTTCTGTGGACGCCCCACATGGTGTGAGCAGGTGGACCCCTGATGCAGGGGAGGGCAAGTGCTGCCTCATTATAGCTGTGTGCGGCCAGTCACCACAGCAGCAGTCTTAGTGGGCTGGGGGGATATGATGTAGGCCACAAAAGTTGTCTAAAGACTCCGATTCTGCCAGACTTATGAGACTGACTTAATGATAAAATTTCCCCAGTGTCTGGAAATCATAGAAGCAAACTTGGGTCCCAAAAGGGGCTGGTCCTGATCTCCCACTGGTACCTGATGTTGTTTCTAGATCCTCATGGCCTCAGAGGCGGCAGCTGGCTCTTGTTTGTCCCTGTTCCTTTGGTCCAGTGTAGGGCACATGAGGGCCCTTGGCCCTTTCTGGTTGGCTGAGGAAGGCTGGGGTAGTGGGAAGCCCTTGAATGCCCTTTGACACTAGACAGTAACCCAGCTGGGCCTGAATCCCTCCTGTGTCTCTCAGTGGCTGTGTGATTCAGGCACTTTCCCTTATTTTCTGAGCCTCAGTTTCCTTATCTATAAAATGGGGATAGCCACAACCTTGAAGAATTGTTTTTAAGGTCCAAGGGAATGTTATATACAGAACATGTGTACAGTAGGTGCACATTCATTCCTTGCTTACATGTTTACCAAGGGTTGTCCCTGTGCTAGCCAGTCCCTTAAAGATGGGTGAGCATACCCAGTCCAGTTCCCTTCCTCAGGGATCTAAAGGAGTGCATGTACAGGCTCTACCATAGAGAACCTGGTTTCACAAGCCCAGGTGGGGCCTGGGCCCTTGTATTCTTTCAGAGCTTCCTGGGCCATGCTGATGTGCATCTGGGACTAGCCGACCAACACCAGCCCTTAATGATGGAGAGACAGAACGCTGAGGGCTGGGCACAGCTGCCTGGATGCCTTCCTAGCTCACAGCAGGTGAGCTAATGGGTGCATATAATTATCACCACTGATTTCCTTCACCACAGCTCTGGGCGTGCCCCTCCAGGTCAGACTGAAATGCTCACCTTTGCTCCATAAGGAGGGGTCCCTGGCTGTGCCTAAACTGTTATTTGGTCCATCCCCCTATCTTGGGTCCCTTGATTATCCCCAGACGCTGAGCTCTGAAGTTCAGTACAGAGCAGATAGAGAGCCAGGCATCACTACCTCTGAGACAGGGGTTTCGGGAAAGGACTTCCCCTCTCACTGGATGACATGATGATCACCTCCTTTCCTGACTCGGGGCCTCGGTCACCGGATGCTGTGTACAGCCAGCAGAGCTCTGCACTAAAGATGGCTTATGTCTTCTCTAAGGAGTATTTCTCTGCAAGGAGTATTTCATCTCATCAGTAACATGAAGCAGTGGAGCGGTGGTGTGTGTGTATTCTAATTCATAATTTTACAGTAATTTAAGAAAACTTGAGATCCTGGTTTTCTTTCCATTAGTGAGATGGTGGCAGGCAGTAAGACCCACTGTCTTTTTATAATCAGATTTAAATTGTTTTTAATTATACAGCCCATATTCTCCCAGTAACATACTGTCTCTGTGAGTTAATGGGCTTTGAAATCTCCCTTTGTTCCATACACTGTAGATACAGATTTTTTCATTAAATGACGTATTTAATATATAGAAATTCAAAATTTAGCTATCAGGTAGCCTCAGATGAGTATTGGGAGGTTCTGTTATGTTACAACAAGAATAAATTGGCTGTAGAAAATCCAATCCAAATTCTTGGATGGAATTCTGAGCATTGTCCCTTCTTCAGAACAAGATTTCAGGAGCACAAATAATGTTCAGGGCTATCAGTGTTGCTTTGACCACAGCAGAGAGAACATTCATGTGCTGTATAAATTTCTCTGTTGATCCTTCAGTGAGGGTATTAGAAAATGTCCACTCATCCACTCATTCATTTCCTGACAGCCACTGTGGGCTTGGTTGTGAACTTGGGAATACATGGCAAGGAAAGCCATAATCTTTAAGGTGCTGGTGGTTTCCAGAGAAATAAGTGTGTGTGTATGTCAAATTATTTGACACTATGTATCAAATAAGTCCTTTTCAGTTGCAGCATGTTTGCAAACTGGGCTGCTGGGCAGGCCTTGCCCTCTGCTGACATGCACTGGAGGCTGACCCTGGCAAGAAGCAGCATGGGCTCCTTAGGGCTTCCTGGAGGGCAGGCTTGGCTGGGCCAAATCTCCTGTTCTCCAGACCCAGGGCAGTCCTCAGCCCTGACCTCCCCACTCTGTCCTGGGGGCCTGGCCCTGTCTCAGTACCTGCTTGGGGATCTACTAGGACCCAGCCTTGGCTTAGCCGACTGCTTAACTGAGTGGGGCTGCCCCAGGCCAGTCAAGTTGGCAGAAAAGACTCCTGGGTTTTGATGGCCATTGGCTGAGGACCTAGTAGTGTTTTTTTTGTGTGTGTGTGTTTGTGTGTATGTGTGGTGGAGGCTGAGGCACTGGGGGAGCGCCCATTCCTGATGCTGGGTGTGACAATGTGGGCAGTGAGGCCTCTCCTGCAGTCTTGGGGAGATGTGCCTCTAGCATGAAGGCAGTGAGACCCCTCCCTTCCCCAGTGTTCTCTTCTCATCCCTGCTCCTAGAGTACACAGGCACTGTGTCTGGAACCCATCAACTAAGGGTCTCTGGACAGTGGTGTGGGGCAAGGCCAGAATACCCTCCAGGGTTCAGGAGTAAGCAGGGATGGGCAAGGCTTGGGAGGTCCAGTTGCCCCCTGCCCATACCAGCCCCTCTGTTGGAGAAGCCCAGAGTGACTCTTTTCTTTACAAGCTCTTGCAGCATAGAACCTGAAGCTCCAAACCCCCTGCTACCCCATGATGGAACTTTTAGGACTTCTAGAATTATTATCCATAAGTCTGTACCCTCTTGCTAGGCTCAGATCCCTAGCAGAGCATCTCAGGCTAAAATCTCTATGGCAGAATCCCAAGGTCCAAACCTCCACATGAGTTAGTCAGAATAAGAGCTGTGGATGCAGAACTCTATGGCCTGGACACCGTTGGAAGCCACCCTGCCCAGACCCTCTAAGCAAAGGCCCCCTGTTACAGAATACCAGGAGGCACCTCCTCCAGGCAGCCTCTCCTTCAGGCTTTGCTGCCCTGGGAGCTCCTGGGGGTGGAGAGTTCTTGGCCACTCTTTTCCTTCCTCCCTCCCTAATTTTTATTTCTATCAAAATAGATATGAGGATGTTTCTGAGAGTCAAGCAGCTCCCCTTCCTGCATCCCTCCCCTAGTGCAGCCCCTGGCCGCTTGGTGCTGTCAGATGTTCCCCCCCATGATTCTTAGGGTCCGTGGGGTGCACCCCTTGACTTCCCAGGTGCAGGCTCTCGCTTGGGAGGAGGGGCATCTGGGGTTCATCTGCCCTCATCTGCACACTCCCCAGCTCTCCGCCTGCAGCTTTGCCTGTTATGGCTTACGGTTTACTGTGGGAGGCCTGTGTCAGTGCTGCCCAGCCAGCCTTTGCCTTTCTTGTACCACATTCCACTTCCCCTGGAGTTAATAGCTGACATCCTGGTGCCTGGCTGCTTCGTTTCCCATGTAGTTCTCTCTAACTCACTCTCACACTCTCAGTGGTCGGCTCAGTTCCTTCTTGCTCTGCTCATTCACGTCAGCTGTGGTTACCATGCCACCTCTTGACCCATGTCCCCTGCAGCCTTCCCACCTCAGCAGGGGACACTCTCCCTCAAAGTGTCTGTGAGTCTCACTCGCACCTCCCCCCAGTCGCTGCTCAGAAGGCCACCATCTCCCCATGTGAGCTCCTCCCTGATGCCCTGTTTAGAATCTTGTCCTGGTCCCGCTCGGCTCGCCTGATGTTGCCTTGTTTTTCTCTTTGCTATTCATCTTCTAAAAATATGCTGTTCGTCTAGAGGATTTGCCTTGTTTTTGTCCCAAACAGAGCTTTCAGAGGGCAGGGATTGTTGTGTTTTGGGTCCGCTGCCTCTGGCACAGTGCCTGCACACAGCAGGTGTCTACTCAATGCAGGTTGCTTGAATGACTGAATACCTCTGAGCAGGTGGCCAGACCACAGCCCAGGATCCTGTCCTGGATCTCCCCAGAGTGCTCCCTCTCCTCCTCCTGTGGCTCCTCGGCACCTCCCTCCTGAGTCATCACCCTCCAAACTCCCAGCCTTCCTCTGTCTGTTCCCTCTTCTGTGCCCACAGGTTCCTCAGCTAGCATGGCCACCTCATCACTGCTCATCAGGGCACTCAGATGGCATTCCCTGAGGGCCAGCTGCAGGCCCTCCCCTCACTGGGAGAACTTTCTGCCTGATGTGCATCCTGCCCAGCATCAGGGTCTTCAGCACCCCTGAGAGCAGCAGGTTAATTAGCGTGGCTGGAGCCCCACTGGGTAATCACCGAATCCAGCCCCAAGGGCAGGCATGTGCCTACCCCAGGCCTCCCTCACCCCAGCATTTGCCCACCCAGCCCTCCTGCAGGGGGCTCCGAGTGCCTTGGCCCCTGGCCTCTGCTAGCCTTAGAGGCTTCTCCTGTCCCATGCATCCATTCCTCCTCCTCCCCTGCCTTCCCCTGACGCTCTTCCCAGGGAGCTTTTCTCTGCAAGGCAGGATTCCTGGGAGGTTTCTAAGAGATGAGAGGATCAGGTGTGGTACTGCTGGGGGCATCTGTTCACTTCTACAGATGTTCACTGGTGTCTCCTCTGGGCCAGGATCTGTGTTGGGTCTGGGGTTGGTGGTGGACAAGGCAGGAGCATGGAGCTCGCTATCTAATGGAGAGAGATGAGAGCACTTTGGAGGCAGACCAGCTGGGTGTGAACCTAGCTCTGCCATTTACCAGCTTTTGGCCTTGAGTTACTTTTTAAGCTCCTTGAGCTTTATTTTCCTCATCTATAAAATGGGGGTAAACAGAGCACCTGGTACCCAGGGTATTTGTGTGAATTTAAATGGACACAGGAAGCTAGGAGGTGCTCAATAAAGGCAGTCCTATCCTTGTCCCTAACACACATCAGGGCAGCAGGCACAGGCCATGTGCCTACTGTGTGCTGGGTGTTGTGAGGAAGACACAGGGGACTCTGATCTGGCCTCAGAGTTCCAGGAACTCATGGTGGAGGGAAGAAGAAAGGAGAGGGTAAAGTGAGAGCCATGCTGGGCAAAGTAACAGAGGGGCGGGACAGAGCTGAAGGTTCAGAGGTGAGTGGTCCTGGGGCCAGTGGCAGCCTCCAGGGTCTTGACAAAGAGGCCTGTTGTGCTGCACTTTAAGGCTTGGGCTGAGCTTGGAAAAGAGCAGGGGAGGCGCCCTGTGGGTCTTGCGGTGGGCATCATCATGGGGTTCTGGTGGCAAGTGGACCCCTGAAATGGAAGGGAGCAGTGAGCTTCCTAAGTGAACACCAGTCATGGCTCCTTCAGTTGCACTGTACAAGGATCCAGCTCACCCTGGCTTTTGCCCAAAGGGGATTTAGGAAAGGCTGGATCCTGGGCTGTGGAGTGGGCTCTTTGTGGCTCTGCTTGATTTCATTCTTTTGCCAAGCTTCCTCCATATAGCAGTCATTCCTCCTGCTTAGCAAAGCTCCAGGGCAAAGACGCCAGTTCCCTATTCATTCCAAGGGAGAGGACCTCAGAGGACTCTGATTGGCCCAGGTGGGGTCATGTGCCCATCCACGAGCCAATCAGTGCTAACAGGGAAGGGGTATCCTCATTGCCTGGACATGCTCCTCACTCTTCTCTGAAACTGGATGGAATTTGAAGAAAAAGTTCCCAAAGGGAAAGAGAAAGGCTATTTGTAGAAGAAGATGAAGGAGTAAATGTGCTGATCATTTACGGCGGTAACGGCTATAGCCGTTAGCAGGAGAAATCCTACCTCCGCAGCCCTCCTCGTGGGCCTGTTGTCCTCACCACGCTGTCGTCAGGGCTGGCCCGGGCTGCTCCTGCTGGTGGGGAGTTCCCTTAGTGCAGGACAGCACCTGTTACCTGCATAGCTTCAGGTAGGGTCTCAAAGGTAGGTCGGTGTCTCCCCAGACAGGGGCTACTGTGGTGGTGTATCTGGGGCCTCTGTGGTTGGCAGCTGCCTGCCCCTGGGGGATGCCCTGGCCACAGGCCCTGGGCACACAGGTCAAGGATAGGAGGCTTCCAGCCCCTGCCACATCCCGAGGCAGCCCCTGGTTCCCTCCTGTCCACGATCAGGTTGGAGGGAGGGAGGCTCGCTGGGTCCTCCCCTGTATGGGCTGGGCTGCCTTCTTCGTGGCCGCACTGTGGTCAGTGTGATTGTTGATCAGTCAGATAGAGTGGGCCAGGCAGTCATCTGGGCTGTGTGACAGGGTCTTTCTAGAATGTGCATAGATGAATGGGCAATGCTCACATGAAATAAAACAACTGTCAGAAACAATTTATAGCCATGTTTCCGTGGAGCCAGGCCTAGTTATGACTTTGCATGTTGCCTCCTGGCAAATGAGGTTTGTCACCTAATCACTGCACTTTAGTATACATGTTATGGAAGCCAGCCTGCTGCTGGACTGAGCAAGGGCACCACAGGGCTCTAGGCACCCAGGGAATGGTAGGGGGAGCTGGGACCAGTCTGGGAAGGCATGAAGCTGGTGTGGGTGGGGAGCAGGCCTAGTTGTCACAGTGGGGAGGCCAGGCTGTGGACACACACTCGGATTTCTTTTTCAACTGCTTACTTGGGCTCTAGAAGAGCCCCTGAGCCAGCAGGCTCTCTGTGCTGTGACTGCTCATGAACACTTATGTCTCCTGGGGCCTGCACTCCCTGCCCTCTGGCCTCTGAGGTGTCACAGTTCTTTCATTCAGTCGCCAAACCCTGATGTGTGCTTGGCCTGGGGCTGGGGGGGACTGGGGATTCTAGTCAAGACTACCTTTTAGCATCTGCATCTGGAATCCTGAACCCCATTAGTGTTTTTTTAGTGTGCATGTATTTGTACATTTTATTGTAAACACAATAGACTGAGATATAACACTGGACTAATAAATCCAGTAATCAGATTCCTAGGAGGGCAATTTAATGTTGTCTGTGACCAGTACAATGTTCAGAAAGGTGGAATGCTGCTGTCTCCTTCCTGGCTCCAATCAGGTCTGGCATTTGTGATGTGTAGGTGCAATGCTCATGTGATCTCTAGATTCTTGCTCTTTTTCTGGTTGGCGAGGCCCCACAGAAACCACACTCAGCCAAACCTGGGGAGCCAACCCCCCTGAGGATTTGCCCTGGGCTAGGACCAGGCCAGAAGCCTGTACATCCTGTCCCATCTTACCTTCGCAGTCCCCCGTGGGGAGGGACAGGTGGGGAGGAGCCCTCCTGTTATCTTTGAAGTGGCTGTGGGAAGTGCAGGAGTTGGGAGTCAGATTGTTCCAGAGAGCTGTCCCAACTGTCCCTGCATGATAGTCACTTGGTATCTCCTCATGCAGCTCGCAATCATGTGTCCAGGGTCTCCTGTGCATTGGTGTCTGTGAGGGGGGAGGGGATACAGCAGTGAAAGGGAGAGATCTCCTGAGCCTGTGCCATTATTTCTAAGATGGGGACAGCCGTAGCTACTTTCCAGGGCTGGTGAGGAATGAAATTAAGTAACAGCATATCCCAAATTGAGTTCCGCACAACTAGTTCTATAAAATGTGGGAGAAACGGGCTGTGTGATTGCACCCATGTGACTCAGCTAGATGCCTTTCTTGGAGACATCACCACCTGCATTGGCATATTTAGGACTCTGAGAAGTCCTGCAGTAAAGAAGCCCCATTACCTTTGGTGAACTCAGCGGTTCCAGGCTCAATTGAACATGGAACTTTCTTTGGCAGAGCACCTAATAGCATCCCACGTAATTACTGCTTCACAAAACCAATTTTGGAAATGCCAAGGTAGCATATGTAAGGTACCCCATGGAGTGCCCTACACCTGGGAGGCGCTCAGTAACTGAGTCTCTGCCTGCCCTGGTGTCCTGAAGGAGGACTTCTGTAGCTGACTGTAGCTACTACACTCAGGTTTTAATGGTTATAACAATGAAAGTCAAAGTTTAATTTTAAAGAGGCAAGGAGTGATTTCCTCCAGGCTCTGCCAAAACAGGACTTCATAAATATTGCAGCAGGGTGTGCTGGGTGCAGCTCCTGGCTAGGAAAATCTCTGCAAGGCACCATCCACTAACAAATGGCAGCTCCCAAGCTGTTAGTGGGACATGACAGGACTTGACTGATTTACCCACCAGTGCCACTGGCTGGTCTGGGGATGGCAGTGGATTTTGCAGGCCTGTGTTCTGGAAGAGGCATCCCTGCAGCCCTTGAAGATGGAGGGACTGAGGGCATGGGAGGCTGTGCAGACCCAGCCATAACTGCAGCCTTCCAGCATGGTGCAGGATCAGAGAGCCTCTTCTTCTCCCTGATACTCTGATACCCTGATAAGTAAAAAGGGAGTTTACTTCTCTGGAACATAGGAACCATCGTGTCTAGCACTCTGTGTACCTTGAAGTGGGGACTGCATCTTTTCCTCCCCTGTGTGTTCCTATAACCGTACTGGTGAAAATCAGAATTGGGTTTTGAGGGATGAATAGGAGTTTCTTATGCATACAATAGGAGAAGGACATTCTAGGCAGATAGCACTCCATGTACAAAGGCATGGAGGCCTGAAAAAGTCTGGCACGTGACATGAGCCATATGTAATGAGGTGCAGGGAGTGTGTAAGGACCAAGTAAGTGACAGAAAACCCTTTTCACTCAGGTTGGTTAGGGCAGCCTTGGGAATCTGCTTCCTGTGCTGGAGGAGACACCAGGAAAAGAAGCATGGTGTGTTCAGAGGCAAGAGTGATTCCTGCCCCCACCCCACTCTGGAGAACTGGTTCACTTGATCCTGACAGCCAGCAGCAGCAATAAATGAGGGAGATGGAACGTGTTATTTTAATTATATACTCTCACTGCCTAATTACAATTTTAATTGATATGTGAGCAGGTGCTCTTCAAAGCTGTTTAAGGCAGGCACATTCCCGGGAAAAGGAGCAAGGTTGTTCTATTCATTAGTCAAGCAGATGGATGGGTAGAAGGGTTGGGAGGAGGCCAGAGGCCAGGGGCCCAAGGGGAGGGAAAAGCATCCTTTGCCCTACATGATTCAGTTGGTGAGGGTCTTGCCCTGGGTGGGCTGAACACAACATGAGTAAAGAGGAGTGGGAGGGAGGGAGGGGTGGTGAGATGAGGGAGGGGAGGTGTCTGGAGTCCAATGCTAGAGTGGATTTATTCACTTACTCATTCAGTTATACTCTCAACAAACATTTAGAGAGCTTGGTGCCAGGAAGGCTCTGTCCTGAGGGCAGGGGATTCCAGAATGACTCCAATACAATTCCTTCCCTCAACATGCTTCCAGTCTGGTGGGGAGGGAGGATAGATGTGGAAATAAGTAATTACAGTTTGTGAAGTAAGTGGGAAATTATTATAGAAGCAGCATAGACTAAGGGAAAGTTTTGTTCTCTAGTGGTTAGGGAAGGCTTTGTGGGGGACACTTGAGTTGGGGTTTTGAGGTGTGAACAGGAGTTGACCAGTAGTTCTAAGTTTAAGGATGGGAGATGGAGGTGGAGGATGGCATTCTAAGCAGAGGTGGGAAGCTGTATGGATGTACAGGTAGTGACTAATGTTTTGCTGGATCACTGGCATGAGGGAAATTTAGTAGGGGATGAGTTTGAAGGAGATTTGAGTGGCGAGTGGTCTCCCAATAGCAAGAACTACACTTCAGCCTCATGGTAGAGAGGAGCCGGAAGGGATTTGAACTGGGGTATGTGATGAGGTTTGTGTTTCTGGGAGATCATGCTGGTGGAAGGTGGGATGGAGAGGCTAATGGTACAGCCAGAGCAGAAGTGAGGGCTCTTGTGAAGGCAGGGCAGGAGTATGGAGGTAGGATTCTGGATATCAGAGTGAGAGAAGGCAAGGGTCAGCTGGGCTCAGCCCTCTAGGGGAGGCCATCTTTGAGGCAGGGAATTGGGGAGGAGCAGGGGAAGGTAGTGAGGCCAGTCTAGGTCATAGGGTTTGGGGTGTCTGTGGGACCCTCTGGGTGCGACATCCAGGAGGAGAGGGCTGAGCCGGAGAAAGCACTTTGGGAGTCACTGTTGGAAGGCAGGAGACGGATAAGGCAGGGACCTGGGAACAAGTTTAAGATTTTAAAAAATTACTTTTCATCTTTATTTTGTTGTGGTAAGACCCCTTAACATGAGATCTTTCCTCTTAACAGGTTTTTAAGCACACAATACAGTATTATTAACTACAGGCGCACCGATGTGCAGCAGATCTCCAGAACCTACTCCTCTTGCATAACAACCCCTTCAACCGCAACCCCCTCCCCACTCCCTGCCAGCCCCTGGCAACCACCATTCTACTGTCTGCTTCTGTGAGTCTGACTATTCTAGATTCTTTACATGGGTGGAATCATGTAGCATTTGTCCTTCTGCACCTGACTTATGTCACTTCGCATTATGTCCTTAAGGTTCATCCATGTGTGCCATACTGCAGGATTTCCTTCTTTTTTGACTGAATTACATTCGGTTGTATCGATATACCACATATTCTTTATCCATTCATCCATTGAAGCCTGGGAGCTGTGCCGATGAGATGCAACGGCCCCACAGAGGGTTCTAGTGTGAGGCCGGGGTGGGCGCTCACCCCTGGGGGGTGGCTGCCCTGTGAACAGGATGTGGCTCAGGTGCAGCCTTCTCATCATCTGCAGAGACCCACTTTGGGTGCTGACAGTGAAGAGCATCTGAATGCAGCATCCCTGGAATCCTTCACTCCTTAAGAGCAGTCTGGGGCGCGTCTCATGGTCCACCACATGAGGGTTTGAAGGAGACCAGAAGATCCCCTGCCCAGCTTCTGAGCCACTCACCCACCCTTGCTTCATTTCACTCTCTGGCCTCTGTCATTCTTCTTTTTCCCTCCTGGAACATTTCCCTCTCCTTTTCTCGGGCTATTCTCACCCACCTTTCGCCTAGGCAGCCTCCCCTCCTCAGTCCGGAAACTTGATTCCAGAGATGGGGAGGCAGTGAAGGAGCCGATCAGCCATGAGAGTGTGGAAGGCCAGGGGCAGCCAGCTCCATGCCCCACCCTGCCTCTGGCTGGCTGTGTCACCTTGGGGAAATCCCTCCCTGGGCTCTGAAGTGCACGGTCACCTAGCCTGTTCTGACATTTGCAGGTGGCTCTGATGTTGCAGGCCCACTCTGAGCTCCCCCAGACTCCAGCTGGTCTGCCCCTGCAGTCAGTTTCTGCTCTCTGTGTCATCCCTGCCTAATAGGATGGCCAGGGTCCCAGGCAGTGGACCTGTGTGTCATTCAGCTCTGCCCACCACGCTGTGTCCAGTAAGATCTGGCAGTGACAGTGGGCCCGATACCCATCTCTCTGGAGGAGAGGTGCTGGGGTTGTTTTATTGTTTTTTGTGCCCAGTGGATTACTGGCACCAGTGCAATGTACTCAGAACAATGTATGGATGAGGAAGCAGAGACCCAGAGACTCTCAGTGCCTGCCCCGGGAACAGAGCTGGGGTAGAAGTGACGGCTGAGCTGGGAACCCAGGTCTTACGACCCGAAAGTCTGGGGTCCTGAGGGATTGCTGTGGGAAGACTGGAGGTCTCTGCTCCACTCCAGCCCTGCCAGGGTCACTGGTGGGAAAGCACTGTGTTGACCCTGCTGTGAAGTTTCAAATGGTGCTGTGGGCACCTTGCCCATCTTGCTCAGGGTGGGGGGCAGGGTCACCACCTTGGAAATTGGGCTCTTGAGCCCCCCCTCCTGGCCGTTCGTGGAGCTCCTCAGGCTTAGCTTGCAGCCACCTGCCTGGGTGGGAAACCTTATCAGGGCAGCTCTGGAGGGGCCTGGTCCTGGACATGCAGCCTGTCCCCCTCCCACCACCCCTGCATTCTTCTCTTCTCCTTTCTTTACTCACCAGAGTGAGAGGGGCTTGTAGGCCAGTGGTCCTGCCTTCTGGAACCTCTGAGTCTGCCCCTTTGCTGCATGACCTTGTGCTGGTCCTCCAGCCCTCTGAGCCTCAGTTTCCACACTGTGGCCTGAATGTGATGGGCACCCCTCCCAGGGTGGCGCTGTGGGTTTAATGAGCATCCTGGCATGCCGTAGGCTCCTGTACTTATTGGTCCATCCCCTCAAGCCAGGCTTTCCTGGCTTCTGTTTCCAGGAAACCATACACCTCATCTGGGTTTTGCTGTGAGCCATACCAGTATTAGTTTCCAGTTCTGTTTCCTGGCTGTGTGGCCTCATACAAGCTAGGAAGCTGTCTAGGCTTCTCCTTGCTGCTTGGCTGGTTGGGGACTGTCATCGCTGCTGTCTCACTTGGTTGGGGTGCAGACTGTGCACGGTGATGTATGCAGTGCTCAGTCAGGGCTGGAAAATGGGTGCAGCCACCCTCACTTTACTGTGCTGTCTACAGAGGTCTGCTCTGGTGACCTCCCTGGAGCCCTGGGATGGGGGTGAGCCAGGGTGCTGGCAGTGGGGGGAGACCTCCCAGCACTAGTGGTGCTGCCAGCCTGTTGGATTGGGGGCCAGGTTTATGGGGGTGGCAACAGCTCTGACCTCTTGCAAGGGGTGCCCTGTGCCTGCCTGAGGAGCTCCCCTGGGAAGGATGTGAGGAATGCATGGGGAAGGGAAAATTAATTCACTCCAGGATGGAAAGGGTGTCCATACAACCCCCAAGACAGAAATGGAGAGTATGGGGTCAGAAGGCAGGGCTGGGTCTCTGGTTCACTCGGACATTTGCTGAGCCTCTTACTGGGGCTGGGGACTCAGAGGAAACAGAGCAGAGGTCTTGTCAGGGAGCTCATGGTCACCCCCATGATAAAAGCTCTGCTGTCTGTTGGTGGGACAGGGTGGGGGGACTTTAGTGACATGCATTGGGAAGGGAGGGCAAGGCCTGCTGGCCTGTTCAGCATGTGGAGTGGAAGGCAGGGCAAGGGAGCTGGACGGGAGCCGGGAAGGATGCTGCAGTGGTCAGGCTATGGAGGCTAAACTGAACTGCAGGGCACTGAGTCAAATAGTGCAGCTGCTGAGATATGCTGTGGTCGGTTTGTGTGGTAGGAGGCTCCCTCCACCTTCTCTGGGAAGATCAAGGCTCTGGGTCTGTGGGATTGAACTCTTGAGTGTTCAAAGTGTGGGCAGAGAGGAGACTGGAGTGCTGGGTGGAGGAAACCCCATCAGGGCTCTGCCTCTGGGTCTTGGCAGCCTCGACCTGCGGGTTGTGCAAGTTGGCTGGTCAGGGGTCAGAGGAATGGCGGAGATGGGTGACGAAGGGGTACATGGGTGCTGAAGGGCATTTGGGCTATTCTCTTGTTGCCAGGTGGAGGAATTTGCTCCCCTTGCCCTGTTCTCGTCTTCTGGCCCAAAGCCTTTGCCCAAAGCCCTTCCTGGGGGAGGCAGCCAACAGGCTCTGGTTCTCGGCCATCAGCTCTCTTCCCTCCAGGTCTTCATGTGACGTGTTGGGATACTGACCTCCCAACCACATGGGCCACAGACCCGTGACCTCTTAGGGGTTGGTGGCCCTTTGTAACCACAGTGCGCTCGCTTGCCTCTGAAGGGCCCTGGTCGGTGGTCCTCAGGGACGTGGTGGGGCTACAACAGTGGGGGCAGAGGCTGCCCAGCAGGGTGCATGTGTGAGGCTGGCAGGGCTGGTGGGGGCAGGTAAGCCAGGCAGCTACCTTATTTTTTCACTTCAGAGGGTAAGAAGAGATCACCCACATTCATCCCTATATGTGAAGGAAGATGCTGGCAGATACTTGCTGAGGAGCCTAAGCCTCTGCTTCTTTCCCTCAGTTGGGGCTTCTTGGATTTGTCCACCCATCCCAGGATGGCAAGACTTTTTAGGGAACACTCAGTCCTCATGGTCTTGTGAGACTTCAGTTCAGTCCCGGAATGCCAGACCCTCAACTAATTCTCTTACAAGTGCTCGACTGTACAGGGAGGTTCTGGGCCCAAAGATGGGTAGAGGGCTGGGATTGAGGGGCAACCCAGTGGCCCTGCAGAAGGCTGCAGACACAGTAAGTCCCCAAGTCCAGTGAGTCCCTTAGTCCACAGGAATCTTGGGGGGATTAAGACCCAGGGGATCCTTAATCCACAGGAATCAAGACCCAGGGGATCTTGCCAGGTGCACAAGTTCCCAGGCTCCATTTTGAACGCGAGTCAATTGTCAGAATGTGAAAGTATCTATAGGGAATCTCTCCCAGTGGGAGCAGTGGGGCATCAGCCATCTGCAAAAATGTTTCCTGAAACTTTCTGATTGTAAAAGCAATTCATAGGCCTCAGAGAAAACTTGGGACAAACCAAAAAGCATAAGAAAATAGATAAGCGTTGCCAGGACCCCACCCTGCAGAGAACTGCCGATGGCATCTTTCAGCCTCTCATCTTTGCAGACTCTCTATGTGGTTAAGCTCATACTGTTTGCTGTGTTTGTCTTCAATCTTAATACTTCTATTTCTTTAAATGCCATAAATAATACACAAATACACCTCATAAGTATACAGGATTTAAGAAATAATTGAAATAGCTGAAAGTCCCATTTTCCTCTTCAGAGGGAAAACTGAAATCAGATTGTTTTACATCCTTCTAGAACTTTCTGTGTTTACATTTAGGTGCTCACACAATGGAATACAGGTTTCCCAAAAGAAGAGCATTCCTATGAAAACTTCTGAAAGCCAAAATGGTGTAAAGAGAAGGGTATACCCTACTTTATGAAAGTTCTTGAGTTTGGTTAGACATTAGTATGGTAACAGGGTTTTTTTTTTTTATACAAGTGAAAATCCTCTTTGGATATTTTGGTTAGTGAGAAAAGGCACTAACGTAGATCTTTCATAAAAGGGAAGTGGCATCATGCCAACTTTTGGAAAGTGGGGGATACTTGTTCAGAAAGTTGCTTTGAGTATTTTGAATATATAAATAATGCCAACTACCCATATTTATTCTACCTTGCTTCTTTTCACTCACTGGTAGGTCTTGGTGAGCTCCCTGTGCTGCCATTCCATCTAAATCCACCGCAATTGAAGCAGAATCTTACAATGTGTTTCCCTGGTATTAGATATTTAGGTTATTTCTGATTTTTCACAATTATAAGCCATATTGTGAATAAAATTCTTATGTCTGCCTATAAGTATTAATCTAGGTAGATTCCAAGATGTGGAATTGCTTGGCAGAGCAGCATGCCCAATTAAATTTTTAAATAGTTTCTGCCAAATTGCCCTCTAGAAAGCCAAATCAATTTGTACTCCCACCCGACAGTGTAAGAAGAGCACCTACTTTCTCATGCTTTTGTCAACACTTGATATTATCAGCCTTTTGATTTTTGCCAATCTGATGGCAGTTAGGTGGTACTTCATTGTTATTTTAATTTTCATTTCACTAATTACTATGAGTCTTTTCATACTACCTACACAACATATGCCATTTTAGTAGATTTTAATTGTTAATAAAAATATTATCACTTAAATTTATTTATCCAAATAGTTCATTCCAAACACAATTAACAAAGGCACTCTCCCCTGATACACTTAATGAGCCCAGTGAGAAAACCTTGAAAGTGCAGTATATAGTGCTCCCAGACTCAGTACTTCCAGGGATGGATTAATTGGTGCTCACCTATGAGTGTGCTATTCTCGTGTGCATTTGCTGCTTGTGTAAATTTTCTACATTGCTCTTGTCAAAGGATGGGGCCTTGACAATGGGCAGAGTAACTGGGCATGGATAACTAGTGTTTAACCAGGGTTACAGCGAGACCCTTGAGATCTCTAAGCACTGGATATTAGGCTGCCCTACCTCCATATCTATTTCAAAATAAAAACAGCATCAAACTAGTATGGGAGAATATATTCATAAATGACATTTCCATAAGGGGTTGACATCCAAATTATATAAAGAGCTCGCGCACCTGAACAAACAAAAAGCAAATAAACCAGTTAAAAAATGGGCAGAGGAGCTGAACAGACTGTTCTCCAAAGAAGAAATTCAGATGGCCAACAGACACATGAAAAGATGCTCCACATCCCTAATCATCAGAGAAATGCAAATTAAAACCACAATGAGATATCACCTCACACCAGTTAGAATGGCCAACATCCAAAAGACAGACAACAACAAATGTTGGTGAGGATGTGGAAAAAGGGGAACCCTCTTACACTGCTGGTGGAAATGTAAACTAGTTCAACTATTGTGGAAAGCAGTATGGAGGTTCCTCAAAAAACTCAAAATAGAAATTCCATTTGACCCAGGAATTCCACTCCTAGGAATTTACCCAGAGAATGCAGCAACCCAGTTTGAAAAAGACATATGCATCCCTATGTTTATCACAGCACTATTTACAATAGCCAAGAAATGGAAGCAACCTAAGTGTTTATCAGTAGATGAATGGTTAAAGAAGATGTGTACATATACACAATGGAATATTATTCAGCCATAAGAAGAAAACAAATCCTACCATTTGCAACAACATGGATGGAGCTAGAGGGTATTATGCTCAGTGAAATAGGGCAGGCAGAGAAAGACAAGTATCAAATGATTTCACTCATCTGTGGAGTATAAGAACAAAGAAGAAACTGAAGGAATGAAACAGCAGCAGATTCACAGAACCCAAGAATGGACTCACAGTTACCAAAGGGAAAGGGAATGGGGAGGATGGGTGGGAAGGGAGGGATAAGGGGGAAAAAGGGGAATCATGATTAGCACACATAATGTAGTGGGGGGAGACATGGGAAAGGCAGTATATACAGAGAAGACAAGTAATGATTCTATAGCATCTTACTACACTGATGGACAGTGACTGTAATGGGATATGTGGGGGAAACTTGATAATAGGGGGAGTCTAGTAACCATAATGTCATTCAAGTAATTGTACATTAATGATATTAAAAAAATGGGCAGAGGATATGAAGAGACAGTTGTCCAAAGAATAAATTCAGATGGCCAACAGGCACATGAAAAGTTGCTCCACATCACTAATCATCATGGAAATGCAAATTAAAACCACAATGAGGTATCACCTCACACCAGTTAGGATGGCCAGCATCGAAAAGACTAAGAACAACAAATGCTGGTGAGGATGTGGAGAAAGGGGAACTCTCCTACACTGCTGGTGGGAATGTAAGCTAGTTCAACCATTATGGAAAGCAATATGGAGGTTCCTCAAAAAACTAAAAATAGAAATACCATTTGACCAGGGAATCCCACTTCTTGGAATTTACCCAAAGAATACAACTTCTCAGATTTAAAAAGACAAATGCACCCCTATGTTTATCGCAGCACTTTTTACAATAGCCAAGATATGGAAGCAACCTAAGTGTCCATCAGTAGATGAATGGATAAAGAAGAGGTGGTACAATGGAATACTATTCAGCTATAAGAAAGAAACAAATCCTACCATTTGCAACAGTATGGATGGAGCTGGAGGACATTATGCTCAGTGAAATAAGCCAGGCAGAGAAAGACAAGTGCCAAATGATTTCCCACATTTGTGGAGTATAACAATGAAGCAAAACTGAAGGAACAAAATAGCAGCAGACTCAGAGACTCCTAGAGGGAACTAGTAGTTACCAAAGGGGAGGGGTATGAGAGGGTGGGTGGGGAGAGAGGGAGAAGGGGACTGAAGGGTATTATGTTTAGTACACATGGTGTGGGGGATCACAGGGAAAACAGTGAAGCAGAGAGAAGGCAAATAATGAATCTGTGACATCTTGCTGCACTGATGGAGAGTGACTGCATTGGGGTATGGGTGGGGACTTAATAATATGGGTAAAGGTAGTAACTTCATAGTTTTTTCATGTGAAGCCTTCATAAGAGTGTATATCAATAATACCTTAATAAAAAAAAGTCTTAAAAAAAGCATCAAAGTAACATAAACATAAGGATGTCCAACAGAGGTATTAATCTTTTAAAGAATGACTTTGAAATCAATTCCTTTAAAAAATATGTTCTTGTTTTGGGGTTTCTACTTTGCTTGGTTGCCTGCTAGGTAGTCTGGCACATGCTTCAGTTTTTCCTCCAATTTCATCCACGATGTGCCTGCGGCCTCAACCCACAATTCCCATTTTATGGGATTTGCAGCTCACTGATTACCAGAGCCTGGTATAATCCTTGGCATGGTCAGTAATGCTCTATTACTTCTCTTCCAGTAGCCAATCATTCTTCTTGTTCTGTGCCCTGTGGTGTCTTTGTGGCCTAGATTTTAATTTTAGTCTCATGGTCTATTTGAAAGGCCTTTTATTATTTCATTACTTTTCCCCTCTGAGTTTTCAAAGTTTGTCCACATGGTTCAGACCATTTTACCCTTTTAAAAACTTCCAAACATTTAAGTAAATAAGTCCTTGGAAAATGAATGCAGTTCTTATAAAAACCATTGGCTATGTGACACCTGCCTCTGTTGGCAGTTATAAGTGAAAAGATACGTCTGTCACTGGATGCTTTGAATATATAGATTGATAAGGCAAGAGCTGTCATCTTCATATACTGATAGTTACCATCCAGGGACGTAGTGTGTCTCTCCATTTATTTGGAATCTTTTTAATGTTTTTAGTAAAGTTTTACATTTTTTTTCATTTAGGTCTTGCACATTTCTTATTAGGTTTGTCCCTAGGGATTTTATAGATTTTTTTTTTTCCTAATATATATGAACTTTCTTTTGGATTACATTTTCTAATTGGGAGTGCTGGCATACACGAAAGCTATTGATTTAAAAAATTTTTTTATTAAGGTATAATGGATATACACTCCTACGAAGGTTTCACATGAAAAAAAAACAATGTGGTTACTACATTTACCCATATTATCAAGTCCCCACCCAGACCCCAATGCAGTCACTGTCCATCAGTGCAGCAAGATGCTACAGATCCATTGTGTGCCTTCTCTGTGCTACACTGTTCCCCCCGTGATCCCCCACACCATGTATACTAAACATAATACCCCTCAATCCCCTTTTCCCTCCCTCCCCACCTGCCCTCCCACATCCCTCCACTTTGGTAACCACTAGTTCCTTCTTGGAGTCTCTGAGTAGGCTGCTATTTTGATCCTTCAGTTTTGCTTCATTGTTATATTCCACAAATGAGGGAAATCATTTGGCATTTGTCTTTCTCCGCCTGGCTTATTTCACTGAGCATAATGTCCTCCAGCTCCATCCATATTGTCGCAAATGGTAGGATTTGTTTCTTTCTTATGGCCGAATAGTATTCCGTTGTGTATATGTAGCACATCTTATTTATCCATTCATCTACTGATGAACGTTTAGGTTGCTTCCATATCTTGGCTATTGTAAAAAGTGCTGCAATAAACATAGGGGTGCATTTGTCTTTTTGAATCTGAGAAGTTGTATTCTTTGGGTAAATTCCAAGAAGTGGGATTCCCAGGTCAAATGGTATTTCTATTTTTAGTTTTTTGAGGAACCTCCATATTGCTTTCCACAATGGTTGAACAAGCTTACATTCCCACCAGCAGTGTAGGAGGGTTCCCCTTTCTCCACATCCTCACCAGCATTTGTTGTTCTTAGTCTTTTCAATGCTGGCCATCCTAACTGGTATGAGGTGATATGTCACTGTGGTTTTAATTTGCATTTCCCTGATGATTAGTGATCATCGTTTCATGTGCCTGTTGGCCGTCTGAATTTCTTCTTTGGACAACTGTCTCTTCATATCCTCTGCCCATTTGTTAATTGGGTTATTTGCTTTTTGGATGTTGAGGTGTGTAAGTTCTTTATATATTTTGGATGTTAACCCCTTGTCGGACATGTCATTTACAAATATATTCTCCCATACTGCAGGATACCTTTTTGTTCTGTTGATGGTGTCCTTTGCCATACAGAAACTTTTTAGTTTCATGTAGTCCCATGAGTTCATTTTTGCTTTTGTTTCCCTTGCTCAAGGAGTGCATTCATGAAGAAGGTGCTCATGTTTATATGCAGGAGTTGTTTGCCTATGTTGTCTTCTAAGAGTTTTATGGTTTCATGACTTACATTCAAGTCTTTGATCCATTTCGAGTTTACTTTTGTGTATGGGTTAAACAGTAATCCAGTTTCATTCTCTTGCATGTAGCTGTCCAGTTTTGCCAATACCAGCTGTTGAAGAGACTGTAATTTCCCCATTGTATATCCATGGCTCCTTTATCATATATTAATTGGCCATATATGGTTGGGTTTATATCAGGGCTCTCTAGTTTGTTCCATTGGTCTGTGAGTCTGTTCTTGTGCCAGTACCAAATTGTCTTGATTACTGTGGCTTTGTAGTAGAGCTTGAAGTTGGGGAGCGTAATGCCCCCAGCTTTATTCTTCCTTCTCAGGATTGCTTTGGCTATTCGGGGTCTTTGGCAGTTCCATATGAATTTTAAGATGATTTTCTCTGGTTCATTGGTATTTTGATAGGAATTGCATTGAATCCATAGACTACTTTAGGGAGGATGGCCATTTTGACAATATTAATTCTTCCTATCCATGAGCATGGGATGCGTTTCCATTTATTGGTAACTTCTTTAATTTCTCTTAAGAGTGTCTTGTAGTTTTGAGGGTATAGGTCTTTCACTTCCTTGGTTAGGTTTATTTATAGGTATTTTATTCTTTTTGATGTAACTGTGAATGGAATTGTTTTCCTGATTTCTCTCTCTGCTAGTTCATTGTTAGTGTATAGGAATGCCACAGATTTCTGTGTATTAATTTTGTATCTTGCAACTTTGCTGAATTCAGACATTTGATCTAGTCATTTTAGAGTGGATTCTTTAAGGTTTTTTGTGTACAGTATCATGTCATCTGCAAACAGGGACAGTTTTACTTTTTCCTTGCCAACCTGGATGCCTTTTATTTCTTTGTGTTGTCTGATTGCCATGGCTAGGACCTCCAGTACTATGTTGAATAGAATTGGGGACAGTGGGCATTCTTGTCTTATTCCCAATCTTAAAGGAAAGGCTTTCAGCTTCTCACTGTTAAGTATGATGTTGGCTGCGTGTTTGTCATATATGGCCTTTATTATGTTGAGGTACTTGCCCTCTATACCCATTTTGTTGAGAGTTTTTATCATGAATGGATGTTGAATTTTGTCAAATGCTTTTTCAGCATCTATGGAGATGACCATGTGATTTTTGTCCTTCTTTTTGTTGGTGGTGGATGATGCTGATGGATTTTCGAATGTTGTACCATCCTTGCATCCCTGGAATAAATCCTACTTGATCATGATGGATGATCTTTTTGATGTATTTTTGAATTTGGTTTGTGAATATTTTGTTGAGTATTTTTGCATCTATGTTCGTCAGGGATATTGGTCTGCAATTTTCTTTTTTGTGTGGTATCTTTGCCTGGTTTTCTTATTAGAGTGATGCTGGCCTCCTGGGATGAGTTTGGAAGTTTTCCCTCCTCTTCTTTTCTTTGGAAAACTTTAAGGAGGATGAGTATTAGGTCTGCACTAAATGTTTGATAAAATTCAGCGGTGAAGTGATATGGTCCAGGGATTTCATTCTTTGGTAGGTTTTTGATTACCAGTTCAATTTTGTTGCTGGCAATTGGTGTGTTCAGATTTTCTGTTTCTTCCTGTGTCAGCCTTGCAAGGTTGTATTTTTCTAGAAAGTTGTCCATTTCTTCTAGGTTATCCAGTTGGCTGGCATATAATTTTTCATAGTATTCTCTAGTAATTCTTTGTATTTCTGTGGTGTCTGTAGTGATTTTCCTTTATCATTTCTGATTCTGTTTATGTGTGTAGACTCTTTTTTTCTTGATAAGTCTGGCTAGGGATTTGTCTGTTTTGTTTATTTTCTCAAAGAACCAGCTCTTGCCTTCATTGATTCTTTCTTTTGTTTTATTCTTCTCGATTTTATTTATTTCTGCTCTAATCTTAATGATGTCCCTCCTTCTACTGACTTTGGGCCTCATTTGTTCTTTTTTTTATATTTTCATTAATTGTGAGTTTCGACTGCTTATATGGGATTGTTCTACTTTCCTGAAGTCTGCCTGTACTGCAGTATACTTTCCTCTTAGCTCAGCCTTGGCTGCACCCCACATATTTTGCAGTGTTGAATTATTGTTTTCATTTGTCTCCATATATTGCTTGATCTCTGTTTTTATTTGATCATTGATCCATTGTCATTTAGGAGCATGTTATGAAGCCTCCACGTGTTTGTGGGATTTTTCATTTTCTTTGTGTAATTTATTTCTAGTTTCATACCTTTGTGGTCTGAGAAACTGGTTGGTACAATTTCAATCTTTTTGAATTTACCAAGGCTCTTTTTGTGGCCTAGCATATGATCTATTCTTGAAAATGTTCCATGTGCACTTGAGAAGAATGTGTATTCTGCTGTTTTAGGGTGTAGAGTTCTGTAGAGGTCTGTTAGGTCCATCTGTTCTAGTGTGTTGTTCAGTGCCTCTGTGTCCTTACTTATTTTCTGTCTGGTTTATGTGTCCTTCAGAGTGAGTGGAGTGTTGAAGTCTAGAATGAATGCATTGTATTCTGTTTCCCCTTTTAATTCATTTAGTATTTGTTTCACATATGTAGGTGCTTCTGTGTTGGGAGCATATATATTTATAATGGTTATATATTCTTGTTGGATTGACCCCTTTATCATTATGTAATGTCCTTCTTTGTCTCTTGTGACTTTGTTTTGAATTCTATTTTGTCTGATACAAGTACTGCAACTCCTGCTTTTTTCTTCCTATTAGTTGCATGAAGTATCATTTTCCATCCCTTCACTTTTAGTCTGTGCATGTCTTTGGGTTTAAAGTGTGTGTCTTGTAGGCAGCATATAGATGGGTCTTGTTTTTTTATCCATTCAGTGACTCTATGTCTTTTGATTGTGCATTCAGTCCATTTACATTTAGGGTGATTATTGATAGGTATGTACTTATTGCCACTGCAGACATTAGATTTGTGGTTACCAAAGGTTGAAAGTTAACTTCTTTACTATCTAAGACCCTAACTTAACTCACTTAATATGCTATTACAAACACAATCTAAGGGTTCTTTTCTTTTTCTCCTACTTTTCTTCCTCCTCCATTCTTTATATATTAGGTATCATATTCTGTACTCTTTGTCTATCCCTTGACTGACTTTGGGGATAGTTAAGTTAATTTTGCATTTGCTTAGTAATTAGCTGTTCTACTTTCTTTACTGTTGTTTCATTACCTCTGGTGACAGCTATTAAACCTTAGGAACACTTCCATCTATAGCATGCCCTCTAACATATACTGTAGAGATGGTTTGTGGGAGGTAAATTCTTTCAGCTTTGCTTGTCTGGAAATTGTTTAATCCATCCTTCAAATTTAAATGATAATCTTGCTGGATAAAGTAATCTTGGTTCCAGGCCCTTCTGCTTCATTGAATTAAATACATCATGCCACACCCTTCTGGCCTGTAAGGTTTCTGCTGAGAAGTCTGATGATGGCCTGATGGGCTTTCCTTTGTATGTGATCTTATTTCTCTCTCTGGCTGCTTTTAACGGTCTGCCTTATCCTTGATCTTTGCCATTTTAATTACTATATGTCTTGGTGTTGTCTTCCTTGGGTCTCTTGTGTTGGGAGATCTGTGGATCTCCATGGCCTGAGAGACTATCTCCTTTCCCAGCTTAGGGAAGTTTTCAGCAATTACCTCCTCAAAGACACTTTCTATCCCTTTCTCTCTCTCTTCTTCTTCTGGTATCCCTATAATGTGAATATTGTTCCATTTGGATTGGTCACACAGTTCTCTCAATATTCTTTCATTCTTAGAGATCCTTTTTTTCTCACTGTGCCTCAGCTTCTTTGTATTCCTCTTCTCTAGTTTCTATTTCATTTATCATCTCCTCCACCATATGCAATCTGCTTTTAATACCATCCATTGTGCTCTTCAACAATTGGATCTCCAACCGGAATTCACTCCTGAGGTCTTGAAAATCTTTCTGTACCTCCATTAGCATGTTAATGATTTTTATTTTGAACTCCCTTTCAGGAAGATTCATGAGGTCCATGTCATCTTTCTCAAGGGTTATATTAATTTTACTCTGTACCAGGTTCCTTTGGCATTTTATATTTGTATATGAAGCCCTCTAGTGTCCAGCAGCTCTACTCTGTGGAACTGCTCAGCCCCTGAAGAAATGTCAGGGGTCACAGGGGAGTGGTATTGGTGCCCTGTTCCATGAGGTCTGCTCTTTTCTCTAGGTGTATGCTGTCTGGAGCAGTCCTCTTTCCTGTTGCTCTCTCAGGATTAGTTGTATTAATTATATTTTCATATTATATCCAGTTTTAGGAGGAAGTCTCTGTCTCACCTCTCATGCTGCCATCTTTAATCCTCCATGAAAGCTATTGATTTTTTTAAAATTTTGTTTTCATTAATCTACAATTACATGAAGAACATTATGTTTACTAGGCTCCCCCCTTCACCAAGTCCCCTCACAAACTCCATTACAGTCACTGTCCATCAGTGTAGTAAGATGCTGTAGAATCACTACTTGTCTTCTTTGTGTTGTACAGTCCTCCCCATGCCACCCCTGACATTATACATGCTAATCGTCATGCCCCCTTTCTTTTTCCCCAACCTTATCCCTCCCTTCCCACCCATCCTCCCCAGTCCCTTTCCCTTTGGTAACTGTTAGTCCTTTCTTGGGTTCTGTGATTCTGCTGCTGTTTTGTTCCTTCAGTTTTTCTTTGTTCTTGTAGTCCACATATGAGTGAAATCATTTGGTCCTTGTCTTTCTCTGCCTGGCTTATTTCACTGAGCATAGCACCCTCTAGCTCCATCCATGTTGTTGCAAATGGTAGGATTTGTTTTCTTCTTATGGCTGAATAATATTCCATTGTGTATATGTACCACCTCTTCTATATCCATTCATCTACTGATGGACACTTAGGTTGCTTCCATTTCTTGGCTATTGCAAATAGTGCTGTGATAAATATAGGGCTGCATCTGTCTTTTCCAAACTGGGCTGCTGTATTCTTAGGGTAAATTCCTAGAAGTGGAATTCCTGGGTGAAATGGTATTTCTATTTTGAGCTTTTTGAGGAACTTCCCATACTGCTTTCCACAATGGTTGAATTAATTTGCATTCCCACCAGCAGTGTAGGAGGGTTCCCCTTTCTCCACAACCTCACCAACATTTGTTGTTGTTTGTCTTTTGGATGGTGGCCATCCTTACTGGTGTGAGGTGATATCTCATTGTGGTTTTAATTTGCATTTCTCTGATGACTAGTGATGTGGAGCATCTTTTCATGTGTCTGTTGGCCATCTGAATTTCTTCTTTGGAGAACTGTCTGTTCAGCTTCTCTGCCGATTTTTTAATTGGATTATTTGCTTTTTGTTTGCTGAGGTGCATGAGCTCTTTATATATTTTGGATGTCAACCCTTTATCGGATCTGTCATTTATGAATATATTCTCCCATACTGTAGGGTACATTTTTGTTCTATTGATGACATCCTTTGCTGTACAGTTTGGGGAAGTTTTCAGCAGTTATTTCTTCAAATGCACTTTCTATCCCTTTTTCTCTCTTCTTCTGGTACCCCTGTAATGCCAATATTGTTCCTTTTGGATTGGTCACACAGTTCTCTTAATATTGTTTCATTCCTGGAGATCCCTTTATCTCTCTCTGCCTCAGCTTCTATGCGTTTCTGTTCTTTGTTTTCTTTTCCATCAATAGCCTCTTGCATCTCATCCATTCTACTTTTAAATCCTTCCAGAGATTGTTATATTTCTGTAATTTCCTTCTCTACTTTGTCTGTTAGCTCTTGCATTTTTCTCTGCAGCTCCATCAGCATGGTTATAACCTTTATTTCGAATTCTTTTTCAGGGAGATTGGTAACGTCTATCTCTCCAATCTCCTTCTCAGGGTTTGTCTCTGTGATTTTAGTCTGGATCAAATTCTTCTGCCTTTTCATGGCAATAGAGGTAGTTGTGAGGAGCTGGTGCATGTGTCGGCTGGGAGAACTTCCCTTTTTGCTAGTTTGTGGCCTTCCGCTCCTGGGAGAAATGCGACCCCTAGTGTCTTGAGCTGGGCAGCTGCATGCAGATAGGGTATCTGATTCTTGCCTGGGCTGCTGTGGAGTAAGTTCTGCGGTTGCTCTGGGTATGGCCGCTCTCAGGCTGCTGCTCTGCTATGGCGGAGCTTTGTCAGAGGGGGGAACGGGCAAGAGGCTGTTTATCACCATGAGGGTCCTCAGAGCTGTGCTGCCTCCCAGGGGGTTAGGGTGCCTGGAATTCTCCAGGATTCCCAACTTCTGGGCTGAGTGTCATGGGATGCTTCCATCCAGCTGTAGGGGTCCCTGTCCCTTTAAGACTTTCAGAAAGTACTCACTTTTCTTTGTCCCAGGGACGCTGGCTGCAGGGACCCGCTCGCAGATTTTACTGTCCCGTTTCCCTAGTATCCAGCACACCATGCACTGTGTGTCTGTGCTCCCAGTCTGGATGGCTAGGGCTGTGTATTTAGCAGTCCTGGGCTCCCTCTACCTCCCTGCTCCAACTCCTCTCCTCCCACCGGGAGCTGGGGTGAGGGGCACTTGGGTTGTGTCTTGTATCTTACCCCCTTCATGAGGCGCTGGGTTCTCGCAGGTGTAGATGTAGTCTGGCTGTTGTCCTGTATCTTCTGGTCTCTCTTTTAGGGATAGTTGTATTTGTTGTGTTTTCAAAAATATATATGGTTTTGGGAGGAGATTTCCACTGCTCTACTCATGCCACCATCTTGGCTTCTCCCTCTGTGTATTGATTTTATATCCATAAGTTTTGCTGAAGTCTCATATAAGTTCTAATAGTTTATTAGTTAATTCTCTTGGAGCTTCTAGGTAGAGGCTCATATTTTCTTCAAATCAGAACAGTTTTGTCTCTCAATTTTCAACTTTTACCCTTATTTCCTTTTCAGCTGTTATCGCATTGTCTAGGACAATGCTAAATGTTGAAAGTGGTAGAATATTCCAGAGTTTCACATTTAAGTATGATGCTTGCTCTTGGTTTCTTTATTCTTTTTTTCCAGCTTTATTGAGATAGAGCTGACTTATAACATTGTATGTGTTTAGGGTGCTGTATGTTTCTAGAGGATATCCTTTATCAGGTTAGGGTACTTCCTTTTCATCCCTTTTTTAGTAAGAATTACTAAGGGTTTTACTAAGAATACCATTTGGGTCAAACCCAGTAGGTGCCCCAATTCAAATTCATTTCTAAATAGTTTGGAATTTCTTTGGTTATGTTCTCTTAAGCCAGCAGTTGAAAAAAGAATGTTTAAAATTTTCTAAGTAGATAGATTGCAGTGGGGTAGGCATATTCTTCTTCTTATTAATTCTTAATCTTATTGCATTGGATTAATTTAATATATGATGAATTTCTGAATAATTGCTCCTTTATGATTTTATTGAGATTTCCACCCTGGATAGCTGGGTACGCATGGAAAAGACTGTGATGCCTCTGTTGGGTCCCATGAGGTGGAGCAGAAGTGGGGGTTGAGAGCAGACTTTGAGGCTACTCCCTGGTCCTGGGTCCTGACCTGCCTCCTACTGGGCTGTATAATGTTAGGCAAGTGGCTAGCTCAGTGTCACATGTAAAATGGGCATCACAATAGTTCAACTTTATAACATTTTGTAAGGATTTAATTCATTAATATACACAAAACTTTAAAACAGAATCTGGAACACAATATAAGTACTCAATGAAAGAAATATTATTAGATAAATGTTGAGGTGAGATATGCACATCTTCCATATTACTATTTTATTTTGCCTACTGAATCTGAAATAAAATGTTGAAGTCCCTTTATGGTTGTGGATTTGTCAGTTTCCTCTTTATTGTCCATTTTACTTTATCTGTTTTGAAGTTCTGTCATAAAGTTCATAAAATGCCACAACTGTTATCTTCTTGGTGTGGCTTGTATCTTTCCTCAGTATAAAATTTCCCTATTTAAGTGCTTTCCACCTTGAATTCCATTTCATCTGACAAACGTCTTTTTTCCCTTACTTATCTTCTGCTTGACATTGCCTTTCTAGTGTTATTTTAAACCTTCCTGTGTGTTCATCTTTGTATCTTTCGTAAAAACATTTAAAAAATCGGATTCCCTTATTGAGATTTTTATTAGGGGAAGGTCACCTGTTTATGCTAATGAGATCACTGACACGCTTAGACTTTTTTCTTGTCACTTTGTTTTGTGTTTCTTGATTCTGTGCTTTCTTGGTCAGTTTTTCGCCTTTCCTGCCTTTCATTGGGTTTTCTTTGTCCCAGTGTTTGTTCCTTAAGAAATGTTCTCAGTAGGAACACTGCTGTCTTTTGGGCAGGACTGTCCTGTGGGACGTGGCACTCTTCCCTGCTTATAGGACGTTCAGTATTCTTGGCCCTGGACACTGAATCACAGCTGACCCCTGCTTGCCAATGTGACAACCCAAAATGTCTTCTTCCCTCTGTTCCCAGGAAAGAACCATCTGCTAAGGGTTCAAATAATACATTGTATTTTAATTTTCTAGTGATTACTAATATTTTAAAGATATGTTTAAGCTCATATTTGTCTCCCACCCTATAATCATGTTTCTGTTGTTTCCCTGAATAAATCAAGAATTTTAATATGCCTTCATTGCTTCTATATATGAACCTAAGATGAGACCACCTGGGATTTTAGTTATAAAGTTTAATATATAATGATAGTTAAGAAATGGTTTTAATAGCAAATTTTGAATTTTCTCCCTTGCACTTTCATATTCCACATCCTGTTCTTAGATTCATTATTGCTGTTGTTGAGGTAAAATCCCCATAACATAAAATTCATTATTTTAACCATTTTTGAGTGTACAATTCAGGGATTTCCAAGGGACCCACAATGTTGTACAACCCTCTAGTTCCAGAACATTTCATCACCCCAAAAACAAACCCTGTGCCACTAGCCTTCATTCTCCATTCCTCCCTCCCTGCAGCCTCTGCCAACCGTTCGTCTCTCCGGGTTCAGTTTTGTGGTTGATGGTGCACACCGTTTGGTAATTCTTCCTGAGAGGGTTTGCAGGTGATGAATTTTGGGTCCCCACATGTCTTAAAATTTCTGCTCCTTTCCCTGAGACTAAGTAGAGAATCCAAGGTTCATACCATTCCCCCACTAAGCACTTCTGAGATGCTGAGTCACTGGCTGGTGTGCATCTATGTTCTCATAACGGTAAGAGCCGTCTTACATAGTGGCCGTTCTGTGCCAAGGCTTTACACCCGGTGGCCCATCTAACTCTGACGTCAGCCCTGGGTGGGAACTGTTCTCCCCACACAATGGACGGGGAAGGTGAGGAAGTGAGGAGGGGCCCGCAGCTCGGAAAGAGGGGTGTATCTCCCACCCCCACTGCCTGGCTCTCACGAAGCTAACGTCAGTTACTCTGGCTTCCACTCCACTGTAGGCAATCTGTGTTGTTTTTTCCCTGGAAGAATTTGGCATTTTTCTTTTTTCCCTTGAGTCTGAAATTTCACAACTCTGTGCCTAAATATTATCTTTTTACAGAAGCCTACTTTGCATGTGGTGAGTTCTTTCAATCCAAGGACTTGTCTTTCTCCAATTATTTATTTTATGAATTTTCTATATTTTTTCAGATTTCTCCTTGGGACTCCTTTTAGACGGTGGCTGGGGCTTATCTCCTCCATTTCCCATTGGGTTACTTCTGTCCTTTCCATCTCTGAGTCTGTGCCTCCATCTGGGAGAATTCCTGTGTCTATCTCCAGGTCACTAATTTGATCTTCATCTGCCGCATGCTGCTATTCAGCCTGTTTTTATACTTTAACAGGGAAGTGTTTGGTTCCCAGATCTAGTTCATTCCTTTTTTTAAATGGATGTGATAGCTTCTCCAATTGCTCTGAGTTTTCTTGTTCTAAAGCATCGTTCTGTTTGTCCTCGTACGTCTGTGTCCTTAGGTGTTAGCTCCGGGATTTGGCAAGTTTGATGTGTCTCTTTCAATGTGTAGCTCCTCTTATATAGGTGATGATTCTGGGTTGTGTACTTGTCTTTGAGTTTGAAATTTCCTGTTGGCCTGTCAGTGAGGCTGAAGGCGCCCCCAGCAATGGCTGGGCTGGGTCCCTGGGCTGCTGTGTCTGTTGTCCCAGATTCTAGTGTTTGGGGTGTGGGGGCTCCACATTCTTCCTGGGTGTCGATGCTGCTCTAGGGCTCCTGCCCCCTGGGGATCAAGTCCTCCTACCCCTTGGTCCTGCTTATAGTCACTTCTGCAGTTCGCTGCTTGTCACTGTGGGGAAGGAATACCTGGATGCCTGTCCCAAGACCCCACTGTCTCTCACAGTTGATCTGGGGTTTCCTCCGTGTCTCCGTGTCCTCGGTTTCCCAGTTCAGAGCTGCCACCTTTACAGTAGCCTTCTTCTGAGTGTCCTTTGGGCTTCGGTGCCATTTCCAGTCTGAACCCATCAGCCTTCTGTCTTTCAGGGATTCCTCAGGATTTCTGCCCTGTGGAGAACCCCATTTTTGTTTCCTAGCACTGTCAATGGATTTAAAAAAATTATTTCCCTGTTATGTCACTTTAAGAGTTTTTGTGTTGGGCAGGAGCATCTGAACATGTCTGTCAGCCACCATTTTGATCCAATCTCTGCTCAGTTTTTATGGATGACCCTGTTCCAGAAGGGTCTTATGATGTTGCACAAAGTTCCATATAATTACAATGATATGGTAATTGTTTCCCAAGTCACTAAAATGTCTTTGTAATCACTGTGTTAATGAGTGCATAGCATTTCTTTTAGTGGCTATACCTTAATTGACTCAACCATTTCTCTTTTCTTCCCAACATTTTACTATAATAAAAAAATGCTGCAGTGAACATTTTGTACCTGAAATTTTGTCCACGTTTGGGACTATAGATGGTCCCTAACTTCTGATGTTTCAAAATATTACTTTTTTGACTTTATGATGGTGCAAAAGTGATATGCAATTAGTAGTAACTGTGCTTTGAATTTGGACTTTGATCTTTTCCCAGGCTAGTGATTTCTGGTTAGGATACTGCCTTGTGATGTGGGGCAGTGGCAGTGAGCTCCTGGTCAGCCACCTGATCACCAGAGTAAACATCCTACATTCTTAAAACCATTCTGTTTTTCTCTTTCAGTACAGTACTCAATAAGTCACATGAGATATTCAACACTTATACGATTTTGCCCAGCTGTAGGCTAATGTAAGTATTCTGAGCACGTTTAAGGCAGGAGAGGCTAAGCTTGGACTTTGCTAGGTTAGATGTAGTAAATGCATTTAGATTTAATGATATTTTCAGCATACTGTGGGTTTATTGGGACATAACCCAATTGTAAGTTGAGGAAGATCTGTATCTTCATAAAGTAGAGTCAGTCCTAAAGGGCTTATCATCATTTTTGTATCCACTAAAGAACAGCTCCCCATTCCCCTTCCCCCCAGCACCTGGCAACCGCCATTCTCTCCAGTCTATGATTTTGGCTATCCCAGTACCTCATATAGGGGAAATCATGCAGTATTTGTCCTTTGTGACTGGCTTTTTCCTCTTAACATAATGTTTTCAAGGTTTGTCCATGTTGTTAACATGTGTTTTAGAAGGCCCACTCTGTTCCCCCTTCCCTGCCCTCTGCATTTTCAGGAATCGACATACCTTCAGGAGGTGCTGGGGTATCTCTTCATTCATGTACAGAAGGGCTTTTCCTGGAGACTGCCATCCTCATGGGCTTAGTGATTCATCTTAGAGCTGGAGCCAAATGAAATGGAACTTCATTCCCAGCAGGGCTAGCCTGAAAGTTCATGCTCATTAGCTTGTGCTACCGAATCCCTACCCCAAGTTTGTGCGTGCTGCCTGCTTATGGGGTCCACATGTGAGAGGAGGGCCCTGGGATGCTCTGTGCTTAGCAGGTGGGTGGGTTGGTGACAGCAAGGGGGTGCGGTGTAAACATGTAATTGCATTTTTATTACTTGATTACTGCTGCTGCTGTTATGAGCAGAGCGAGGGGGCTTCTGATACACTGCTTCTCACTGGACTTTGTACTTTGGTATTTGACCCTTGGAGGAAATTTGATTAAGTACAAGGTTGGAGTTGGACAGCACCTGTAGCATCCTGGGCACAGACCCACCAGCCCTCCTTAAAGCCATCAGCAGTACCTCTGACCCTCACACTCCTTGATGGCAAATTCTGCAGTCACCAAGACCTACCACCTCCTGAATTATCTCAGGGAACCCTCTGAAGGACTGCTACTGCATCCATTTTATAGATGGGTAAATGGAGGCTCCTTGCTCTATGTCACAGCGTAAGTTTGTTGTCATGGCAGGTTGGGTGCTTTGTCCACATGAGTGAGGGGAGGGGTGAGGGCAGTTAGAGGTCCACAGAGCCTGGAGCAGGACAGAACCAGTGGCAGAGAGAGGGGGAGTTCTGATCACTCTTCCTATGCACTCCCACCCATTGCCCCCATGGGGCTCTCCCAGAGCAGGCCTGGAAGGGATGGCAGAGCTCAGTTCAGGCACCGCCTTCCGTCCTGCCCATGAAGGGGCTGCCACAGGGAATATGCACTCTGGGCTAGCCAGGTGTTGGGAGACAGACCCTTGGCAGGATCCCAGAGGCAACAAGCGGGAGACCCAGATTGGAGTCCTGGCTCTGTGATCCTAGCTGAGTGACCTGGGATCATCTACTTAACTTGTCTGCCCCTGTCACTGTAGGATCCCCCCAGGTTGTGGCAAGTTTAGGTAAGGCTGATGGGTCTGTCTAGTCTCTGTGCTTCTATTCCTAGCACAACTGTCAGAGGAGCCTTTAAAAACAGAGGCAGATCTTGTCACTCTTCTGCTTGTAACTTCCCATGGCTCCCTATGCCCTTAGCGTTCAGGCCCCTGGGCCCCTCATGATCTGGTCTCCTGTTGCCTCTTGAACCTCATCTGCTCCCTCTCTCCTTGTGCTCCTTCCACTGTAGCCACTCTGGCCTTCTCCCAGCTGCTGGAGCATCTTAGGCATGTCCAGTCGCAGGACCTTTGCGTGCCCCATTCCTTTTGTACACCCCATTCCCTCTGCCTGGACTGCCCTTTCCAAAACACTCACATGGCTTCCTGTCTTCTCTATTTGCTCACATGTCACCTTCTCAGTGAGAGCTACCCTAAACCCTTATTTCAAATCTAAGCCCATTCCCCAATCCCAGTTTCCCTTTGCCTGCTTTTTCCACTTACCACCTATAAAAATGTATATATTGTTGTTTATTTTTTATACCTTCTCTCCTGCTAGAATGCAAACTCCATGAGGATAGGGTCCTAAATCCATTTGGTTCTCAGATGGATCCCAAGTGATTGGTCCATAGTAGGTGCTCAGTTCATGAGTGAGTAAATGAATGAGAGTGTTCAGCAAGTTGTCCTGTCTGTGGTAGGGTCTTAGGAGGAGCAAGTTTTTTCCTCTCCCACACTCCCTTCTTTCATCCATGACTTCAGGCTCAGCCCCTTGGCCCATATGTGTCCCAGGAGAGGGTAGACAGGCAGAACACTAGGCCTGGCCTCATAGGGTTCTCTTGTCCTTCAGACCCCAGAACATCCCTAGGACATCAGAAGAGGAGTTTTCTCAGCTGGAGGGGCAGCAGTGTGAGCTTACCCACAGCCTGTCAGCCTGTGGCCCTGGGTACAGGCTGGCCCATGCAGGTGGAGGGCTGGGGCCTTGGGGTGGCCCCTGGAGCAGAGCAGAGCTTGACTGGGGGCAGAGGGGCCATTTTCCAGCCCTGGTGTGGCTCTGTGTGGCAGCTGTGGCCATGACTATGTCTGAGTTAAATGCAACATGCTGAGTTAAAGCCAGAGTAAGACATGAGTGCTGGGGTCAGCCTTGTCCCATCATTAAGAGGGACTTTGGTGGACAGCCTGGGGGCTGCTTAGCTCCTCTGTGCCCCTTGGGCCCAAAGCCCATGCCCCCTGCCTCTCTCACTTTGAGGGTTCTCCTGATGTCTGGCTGTGCTGACTCTCAACAGGGGACATGGCACTGTGGGGAGCATCAGCCCCTACACTTACTTAGGAACAATGGGGACAGCTGGAAAGAGGGGTCAGAATCTATTACATGAATAGCAAAAGGCTGCATCCCCTATGGCCTAGAAGAGAGGCCTGGTTGTCTTGTTGCAGGGGAGACTGGAAGGATGCAAAGACCACCAGAAAGGTCTAGTGTGTATCTGTTAAGGCACCTCTGCCCTTGGGTTCTCCTCTCTTGTAGAGTGGGCACTGGGGCCCCCAGCCATGGGGGCAGGGCAGCCACACTTGGCACCAGTGCTCAGGTACTGAGTCATTGCTAATTTCTGTCTGTGTTGAGGTGGGCCATGGCCTTTCTCATGCCTCTGAAGAATAGGCTGGTGGTGTGGTGAGGTGCCCCAACCACCAGGCACCTTTTCTTTCCACTTGAGAAGCCCAGCCTGGCCTTTCAGACTATATGAGCCAGATGCACACAACTTGGGAGATATCCCCTGGGTTCCTGCTCCCTAAGTCAGAGCCGGGGAAGGGGCCCACTTGCCCTCATGGCCCAGCCAGGCATACTGGCTGAGACCCCAAGGTGTAGGTCCCTTCTGCAGACAGCCTGCCTGCCTCTCCCTGCCATCTCAGCAGAGGCAGGATGTGAGGATGCCAGATGGGTGCTCCCAAGAAAAACGGCAATGTGGAGCAACCATTTTCAGAAGGTGAGATGTAATTGTGGTAATTGAAAACACTGTCAGGCTTTTTGTCATGATTTTTACAAGTGCTTTTTCCTTGGGTCATTCCTAACCCTTGCAGAAACTTGCAGGCCCGCAGAGCACCCACTCACTGCATTCCTCTGCTCTGTGCGGCCTATCTTGTTCAGGGTGGGTGCAGGGTCTTACAGGTGGGTAGGCCCAGCAGGTGGGAGCATGCTGTGCACACTTGGGCTGAGCTCTGAGGCCCTGAACAAGGACCCAGGGGCAGGGGTGGCAAGGCTCTGCCTTTTGAATGAGATAAGGGGCAGGGACTCAAGTGGTTCCTTTCTGAGGGCATTTACGTGTGCAGTGTTCTTCAGTGGGTGGCCTGGGGCCACCTGTATCAGAATCACCACGGCTGGCCTTTTATACAGCTTCCTGCCCTGGCCAGCCCTTGAGTCTCTTGGGAAAGGCCTAGGAATATGAATTTTAGCAGGGGTGGTTCTATGATTCCTGTGTGCTCTATAGTGTGAGAAGTCCTGGCTTGGAATAAGGTGGTTCTGAACTCTACCCTATTACTGTCTCAGAGAAAACTATGCAAGAGCAAGACAGTTGCCTCATCTGGAGGCCAAACAGGTTAGTTTGGGGATTATATGTATTTGTAAACCTGTTAAGATGACCTTGGAGTGACAGAAGGCTGGTGTCCAGGAACACGCAGGTTTTGCACCCTTCTGGGCCAGACCCTGTGTGCCTCTCTTCCATCAGGTGTAGTCCTCCCAAGCCTGGACATCTGGTCTGTGCTGTTCATCTTGGCTGGGGACAGTTTCAAGGGGCAGGCCACTGTTGGGGAAAGGCTCTTGCATCTGGTTGCAGGAGTGCGCTGAGCCTCAGGGCCCAGGCTGGGCCTGCCACGTGGGGCCACTGCAGCTCTGGAGACTCTGCAGGGTGGTGCTCATGATTTGACGTGCTTTAAGTCAGTGTTCTGAAATCCCTGCCATGCAGCAGCTGGCAGTCCTGGCTGGTGGGAGTCCATGGGGAGGGTGGAAGTGAGCCCAGTGTGGTCCTGCCAGGATGTACTGGAAGCATAGCATCTGCCTGGGGAACCAAGGACAGCTTCCAAGAGTGCTCGCCAACGGTGGTGGGGCTGTTGGCTTAGTTGCGTAGTGGAGGTTCCCAGTGCGGACCAGAGCGCACAGTGTCACCACGGGGTGGTCCCATGGCCTGCGTTAGCTTCCTGTGTTGCAGTTTATGGCACATGTGCTCAGTCTTAGGAGAAGAGCAGGGGATGGAGGTTGGCTGGATGTGTAGGTTGGGGTAATGGTGGGTGAGTGGGTATGTAGATGGGGGGGCCTAGATGTATGAGTGGATGGAGTTGACAGGTAGGATTTAGAAAGATAGGCAGATGTATGTGTGGATGCGTGGTTGATTGAGTGTATGACTGGCTGGCTAGCTGGGTGGGTGGCTGGTTGGTGGCACGATGTGTAGATGGTGGATTAATGGGAATAGGAGTTGGATAGGTGGATGGATGGTTGGATTGGAGGATGGGGATGATTGGGAGGAGGGGTGGGTTGAGGGAGTGTAGATGGGGCTAGATGGATGGGTGGATGGAGAGATACAAGGGTGGTTGAAGGAGAAGATGGACAGGTGGGAGTGTATGTATGGGTGGCAGAGAGGATGGGTGGATGAAGGGTAGGGTGGATAGATGGGTGGATTGTTAATGGGGGTGGAAGGGTGGGTTGCTAGTAGGAGTTGGATGAGGTGGGTGATGAGGCTAAGTAATATAAAATTAAGCTGCAGATATGCAAAACTCCAGGTTCCCTGTGGGACTCAGAGAGGCTGTAGGGGTTCTGAGAGGAGTTGCCCGACCTCAGACCCGTTAAGGCAAGCAGCCCTGTGCTCTGCCCGGGCCACGCAGACCATGTTCCAGCCCTGAGAGTTGCTCTCTTGTCTGTGGCCTCAGCATCCTTGCCTGATGGCTGTGGCTGTCTGGAGCCTGGGCCTTCAGCTTGGGGTGTGGCTGTGCCTGGCCCAGAGGACAAGGTGAGAGCTGTGACGTGGGGCCTGGAGGACAAAGGCTGATGGAGAGCGTGAGCTTTGCGTTGTGGAATCCCAACCAGGAGCTGTGCTGAGCACTTTGTGTACACGGCCTGTCTTATCCCCCTGGCAGCTGAGGAGGTGTGGGCCCCACAGAGGAGGGGATCCAAACTGAGGGAGGGTGGGTGACGGGCCCGAGTTCACGCTGTCTGATGGCAGAGCTGGAGGTTGGGGCAGCGGCTGGGGGCTCTAACTAGAGATTGCACGATGGGGTCAGATCAGCAGTGGGTCTGGGACAGGAGGACAGTCCCAGGAAGGACAGTCGGGGGAGGGTCCTGACTGCAGGCCCAAGGGGAGGGCAGTCCCAGGGAGCCCTCCCTCTGGGGTGAGTGGACACAAGGGGTTTGCTGAGCCTGCTACAGGGCTCTTTCTGATGCTCCTGCACTAGGTCTTAGGGGGTCAGGCAGGGTTTCATTCTGGCAGCCCCATATTCCAGCTGAACACCTAGGGTTGGGCGGCTGGTATGCCTGTGAGAAGTGCTGAGAGAAGGGATAGTTGGCCCAAGAGTCGAGGCAGCTTGGCAAGAGGGGCTGCCTTCGGAGATCTTCTCAGCGGTCTTGTCCTGGTGAGCATCAGGGGCTTCCTCAGCCCACTGGCCCTTTCATTCCAAGGGCACCGTGTCATGATTTCCCAAGCCTGGCAGGAAGCGTCCCAATAACCCCTTTCCCCAGAAGCTTCGTTTCCTTACCTCTGGGCAAGGCCAGGGGTTCATCAGATGTCTTCCCAGGCGAGGCCCTCAGGACACAGTGGAGCCCATCCTGAGGGGCCTGGGGAGTGGATGGCCACTGGACACCAGAGCCCAAGGGGTGGGAGGAGCCCTGGTTTCAGGGATCTGTGCTGCCTCCATGCCACCCACACTTGTCTGGAGCTTCTGACATCAGGGCTGGGACAACCTTGGGACCTGTTGCATCCATGCCCATGTACGGCTTGTTTTATGGAGGATTTCAGGATGAGGAGTCGGCCCTCATCAGTTCAGACCCTAGGCCCCGCGGAAGCAGCCAGCCCCACCTCCTGGTGGAAGAGCCCATGAGGGAGGGAGTGGAGCCTCAGGAGTTAAAGCAGGAAGCTCCCACATTTGGGAGGAAGGCAAGAGGAAGCTGGACCTGAGCTGGATGCAGCAAAGAAAGATGAAGCAGGAAAAACAGAAAAGTAATTTTAGGGCATTAGGCTGGAGATGGGAGAGTGTTTATGGATCATTTAGTTTACAGATGGTGATAGGTTAGTGGTTAGATTAGCAGGAAGCCAGTCATCTCAAAAGGAGGAAATTAATTTATGAGATTGCAAAGGGGAAAATTGTTTGCAAGAAATACAGGGGTTTTGTTGTAATAGCATCAAGTTCAGCAGTAACAACAAGTGCTGGCAGGCCCAGCTGTCTGTCAGGGAGGCAGTCACCAGGAGGACAAGTCTGAACTGAGGATGCAGGGGCAGCCAGATGCCCAGCTGGGAGCCGCCCAGCTCTCACCTGCTCCCCAGCCAAGAGAAGTCTGCGCTTTCCTGGGCTTCAGCATTGAGGTTCCAGAGCTTGGACCCTGGATGGGGATATGGGGCTGGGGGAAGCTTTGGTGACTGGGGTGGGGGGCTGCCACCCAGTCCTGGGTCATTATTGCATCCTGTGCCCAGTCATGCTGCATTAGACCTCTCTGCCTAGGGGACCTGGGAAAGGAGGCTCCCAGGTGGTCCTCCCTGCTTCTGTGCCATACTGTGAGATTGGGGGTGGTCAGGGGACCTGAGCAGGAGACCCCAGAGGCCTGAGAGTCCTCCGTGCATTACATAAATATTCCTGTGCTCAGCTCATGTACCCAAGAGATGGGCAAGGCTGGATGGACTAGGCTCCAATTCCGGCCTGAGTGACTTGGGCAAGTTGTGGAACCTCTCAGAACCTCTTTCTCTTCATCTGTCAACATCTCAGAGCTGTCATGAGGATAACCTGAGATGTGTGTGAGGAGCCTGGCATGGTACCTGGCACATGGTTAGTGCTGGGTAATGGCAACTGTCAGTGTAATCGCTGTGTTATTAATGGCAGGGGAGTTAAAGAGAGCCTGCCAAGCCCCCAGGTTCTAGTGTGCTCCCCTCGCTGCCCACCCTCAGCCCTGGTCCGCTCCACAGGACATGCCGACTGCCTGGGCTGCTCTTGCTCCTGGCCTGACTGGCTGATCTGCCCTGCCTCTCGGTCTCTCCTTCAGTCCTGGAGTGTGTGCTGTCGGTGAGTCCACAGTGTTCTGTTGTACCATTGCCACAGCTCCTTATGGTCCCAGGGAAAGAGCCCCTGATATTGGCATCCTCTGTCCAGGTCTCCTGTCCTTCCGAGTCACTTTGAGGTCCCATCACTCCTCTGAATGGGATGCCAAAGTGGGTGGACCATTTGCCATTTGTGGGATTCATTTGCCCACAACTCCCTTTGCAGGGGCACAACCCCAGGCCCTGTTCACTGCAGTCCCCGGGTGGGGCCGGTGGCAGCCCTGACAGTGCCTAACCATTTACAAATGGTTCAGCCTTCCTAGTCACCTTAAGAGATGTGGCGAATGGTGACATTCAGGTGAGAAAACGGAGGCCAGAAGGGTGCAGCATCTTGCCCAAGCTGTTGGGCTAGTAAGTGATGGAGCCAAGATTTGAACCTTCCTCCCGAAGCCCTGCCTGTATCACCAGCTTTTCCTTTTCCACTGTGTCCAGGCAAGGCCTGGCCCTTGGAGTCTGCAGTCTAAGGCAGCCCTTGGTCCGTGGTCTGCGGGAAGGTAGGACCAAGGTTTTGAATCCACTGCTAAAGGCAGACTAAGAAATCCCTTTCAGGTGGAGCAGCTTGGAAGGGAAGGAGGGCAATCCCTTTTCCTTGGCTGATGAGTGAAGGGTGAGCCTGCTCCTTGGGAGGTGACAGGTGGGCACTCTTGTTGTGAACTCCAGCAGAGAAAGGGACAGTGTATTTAGGGCAGAGCCGGGGGGTCACAAAGCACCTTTCCTCTGTTCGCCTCTCAGCATCGCCTCGCAACGCCATTGTTCCAGGTTGGGGGGACTTTTGTTTTGAAAGTGAAATAATTGATGTCATCTGGGCCTGACAGAGCTAAACCACCTTTAAACATTGGGAGATAACACTGCTTTGTTTTCACCCACATTTAATTTAACAGTAGCAAAGGTGGTCTGAACTTTACAAGAGTGTCCCTGTCAGCAGAAAGAGCCTATATGATGGCACTCAGCCAGGAAGTACTTTGCACAAATTACAAGTGCTGGGAAGTGGAGGCCAGCCCCAAGGGAGAGAGGTTGGGCTCTCCTCTTCTGGGCTTGTGGGGCAGGTACCCAGGGCTTAGTCCTCAGGGACCCTTGAAACTGTAGACACAAGGGTTTCAAAACCAGCTAATTAAAACAGATCGTGGTGCTGCCAGTGGGTTTTTGACTTAGTTTCTAACTTGAGCTGAGGTTGGAGGGATGGAGGGACAGGGAGAGAGAGAGAGAGAGAGAGAGAGAGAGAGAGAGAGAGAGAGAGAGAGAGAGAGAAAGAGAGAGAGAGAGAGAGAGAGAAGGATCATGGTGCCTTTCCTCATCCTGGTGGCTCAGTGTTCTGAGAAGCTGGGAACCCCTGGGCACCTCCCAAGTGTTGGGTCAGAAAGGTGGTCTGTGTATTTCCCCCACTAGGGGTGGGGGTGTCCATGTGGGAACCAGTAACACCATCAGGCTTTGATGGAAGGAAGTTTGGTTGGGGACCATCATACCACATGTATGATATGGTGGGATGTTTTGAGAACAAGCATGTGGGTGACTCCCATTTGCTGTGACCAGGTCTCCTAGCTGCCCTAGGTTTCTCTCCCGCTGCCCATTGAAAACTGTATGAAAGACAGGAGAGGATGGTTTTTCCTATCCAACAGCCTGAGTTTGTGCTTACTGGCTATGTGGATATGTGGGACTTTTCTTAAATCTCAAGCCTTAGTTTCCTCATTGGTAAAGAGGGAATAATACCCACCTAAAGGGCTCTTGGAGGATTGAACAAGATATCATTATGTGATGTCTTAGCTCCCTGACTAGCACAGAGGAGGTGCTCAGAAATACATTACTCCGTCCCTCCTAACCCTCTTTCTGCCGGTCATCCCTTTTCCCTCCTTTTCCTCTTCCGCACCTCTTCCTTGCTTCTCCTCCTCTGTCTTGACCCACGAGTCTCTTTCAAGATGGATGGGCTGGAAATCTATCATGTTCACCTTCCTGTACCCTCTGCTGTCTGGGATGGAGAGATCTGAGTTCAGAGATAACAGGCTATTACCGTGCAGACTGCTGCACAGTATTACAAAGCTGGCCAAGTTGTAAATTCCTCTGACTTTTGCTTTTGGAAGCTCCAAAAATAGGTGTGGGGACACTTCAGGCTCCAGGAGACTGGAGTGCATGTGGAGTCTTCGGAATAGACGATAGAAGGGCAGTGGGTGTGGGTGGCTGGCTCTGAGTGGGATCCACTGCCTCGTCTGGAATTTCTATCATCTTTGGAGAAACCACAAAGTAGTCTGTGGAAAGCCTAGAGTCTCAACCCATATATGCCTTTACGCACAACATTCAGACACCTGGGGTCCCTGCAAGAACACTGGTGGGTGGATGCAGCAAACTGACTGGGGTCCTGGGAACTGAAGGCTGATTGATGGGTCAGGCACAGGCTGAGAACTAATGGAGCTGTGTTCCTACTACTCTGCCCCACGTGGGCTGGGAAGCCCCCACTGCAGATGCTGGTCCTGGTGAGAGTGCTGGGGTATGGGGAGGCTCCAAGTCCAACTGTATATAGAACCTGTGTGGCTCTATCCTAAGCAGGCCTGTGGGGTTCAGTCCATTGAGAATGGCAGGGAAAGAGTTGGGGTGTTGCGCTGTGTCTTTTCACATTGGGAATAACCTAGTGGCTGGGGTCTGTTTAGAAGGTTCTGGGCTTGGGGATGGGGGAAGGAGGGTGTGAGGGCTGCCACTAAATTGCTCTGGGTTAGGACAGAGCTATCAGGGGAGTGGGATTGGTGGGAGCACTGCTCTGGGCACTGGCTTCTGGCTTAGGTGACAGCAGAAGCAACTAGAAGCTGTGCAGATGGTAGAGCTAAGGTTGCTGATGCTGGTAGGTGGCCTCAGGCCAGCCACCCTGGACCTGCGTGTGTGGTGGTAGGTTTGAACAGATCTGGCTGTGAATTCTGAGAAGATGGGGATTGGAGGATCCAGTGGAGTTGGCTCTGTCCTGGATGCATGCACATGGCAGGGTGTGGGGTGGAGGGCAGGGTTTAGGGCCCTAGAGGCAGAGCTTATTGAGGCAGTAACTTCGAAGATGTAATACTTTGAAGGCAATGCTTTTGAGGATGGTCTCTCCCAGCAAGGGGAATTTGCAGGAGGAGCACCTTCAGTGCAGCTTTTGTGTGCAAATTGCACAGGTATGTTTCAGAAGGAAACACAGATTGCACAGATATGTTTGAAGGATGTTGACCTCACTCCACTTACTGTACTTCCCCTGGGTGGGTTCTTTGATGGCATTAACCATGGAGGCCAGATGCCACACTGCTAGTAATTCAAGCCTCTCATAAGTGTCACGAGGGGAACAAATGCTGCTGTCTCCAGTTCATAGTTCCTCCCAGGTAGGGGTGCTGCCTGGTAGAACAGATGATGCAGTGTGGACTCCTCCGATTCTTTACCCTGTAGGAGACACAACAGGGTTGTGTAGATAGAGCTCCATGCCCAGAAGTTTCTACAATGCAGGCTTCGTTGATTTCTTTTATGAAATCTCCCCAGCCCTGCCCTTGTTCCCTCTTTTTTTGACATTACTCAACCCCTCCAAACTCCACCCCAGTGCCTCCCCTAGGGTGGTTTTTACAGGACAAAATGTTGCTGGTTACTTCCTTTTCTATGCTTATGTTAATTATCATTCCTTAGCATGAGGAGAGGCCCCCTTTATGGGCCTCTGAGAATGGAGACTGCAGGCTTTGGCCTCAGCTGGCTCTCTCTTTTACTTTGTCAAATCCAGCTGTGTTCAGGACTCACCTCACTCTTGCGGTCTCAACAAAATTAATGCTCTGCAGCTTCCCTCCCTTAATCTTCCCTATGACTTTATAAATCCTAAGCTCTAAACAGGTTCTACTAAATCCACTCATTTACTATATCCTCTTCCTCTTAACATAAAGTATAGACTATTTCCAAACATAAATAACCAAATAATTATATCTTTAAAAACCTTCTAACCAAGTATATTTTATATATTTACTATTGAACCTAATGCAGTCTCCTTTTCCAGCACAACAGATGTCTCTTTTGATCAGTAGCACCCTACAGGAGGGTTCATGACTTGGGAAGAATGACACAAGGTCACTCTGAGGATGAGTGTTTTGTGTTCTTCCATGAATATGTTTTGGTATAGACTCCTCAATTGTCATAATATATGGTGGCAATAGCTTGTTTGAACCAAATATCCACAGATTCTGGAAGTGGCTCTGGGGCTGCTGCCAAGTGTCAGAGACTCACCCTAAAGTCTGGTGGGCCCTAGTTCAGGTTTGGGTTGGGGAGGGACCCAGCTGGCCACTGAGGTGGGCTCAATTCATGAGTCCGTGAAGCTAAGTATAAGCTGCTTCTGGGGCAGAGTCCAGCTGGAAAGCTAACAGTCTGGGGAGAGCAGGCAGGAAAGGGAGGGTGGTGGGGGTGAGAACAGACTTGGTGCTTTGCTCTGGACAGAATTCACAGCAAGGTGGCAACCAGGTGTGGGAATAAAGAATGTGGCTCTTCTGTCCTTGCTCGGATGAAAGCACACTTCAGGAGGATAGGTCAGCACCTCGGACAGCGCCTGGATTTCAACATTATCATAAGCTCTTGGGAGGTAAAACTATCTGGCTCCAAAGTCTAGATTGCCATAGGCGCCCTGCTCTCTCTGGAACTTTTATTGTTAGGGAACCTTGAGTCTTTTCGTATTATGTGTCCTCAGGACTTTGGATCTCTGTGTCAGGGGAGGCTTTTGTTTTCTAGTCTGAGAAACCGACCTCCTTTTTCCCTGTCTGTCTTTGTTCTCCTAACAACAATTAGGCTAGTACTTGATCAAACAACTGGCTACCAGGGCCTAGCCAATTTGACACATAAAATTAACCACCACAGTTGGGGACGATGTCATCCAGTAGCTTAAGAACGCTCCTCTAGCTCGTGTTCAGGCTCAGATCTGAGAACATTCCACACTCTGACGATGCAAAGCGTGTGGCCTTTTCTTCTTCATTGCTTTGACTGTTGGCTTCTGGAAGTCAGGCTCATGACAAGGGCAGAAAGGAGAGAATGGATGGACTTGAGCCCAGACACGAGGAGATCTTACCGTCTTGGAGACCATATGGTTTCTGAGGCCGGGTTACTGCAAGTTTTTATTTGAGAGTTTCCAGAGAGCTCCTTTATCTCTTGGATAGATTTGGAGTTTCTTTGAGGTAGGTAAGGGTGTACCAAATGTGATTAGGAGATATTTTAAATCAGTGAGAGGAAGGTGACTGGGGAAGTCTACCCAAGCAAAGAGCCTTCTTCACTGACCTTGGCTACAGACAGCCCTAGACAGTCACCAGGGCCCTTAACCCTACAACTCTTGTGGGATCCAAGGTCAGAGTAGGGGCCAGCTGGGAACTGGGGATCTGGCAGGAAGGGCCCCAAGATGGGCCAACTGGGGTGGGAGACTCTTTCACATTTTGGAGAAGAAGGTGGGACCCCGGTTTGCCTAAAGACTTGCTTAAAGGGTCTAGATGGGATGATCCCTGAAGGTATTTCCTCATCCTTGCATTCCCTCGTCCAGTGGAGCAGCATTTCCCATGGCTGAGAGACTTCTGAGCAGGGAGCATTTGAAAGTATAGTAAGGGTAAATGTTGGGGCACTGACCACTGACCACCCCTAAGGGTTGGGAGGAGGGTTTGGTCTGCATCACAGGAACATGCATTTTGAAGTCAAAACACTTGTTTGTAAACCTGGCTTCTAACTGTCTTGTTGCAAGGTCTTTGGAAAGAGGACTGTGACAATTTTTGAGTTTCATGTTCTTCAGCTGTAAATGGGGGCAGTGTTGCTTACTTTATAGAAGTGTTGTGAAGGTGAGAGGCAAAGAATAAAAGTGCTCAGTGGGAGTCTCAGCCCATCCTTCTCAGAGGAGCCAAGAACACTGTGCGATCATCCTTTCTGAAGTCCCCAGGGAGCCACAGCGGTCTGGCCCTGGAGGAGGACCTCCCTGGAATTCCCAGTTCCCATTGTTTCTGGGAGCTGATCCTTAAGACAAACAGAGGCCCTCACCTCCTTCTCTCTGCACAGCAATGCTGGACTGAGGAACTTCTCTGTGCAGAGGTGCTTCCCAGCTATGGTGGCACTTCTTCCTTCGTGTCTGCTTCTCCAGACCTTGGGGCCTCTGATGTGGATGTTAGATATTCTCTTGCTTCCAAGGGCAGGAGGGAATGAGGGGTGGGGACTGAGGTCTGAGAATCACATGGTTATAAACTAACAGCTCTTTCTTTTGACTTTTACACAATCATAAAGCCAGGATCAATCCTTAGCCATGCCACTTCTAGTCACTTTAAGAGGAATAAAGAAAGGTTTATGGGGAACACCTCAGGGCAGGCACAGGCTCTGCTTCTCTGCTTGCCTGTTAGCACTCCTATACTCCTGACCAGTGATGGGGTCTTGAGGGAGGGTTTCTCCCAGAACATGGTGTGTTAGCCAGAGAAATAGAACCAATTGGCATTCATATTTCTGTCTCTGTATTCATCCATCCATCAGTCCATCTAGTCATTCATCCTGAGCATGAGCGAGAGAGGGGGAGAGAGAGAGATAGAGAGACAGAGAGAGGTGGGGGAGGGAGGGAAGGAGGAACAGAGAGATATTTATTTTAAGGTATTGGCTCATATGACTGTGGGTGCTGGAAAATCCAAAATATGCAGAGCAGGCAGCAGGCTAGAGACCCAGGGAAAGTTGATGTAGTCTTGGGTCTGAAGGCAGTCTGGAGGCAGAATTCTCTCTTTGGAGGACTTTAGTCTTTTCTGCTAAGCTCTTCAACTGATTAGATGAGGCCCACCCATACCCTCAAGGATAATCTGCTTTACTCAAAGCCTTCTGAATTAAATGTTAATCAGCTCTAAGAACTAACCTTTGCAGTAATATGTAGACAAGTGTGCTTGACAAAACAACTGGCCACCATAGCCTAGCCAAGCTGACACATAAAATTTTCACAGATGGGGACAATGCCATCCAGTGGCTTAAAAAATGCTCCTGTAGCCTATGTTTAAATACAGGAGTTTCAGGTCTGAGAATGTCCTATACTCTGAACATGGAAAGAGTGTGACTTTTGAGTAATCCAGTCTGGGTTTTGATCTCTGCTTCCCTATACTTTTGGCAATGATAAGGTATCTTGTCCTTCTTTAAGCCTTAGTTTTCTCTTCTACAAAATGAAGACAATAGCTTGTATTTTATAGGAGTGCTGGGATTGACTGAGATCATGGATATGGCAGGGCCAGGCACAGTGTTAGTTTCCTCCCAGTTTCTTTTTGTGTCTTTGAGGGCCTCTGCCTGCAACCCTCAAACCTTCCATACCCTCTGGGCAAGGCGAAGTGGACAGAGGCAGAGTTCTGCAGGGCTCAGCAGGTGTCTACTGGGTGCATGTCAGGTCCAGGAGCAAATGGGGTCCTCTGGGGGACCCTAGAAGCAGAATTGGAGGGTAGGGAAGGGGCAGACTTCATGGGGAGACAAATGTGGCAGCTGAGGATGGTACATGTGGAACACGAGTTCAAGTGTAGGAAAGGGTGTGAGGAGTCCTTTCTGCCGATGTCTTCCTCATCTTTTTCAGGTCCCTTCTCATGCCCTCACTTTGTCTTAGTGCATCTTAAACATGCAGCTTCTGGGCACTGCAGGAAAGATCGTGTGGTGTGCCAAGGGACTGAGCACATTTTGCAGTGGGTCATTGAGGAGGCAGGACAGGTAGGCAGTGCAGAGAAACGCAGTGGAATGAGCTGGGAACTGGGCCCTCGGAACCCTCTCACTGTCCACTCTGAGCGGTAAGAGCACAGTGGGGCACTACGAGGGTCAGGCCTCTGACAGCCTGCCCGGGAAGAGTGGTTAAGAAAACTGCACCTTCCCATGGCACAGCCTGTGGGTATCCTGTGCAGGCATCCATCCCAAGAGAGAGGAAATATTGGAGACGAGAAAGGGCAATGTAAAGAGAAGTAATGATCTGAGACTAAAAAGGGAAAATTTGTTGGGTCTTTAAAAGGTCAGCAGCTGTAAGGTCAATTAGCTTGGAGATAACTTGAAGAGGCAGGGCTGGGAGGGAGTGTCCAGAAGGCACCAGAGTGGGTAGGAACAGCTCAGGACAGACCTAATCCTTCCTCCTGCCAGCATCAGGGTGCCCAGAAGAGAGTTCAGGTCAGGCTTCTCAAATAGCTCCCTGTGGAACCAGGTGGGCTGCCCATGTGTTGGAGAGAACTGGAGCTGTCACCAAAATCCTGACCCTAGTTCCCTACCAGTTGTGTGATATGGGGTGATGTGGTATCCACAAGGCAGCTCAGTTTCCTTTTCTGTAAAATGGAGCTAATACCACCCTCATGGAGTGATGTAAAGATAAGTGAGGGAAACAAATATCAACTGTTCTCATGCCTGGTAAGTAGTAGGTGCTCAAGAAAGTGTGTTCTTCTCTTGCCTACCTCCCATCTCACTGCCTACCTGCTGAGCCTAATCATTGCCAAGTGGGGAAATCACCTGAGCCGACTCCTACCTAAGCAGTACTCTACTTTTTGTTTAGCAAAACTCTAAAAAAGGTTCTTTCCTTTTATTTCTAATCTTTAGTATACAAATCTCTCATAATACTGAGAAGTAGTAGAATAGTATAATGGACATCAGCCCTCCTCTGTAAATTATCTCCAGGCTAACATCCACCACCTGGATTTAACAGTTGTTCACATTTTGCTATGTATCTGCTTCACCTATTTTTTTTGTTATTGTGAAATATTTTCAAGTAAATTACAGGCATCTTGACGTTTCATTCCTAAATACTTAAGTATGTACCCCTAGAAGTTTAAGGATATTTTCCTACATAATCACAACAGCCTTATCATGCTTAGCAGAATGGTAATTTCATATTATAATCTAATATTCTATTTTCAGATTTCTGTAGTTGCCCCCAAAGTATTCTTATAGCTGATTGGTTCAAGTCAGGATTCAGTCAAGGACTACATATTGTCATTGGTTGTTATTTCTTATTTAGACTAGTGCTTGTCAGGCTCTCGTGTGTATACACATCACCTGGAGTTCTTGCTAAAATACAGATTCTGATTCAGGGATCTGGAGAGGGCCTGAGCTGCTGCCTTTTTAACAAACTCTTGAGTGATGCTGCTGGTGATCCATGGAATACATTTGAGAAGCAAGGGCTGTAACTATCCCCTCTATTTCTTTCCTGTGACCTTAACTCTTTGTAGATGTTTCCTCTACTGGGTCTAGCTGGTTGCTTCCTCTTGGTGTCATTTAAATTGTTCACCTTTCCCCTCTATAGCGTGTAAACTGGCTCATGGGTCTGGAGGTGAGTGTAATCCATATAAGACATTTGTGGTGAGGATACATCATTGTTGGGGGAAGAGCTGCATATCAAGAGGCACATAAAAACATCTTTCAGTGTGACTCATGATTGGGCATCAAAGGGTCCCCCTGACAAAGGGGATTTTAGATAGGTGCTGTTGGTTGTGAGTGTACACATGTAGGGTGGTGGGGAAAGGATTCATTAGTTGCATCAGATTATCAAATAGGTGTTAGAATTGTTCACTCAAGAAAGACCATCCAAGTGCTTCTCAAATCCCTGAGGGGCACCAGAGCTGTCCCTGGTTCCTCTTTTTGTCTCTGTCTCCTCACCTACAGAAGTGCCTGCAGGGTGAGGACCATCACCTTTTGCTCAGATGTGCTCCCAGGGTGGTGCATTTACCCTTGTGGAGTGAGTTCCAGGGAAGGACTTGGTCACAGACACTACTGTTTGCATCCCAGATGTGCCTGCAGGGATCCTGGCTGGGTGTGGTCCCTACCGGGTGCCAGGGTGCAGAGAGAAGCAAATGGTCAAAGAAAGCTGTTCAGAGCAAGGTGAGGCTTTCAGCAGAATCACAGGTGCGGGGCCAGGAGCCAGGGAGGGTGGGAGGTGGAGTCAAGACCAGTCAAGGTGGTGACTCAGGAGAGAGGGGCTGAGCCACACCCCGAGTCAGAAGCCCATTTGTGGGTGTGAGGATAGACTGATGACTTCTGAGGCTCATTCAGGTACAGAGGGACTTCAGACTCTAGAATGCAGCCATTCTTTTGAATCAGGATAACTGTTATCCAAGGGCTGTGAACAGCTGCTCTCTTTAATAGCACTGAGGCCTTCAGAAGGTTGGAGAGCCTAATCACAGAAGGGGATCCTGGGATCGGTTATTAGTGATGATTGTCAACCCTTGGGACCAGTGGTGCCGATGGTTCAGGCCAACACTACTCAGAGGCAAGGCAGGGCAAGGGGCTGAGGTGCTGGCTCCTCCTTCCCAGGCCTCTGGGCTTCCCGCTGCTCCTTTCCTTGGTAAAGCTTGGATACACATTGCAATGGTACCCTGTGTCTGAGGGTCCATCTTCTGGGCAGGTGGGCCTCTTGAGAAACAGGTCTACATCTAGATGAGGTTTGTGCCAGCTTCCCTCTTTAAAGAATCAGCAGAACTGGAGAGAGCAGCACATGTTTGCAGTTTCAGGGAAAGATAATGCTGTATAATTTTATGTCTTCTTTTATGCTGTGGCTTAGCCACACACCATTAGCACAACAGGAAGGAAAATGAATGGAAATGAAGGGTGTCAGTGGCAGATACAGAGAGATGTGGCTGATTGGTTTTCGGTTTTTCTGTAGTGTAACCTGAAGCAGAAGGCTGGTGGGCCTCCAGAGCCAGAGTTGGCCAGGGACAAGGCAGCAGGGCCACGCTGGGCATTGTGGCCCCTGGGGCATGATCCTGCATACTTCCAAGCTTATCTGCACCTTGGTCCAGGTGGTGAGCTGGCCCAGCTGTCTCTTTTCTGCCCCTGTGGGGGTTTATTTTACTTTTCAAATAAGGATTTATTCCCTTTGGCTTTATTGGAGGGCAGGAGGCCTCTCCAGTGCCTGCACACGTTTCAGCTCTGCAGAGTGGACTAGCAGTAGAGGGGAGCAGGAATGCCATGCTTGAGACCTTCACATGATTGCTCAGTTTCAGGGGCTTCTCTAAGACCACCCAGCTAGTAAATGGTGGAAGCAGAAGCTGAACTCAGTCTACCTGCTTCCCAAGCTCCTGCTCTTCCTGCTTCCCCAGGATTCTGTGGGTCTCTTCTCCCATCTTTTCCTCCTGGCCTGGGACTCTAAGTCCATTCTCAAGGTGGAGGTGGGGAGGTGGGGGTGAGGAATGGTTGACTCCACTTTGGAGGTGGGGGGAGCCCCGGCAAATGCTTCTCTTGAAGTGCCAGGACCTGAGGCTCTGACCTTCCTACCCCAAACTTAGGACAGCTTCTTTTGTAAGTGTTTGATGCCTCTGGCTTTATCCTGTTTTATTTTCTAGGGTTGTCATATTAAATTACCACAAAATGGGTGGCTTCAACAATAGGAAAGTGTTCTTCCTGTTTTGAAGGCCAGAAGTCTGAAATAAAGCTGTCAGCAGGGCCATGCTCCCTTCAGAGGCTCTAAGGAAGAATCCTCCCTTGCCTCTTCCTAGCTTCTGGTGGCTTCCTGCAGTCCTTGGGGTTCTGTGGCTCATAGACACATGCTTTCCGTCTTTGTCTCCATCTTTCCAAGGCCTTCTCCCCTTTGTGTGTCTCTGGGTGGCCTCCCATCTTCTCATAGGAATACCAGGCCTTTTAAGGGTTTAGGGCTCACCCTCTTCCAGTATGACCCCATCTTAACTAATTATATTTGCAAACACCCCATTTTCAAACAGCCTATACTCTGAGGTTCTAGTGGACATGACTTTTTGGGGGAACACTGCTGCACTCACCACATATCCCTTCTGGCTGAGTCTAGGCAGTGGCTTGGTCAGCCCTGGTAGGGGTGAGTTAGTGGTGCTAGAATTTCTTGCCTTCAAGACTATCTCCAGCCTATGGATCTGTCCTGTTGTCCAGGTGGGGTCCTGCAGGTGCTGTGAGAGTGTCAGTGGGGAACAGTCTCTTTGGGACTGGGAGTGAGGTTGGTGGCCTCAGACTGTGCATAGGCCTTGTGTGGGCAGCGACAAGCCCTGGATATTCTTCCGGCTTTCTGCTAAGCCTTCATAATCTGCATTAGCAAAGGGTTATTGAGCTCCTATTGCTCTGGTGGGAAGCCAGTCCTTGTCCTGCAGGTCTCCTGTGGGACAGACAGGCCAAGTGAGGTTGTAGGGCAAAGTGTCAAGCTTTGTATCCATGGACATGCATTCACCGCCTGGCTGTGTATGACTTTCCCTTCCTGAGTTTGTCAGGGCATCTGTAATGTTATGAGAGGTCTCCTCTTACAGGATCAGGTGAGGATGCAGAAAGATAGAGCATGGACGCTATGCCACAGGGCCTCATGAATGTGAGCCACCTTTGCTTTCCAGCTAATCTTCAGGAAGGTGGGCTGCTGTTCCCTCCTCCTGTGTACTTTTCCATTAACCCCCACTTTCCCCCACACCCAGGTTGGTATAAAGTTGGAGGCCAGTGATGTTTGAAAGATGAGCAACTGGTACTGATGTTCTACTTTGTTTCTGGTCGCAGCTCAGCACTGGAACTCCAAAGGCTAACTGAACAGAGCCACTGCCCTCAAGGAGGCTACATGCTGAGTAGGAGCAGGACACAGAAGTGCTGGCAACTCTTGTCCAGGAGACCTGTAGGTGCTATGAAGGTTGTTGAGTTTGTACCTGGTGTGAGGAGGGAGCTGAGAAGACTTCATGGAGCATGTTAACCCCTGCAAATGTGTCCTGAAAAATGGGATTTTTCCAGGGAGGTGGGAAGGGTATTTCAAGCATCCCAGGAGAAGTATGGCAGAGGTCTAGGGCTCTCAGGAAGCCTGAGCAGGCCACACCTGGGTGGGCCCCAGGTCCTCACCACAAATAGCCAGGGGGTGCCATGACCCCTCTGCCCCAGCGTATGGTTTCTTGAGCTCAGGGGCAAGAGTTAGGTGTGGCTGACTGCACAGCTGAAGAGATTCCATTGTCTGAGTTTTTATATAATAACCAAAAATGCTATTATATTGGAATTGAAGTAATAGAGCCAAACCCCGTGGTTCTTTCATTTTCTACATTCCTGTCCAGCCCTTGGTCTGTAAGCATATTTTTAATCACAGCACAACTACAGTTTGGGTTATAGTTTTCTTTATTATACTGTAAACATTTTTACGATAGCTGCAGAGTTTTCATAATTATCATTTCCATGGCTTCGTAAATTGGCCATTAAGTTGACGTTCACTCATTTATTTAAACATCCCCCTTTGTTAGAGGTTTAGATGGTTTAGATTGTTTTCAGTGTCTGGATATCATAAATCATATAATGAACATCTTGAAGTAGGCTTTTCCTTCTAATGAATTACTTTCTCAGAAGAAGTGAGATTGTTGGGTGAGAGTAGGGCATTTTCATGGTACATGCAATTGTTTTCCAAAAGAATCACTTCCGCTATGTGAGTGCATTAGTTTTACTCTATCTCAGCAAGCATTTGGCATTGCAATTACAAACTTTGTTTTTCTTTGTTGCTGTGTTGATAGATATGAAGTGACTTCTCATTTGATCAGAGAGATGGAGCCTTTCTCCTTATGTGTGTTTATGAGGACACTTCTGCATATGGGGGTTTTCTGGTTGGCCCATTCATCTGTTGGTGTCTTGAAGTTTTCGTAACGATTTGTGTGAACTCTTTATACTACAGAGCTGTCAATATGCTTGCTGCCTGACACATTGCTACACGTATTTTTCCTAGACTATTTTTATTTTAGTTATCTTCTTCTCTACAATGCCTTTATACTTCTATATTGTTGAATCTGTCATCTATTTTATTTGTACTTTCTTCTGTCAGTATGAAACTTAAAAAGTTATCACCTACAAAGAACAGATAAATATTTCCTGCTAAGTTTTTCTTTCATTTGACTTCTCTTTTTGACTCTTTTCTCTCTCCAGAGTTTTTTTGGTGTGGGAAAGTGCATTTCTGAATTAAGTAATTACCTTGAAACTACCAGTTATCCCAGCACAATGTAGTAATCAAGAATTCCTTTCTTCATTGTTTAGTGATGCCCACTTTGTAATACATTTAATCTTTATATATATGCAATTAGGTCTATTTCTTAACTTTTTATTCAGATCCATATTTCTATATTTGTACAAGTTCTCTAGTACTTTATTGTTGCTTTAGAACATATTTCCATATCTAGTTTTCCCTCATTTTTTTCCTTTACAGAATTTTATTTAATATTCTCATCTGTTTATTTTCAAAATGATTTTAGAATGATTTTATTTAATGCGTTGATAAAGTTCTTTGGAGATTTGGATTGTGGTTGAGTTAAATATATAAATGAATTTTGAGGAGAATCAACATCTTTATAACAAAGTTTTCCCATCTGGGAGCAGTTATTTTCTGTATTTATTCAAGTCATCTTTTATAATTCCTAAGAAAGTTTGGTAGTTCTTTAGTAGGTCATTCACATCTCTAGTTAACTTTATTTCTAAGTAGTTATATTTTTTGTTGCCTCTGTGAATGAGATCTCCTTTTACTTTATTTCAAATTTTGCCTGTCTAGAATACAGTAGAATCATTAACTTAAAAAAATTATTCTTTTTATTTATTGATAACCAAGATGGTAATAACAATTGGCAGAATTCAAGAAGAAAACAAGAGGGAGTGACTCATGATCTCACCGTTTAAACAAGCAAATGGTTTTAATTTTTCTGTGGCTTCTTCTAGAACTTACCTGCAAACAGATGCACACAGCTGTAACTGCCTTGGTCATCTGTTCTGTATCTCATGGCTTTTCTTATATCAGAAGCATTTTCCCTTCTAGCTGCAGAGTTTTACTAAGTATCCCATTTAATGGTGAGCTATGGGGACTGAATGTGGGTTCTCAGATGTCCTGAGGAGCCTATGCAGGCTGCTGGCTATAGCCTAGATGGTGCTGTGATTAACATGGGGCTGGTGGGGCGGGCATTATGGAGAGGCTGCCTGGTTCCCAGGGCCTTGCCAGGGCCAGGCTGATCCCAGCTCCATGAACCTCTCTGGCCGTAATTCTTTGGCTTTGGTGCCAGGTGGGCACAGTGTACATCTCATTGGTACATCTCCCTCCCTAATCATTCCTTCTCTCAAATGTTTATTGAATGCCTATAGAATGTCATTAGGTTGGGGGCTACAGATGAACAAGACCAGCTCAGATGTGACCTGCTATATCACCAGGCAAAACTCTAACCTGCCATTCCTGTTGGGGATACATGAACATCGATGCTGACCAGTCTCATGTTAAAGCCATAATGCCAGCTTCAGGGGACACTTACTAGTGTTGGCTCCATCATATTGCATTTCTCTAGACCACTCTCTCTCCCATTTCCTTTGAGTTTCTCTTCTCCTTTCAGATCTCTAACTCCTTCTCTCTCATCCGTGCTGTCCAACCCCCACTAGCAGACTTGCTTCCTATGTATTTCATTGAGAAAAGAGATGCCAAAGGAAGAGATCTTCATGTGTTCACCACCCTGTCCGCACCCCCACCAGTCTGCCCTGGATCCCTCCTGATGGCCCACGCCCCCACCTGAGGAGCCCCTCACCTTGGGTGCCTGTCCTGCCCTCTCTTTTTCTCTCTAGGCCACTATGCCAGCAGTTTCCTTCTCTGCAGATCATTCCTATCAGCTTAAGAGTAGACTGTGCTGTCTGCGGCCTGAACAAATCCCTCCCTGGCTTGGCCCATCTCCCTCGCATTACTGCCCCATTCCACCTCCCCGTTATAGCCCAGCCTGTACTCTGGCTCCAGTGCCTCTCCCACCGTTTGCTCCTGAATCCGCTGCAGCCAGGGTGTGTCCTCACAACTCTATCAGAACTGCTCCATCAGTGAACTAAAGACTTCTGTGTCGCTCAGTCGGGTGACTCGGTCCTCCTCCTACCTGACCCATCAACAGCCTTCAGGATTCCTGGCACCACACCCACCCTTTCCGCCAGGCTCAGGGCGGCCGGCTCCTCTCTCCCCATTCTTGGCCAGCCTTCCTGGTCCCACGGCTGGTCCTTTCTCATCTTCCCGACCTCCACACATTGCAGGTCCCAGGCCTCAGACTTTGAATTTTCTCTTCTCCCTGTTACACTCCCTTCCCTGGTGATTTGGACCCTTCTCATACATTTAAAAACCACATTTACACCAATGACTTCTGTTGTGCACTCCAGCCATCCTGTCCTCAACTCCAGGCTCATTTGCCCACTTGGGTGACTGACAGGCTTCTTAGGTGCCCATGGCCCAGCCAACCTCAGCTCTTCAGCCCAAGCAGGCTCCCTGAGGCTTTTCCATCTGCCCATTGTCCCAAGTGCTCAACTCCTTGCGGACCCCTCACTTTCTCTTTTTTCCCTTGCCCCAGCAGCCCATCCTTACAGCTTGTCCCACTAAACCACTCTCATGGCAGCTGCTCTGGTCTGAGCTGCCAGTTTCTCTCTCCTGGATTATTCTGGAATGGGATCTCTGCTTCTGCTTTTGCCCCTTCAGTCTGTTCTCAGCACTGCAGCCAGGGCAATGCTGATATAAACAGCTCACATCACATCACTCCTCTGATCAAAACCCCCAGTGGCTCCCCATCTCACAGGGCAAAGGCTGATGTCATGATGTGATACCCGCCCCATGCAGTGCGACCTCTGCTCCAACCTAGCTCCTGCCTTCAGCTACCTGCCTTTGGCAGTGCTCAAGCACCAGATGTGCCTCCTTAGGGCCTGTCTTCCCAGAGGCCCCCAGACTCTCTTCCAGAGGTCCACAAGGCTCCCTCCCTCACCCCTTGGGGCCATTGCTCAAATGTCCCCTCAACAAGGCTTCCCTAGCCTGTTTCAAAGCTTCCCCATCCTCACCCTTGGCTCTCAAGACCCTCTTCCCTAGTTTAGTTTTATTCACCACCATGGTCACCAACTAACACACTCTGTAATCTGCTTAGTCATTTTCTATTGTCTTGGCTAGAGCACGAGCCCCAGGACATCAGAGATGTTTGTCTGGTGTGAATGGTGCACCCAGCACAGCGCCCAGACCAGAGTAACGTCTGTGGGATGAGTGATAACTGAACAGAGGAATGAGTGGTGAAGAATGCATTCTGCCCCACGTGTGTCCTTGTGCTGCCCAAGTGTCCCCTGCCTTCTGTGTGGCTGCTGACAACACGCCTCCTAAGGGCTGTGGTTTCATGCTGTGAGTTTGATGTGGGTGCACTTTCATGTCTTGAGTGATACCCCATTCTGAACCTGGGGCCTGGGGCTGCAAACAGCTTGTGTGGAGAGCACAGAGAGTTTTGCTGAGCACCAGTTTGGGGTTTTATTTGAAATGTACTGTACAGAATAGTAACAATAAAAGAAAAAAGTCTTTACATGTAAATAGCTCTGTTTGGCAGAGTCAAGTAATCAAACCAAATGGCTCTTCTTTTATTCTTGCCCCATTCCCAAGGCATTTGCTTCCACCGAGTTCCTCTGGGGATTTGTGTGCAAGCCAGTGGGAGTGGCTGTGGGTGCCCCCAAGGGCCAGGGGAGGACCCAGGAGGACAGTGACTCTCCTTCTCCCTGCCTGCATTGGTGTGTGTGTGTGTGTGTGTGTGTGTGTGTGTGTGTGTGTGTGTGTGTGTGTGTGTGTGTGTGAGTCCCCTGGGACCACAGGGCAGCCCTAAGGGGGTCCAGAGAGAAGGAGAGGAGTGACCACGTGTGTGTGGAAAAGACTAGGGGCTTCATGGACCTTCCCACACTAACTGCTGGGCACAGTTCTGGGCTGGGCACGGTGTGAGGGACAAGGGCAGATTGCAGGTCTGGGTCAGCAGTGGGGTGTTTCATGGCCAGGACTTAGGCCTATGGTTTTTCTAGACCCCAGGCCCTGTCTGCTGGCTTTTACTTGGTCCATTCATTTGCCTATCTGTCACTTAACACATAAACCCACACTCACACCCATACTCACACACTCATACCTACTTCCACTAACATCCACCAACACTCACCCCCCTGCACTCACACCCATGATCTACACTCACATACACCTGCATTCACAAACACACACCCACACTCACATGGCACCTTGTTCCCTGAAGGGGGCAGGAGGGAGCAGGCACAGTCAGGCACCCTCTCAGTCTGGGGCGGCAGATCTGTCTGCTCTTAAGGCCCAGGGGAGGTGCGCATGGCTGACACGCTGGAGCCGCCAACATGAGCTTACCAACAAAAGCAGGAGGCCCTGCTGTCCTGACAACAGAGCCTTTCTTCCCTGGGGCATGTGGCTGCAGGGCAACACAGGAATCCACTTTCCTTGTCACTGTGTCACCCCATATGTCATGGCTGCCATTAGTCCTGACAAACTCTTGAAATGGAGCTTGCAGATGAGCTGATGAACTCCCTGCGATGTGTGTGTGAGTGGGCCCCCCTCCCCGCAGTAGGGCTGGCAGGCAGGGCCCAGGGACTGGCCCCCTGAGTTTGTGCTGGGGGCTGGCCTCCTTCCTAGGACAGGCCTGCAGCCTCTGCTTCCCCTGGACCTGTGGGGGAGGGAGGGGTGCCTGGGGAGGAGCTTCCCCTGTGGGGTGAGGCCCTGCAGCCTCCCTCTCTGCCCCGGTTTCCAGGGTGGGCAGCCCTGGACTCCAGGTGACAATAACAGTGAAGGGGAGGAGGAGGCTCCGGTCTTAGTTTGAATCCTTCTAGTGGTGGGGCCCTGGTGGGATCACTGTTCTTGTTTTTCTCTGTCAAATGGGGACCCTGACCCTCCATCAAGGTCAGCAGGTTGGATGGCTGCCACCTGCCCCCCCCCCCACAGGACTTGTGCCTCAGAGCTCCCAAGGGTGATTTGAGGCTCCTCTTTGTTGATCAGGCATTGAGTTTTAGGGTAATTACTTGTTTATCTATTGAGTCCACTTCTTTTTAGAATATGGGAAGCTGTACTCATTAGGATATTTTAGTTTTAAGTGACATAAGTGCAGGTTAAACTGGCTTAAGTGACAAAGGGAAGTTTTTGAAGCTTAAGGATGGGGTGGTCCAAGGATATGTCTAGCTTCAGGTGTGGCCGGAGCTAGTGGCCATCCATCGTCCTCAGCCTTTTGCTACTGCTTTCTCTTTCTTGCTCCCCCTGTGTCTTGCCTCTCTCCTTCCCTCATTTGGCTCCTCTCTCGGGAATTCCCTCCCTGCCTGGTGACAGAGATGACCCCCAGTTGTTCTAGCTTATCTGGTCTATGGTACCCACTATCTCAGTGAAAGAGAGGGTTCCTGTTCTTAAAGCACCAGTAAAGGCCCTAGGGATGTTGTGTTGGCCAATCTTGGGTCACCAGCCCATCCCTGAACCACTCCAGGTGGGATAGGCCCCATGTTTGGTTGGGGTGGGCTTCCACTGGAGTGGGGGTGTGGGGACAGCACAGTAGAAGTCGTGGGTTAGGGGTCGGTGGGCTTGGCCCTGCAAAAGCCATCAAAGCTGGGTAAGCAGGGAACTATAGGGATAAGAGCTGTGTTCTTGAAAGATTGAGCCAGCAACAGTTAGGAGAGTGGGTTGGTGGGTGGGCCCGGGCCCTTGGGTGCCAGCATCCTGGGTCCCTGGAAGCAGGGGTGGAAGAGGCTGAGGTAACAGAGCTTGATTTGGGCCTGTGCTGAATCACTAAGGGCTACAAAGGGGTTTGAAGGGGATTGTAAAGTATGGACGGTTCTGCTTATTGCTTCTGTTTATCAGGGATTTCCATGTGAGTGAAAATGCCAGCAGTGGTCTCGTGAGACCTTCCTGTCTTCCCCAGCAGGGGCCTGCCTTGGGAGTCCTGTGTCTCGGGGGCTGGGGCTGGTGTTCCTGGGTGCTGATGGGTCTTCGTCAGACAGTTTGAGTCAAGGAGGCTCTGGGCCTCATGGATTGTACTTCTCCCAGGCAGCGTGGTGGGGTCCACTGGCCTGTCTGTCTGCTGACGTTGAGTGACATGGATGTATGAGTCCATCCATCAAGCTTGTAATTCTACTGAGAGTGGGCTCGTGGGGTCCAGTGAGGGAAGAGCTGGGACACAGAGCATGCTTTGGTTCACACCTGAGCTGGAGCCGACTAGGTGAGGTGAGGTGTGTGTAGGGCCGCCTCCTGCTCCTGAACAGGGAGATGGGCTGAGCTGGGGAGGTCTGCTTCTCCCCTACAGCCTCAGGGCTTGTCCGGAGTCCTGGTGCCCACCTGCCTGCGGTTTGGGAGGCTGGTGCAGCACCTGCGATGCCTAGAAGACCCCAGCGAAGTTATCTGGCAGTTTGTGTGCTGTCACCTTGTGGTCGCAGGTGGCAGTGTTGGTCACGACGGTTGAGGGGACCACAAGGCATCTATGACGCTCCCAACATGCTGTTCTCCAGAAGGCATCTGAGGGGCCAGTGTGGGCACCTGGCAGGATGTCTGGGTCCTCGTGAGGTTCTACCTTGTTTCCAGTTTTTAGGACAATTCAAGAGCAAGTTTCTAAAGTGAATGGTGATCCCGTTCTAGAATAACAGGGCCCCACGAGAGGCTCCCTCATGGGCATATTACCCATGTCTTGAGCTGAATGCTAGAGAGAACCTCCTCCCTCAGAAATGTAAATGAGCACACACTGTCCAAACGAAAGGCACCACTGTTATCCTTGTGGAGTCCTTACTGGAGACACTGGGCTCTCTGAACCTCCTTGAGCCTGTTCTTGGCAGGCTGTGCCTGGTTCTTCTTGCTGAGGGGATTATTGTTCAGGAGACATTGCATGCTCTTGGTGTTTGTGGCTGCACACAGCTCCGGCACCCAGGGGCTGCATCGGTGATAAGATTCGGACCTGTGGTGAATGTGGCCCCATGGTCGGAATGAGGGCCCTGCCCTCCCCTTGTGTGCACAGACTCAGGTTCTACTGTGCATGTGGCCTGAAACCCTGCAGAGCATCTTTGGGCTGCCATGAGCACAGCCAAGGGTGTCCTCTCTCTAGGAGGCAAGTGTATGGCTCAGCACCCAGCATCTGTGGTGGAGGCAGTACGTGGCAGGGGGTGAGCAGCCACAGAGGGTGGTGGCAACCCCACATGGAGCACCCGTCATTGCCGGAGGACAGGATCCTGCAAGTTCTGGGCCATGCGCCCACTGAGGCAGCAAGGAGGAGTTCCTGGAGTCTGTGTACATCCTCTGTTGGTCTGAATCGCAGCCACTTACTGACAGGGGTGTCTAGGTAAACTCAGAAAATTCCAAGGCAGTGGGAGTTCAGAGCTAAAAGCACATGGCTCAGAATTGAGGTCGGTCACATGAGATACCATCCAAATTTGGAAACTTCCGAGAGTGAGAGATAGTGCTTTTAATGATTATGCCAAACAAGTGCAGCCAGGCAGCACTAGGTGAACCAGGACATGTGGGCATCCTGCTGGAAGGGGCTGTGTGCAGGGGAACAGCCAGCTCTGTCCTGTGGTCTCTGATAGCCTCGCTGGTTGTGGTCAGAGGCTGGGAGCAAGGATCTGCTGTGCCACAGGTGTACCTGAGCCCTGAATCCTGAGGATGAGCCTTCTGTGGTGTCTTTGGCCTTGGCCCGCCACCCACTGGAACCAGGGGGCTAGCCAAGCATGGTATTGCCATTCATTTGCAAAAAGTGCTTGATAAAACATGAGCGGCAGCTGCCTCTAGTTTTGTGATTCATTGCTGTGGCCAGCACAGGGCTCTGGACTCCCTCAAGTAATGCTTGCTTTGAGGTGATAATACCCAGTTAGTTGTCAGTTAGGGGTGAGTTAGGGAGTGAGCTGACCCAGCTCCTCAGGAATACCTTGGAGAATCCTACCCATTACAATTCAGGCTTCTTGTGTGACATGCATGCTTTCTGTGTGGCCTCATTTCCTCTCCACCCCCACTGGCGTACCTTCCCCAGGGCCTCCTGTGCCCTGGGCATACTGACTACTTCCATGCTTCCAGGCCTGTCTCATGCCTTCTGGATCTCACCTTCTCATCCCTGAGGGTCCTGCTCGGTGGAGCCTTCCCATCCCCGGGCAGAATGGTCACCCTGTCCTGCTCCCAAGCCCCCCTTGCGCCAGCAGGAGTCCTGTATCATGTGTCCGTCTCCCCCAGCAGCCTGGGGGTTTCTGAGAGCAGAGAGCATGGCCTACAGGAGCTGATTTGAAGCACATTTGGCTGTGTCTATGCCCAGGATCTGGGACCTTGGAGGTGCCCATGCAGTGGTGACCCAATCCCAGTGGACTTCCTGCTGGCATGGAGTCCTGAGAATTTCTTCACCTTGGTCCATTTGTGGGTGGCAGGCCCTGAGTGGAGAGCTTTGTCCATTCCATCGTGTGTTGCAGGCCCTGCTGTTATCTGCCCTATGTAGACGAAGGAGCCAGGTTACAAGGTGCTCCCGCCACAGTCACATAGCTGGTGCCCTGCAGGTTGTGATTTCATCCTGTATCTCTCTGTCTTGATTCCAGAATCTCCACTGTATGCTAAGCTGCTGAGAAGCCTTCCCCTGCTGCCCTTTGTGGAGGGCATTCCTGCTGTAAATTCCCACAAGCATTCCCATAGCCTCACTTGTGGGAAGAAGCTGGGGCCTTGTGGTGTCCATCATGGTTTCCCCAAATCTGGGAAGAAGGTAGGGGAGGGGAAGATACCCACACCAGGAATCTTTTCCCTCGTGACAGAGCCATGGTGACTGCCTCCATCTCCGTCTCTTGACTGTTCAGGATGGGGGTGCACAGGCTGTTCCCCAGGCATCTTTTGAGGGCCCAGCTCCCAGGGTCACTGCTGGGTGGTGGTCTAAGCTCACTGCCATCCTGTTTCCTCATCTATAAGGTGGGGAGATTAAATATATGTCCCCTTGGAGGGTTGAGTTGAGGGTTAGGAGTGAACCTGTGTACACACAGCTATACCAGTGCCGCTGCCTGGAGCTCTGTCTACATCTGCCGCTACCTCCATATCTAATCTATGCCTGTACTTCCAGCTCATCGGCACCACGCCTGTGCTGATGCCTTTGCCTACCTACCTCTCTCTCTACCTCTACTGCTACCTTTGCCTGGCTCAGCACAGGGCTGGCATGTGTGGGCACTGTGCACGTCCCTGAAGGCCAGGAGCTGCGGCACACTGCTTTCCCTCTCTGGGGGCCTGGAAGCACACCCACCCCACGCTGCCCACCCCACACTGGCCTCTGTGTCTCCGTGGCATGTATGGCTGAGGCCTGACCTGCCGATTGTGTGGCACAGGGGTCCCATTCCATGGACTTGTTTGGCAGGGGCCCTGGGCCTGGGCGTTTAAAGAGCAGGTTTATTAGAAGCTGCTCTCTTGGGGTCTGAAGTCTCCCTGACTGCACCCCCTTTATGGGTCATTAAGGATGTCACATTTGGTTTAGGCGAGTGTGTCTCCACATGGATTCTCTGTGAGCATCACGTACAGGATGATCCTGAAGGCATCACCCAGGAACTCCCTGACTGGCAGGCCGAGACAGAGCAGGAGAGGCCATCGGGCCCACGCATCACCTTGATGGCCGCTGTGTCCTGACTTGGGGATACAGGGCCTCACTGCTGCTGGAGCTGACGCTGCCAGTGTTGGAGGGACATGTTTGCAAGAGTGCCCCTTCCCCTTGTCTGGGAGGAGCAGAGGCAAAAGTCCCTGACCACTGTGCGGGGCCTCTCCTCTCCTGTCCTGATGTCCTCTTGCCATGGCAGCAGAACTGGTGACATGTGGAGAGTGAAGCTGATGTACTGGCATGTGGGGCTGGACACAGGTACAGGCACAACTCACTGTACCCTCTGGGACCCCACTGCTGTTGTCCCTGTTGTGTAGGTCAAGACACTGAGACCCAAGAGTGACAGGGCTGTCCCGACCACCCCGTGGGTCAGGGCAGAACCAAACCTGAGTGACTCTACGTCTACCTTTCTTCCCCTGTGCCACGGGGTCCTCTTGGCCCTGCTCTGCCGTCTCCTCACCCCCTTTGCTGTGACTCTGCCCTTTGTGCAGACTGACCTGGGCTGTTGACACTTTATGGCGATGGTACCCGGCCTCTCCCACAGCATCCACTTCTCCTCATGGGCTTGCTTGGCCTTTCTGCCTGACCCACCTGCCACACCTGTGGGCAATCCCGTGGGATGGCCTGGAGGGCCCCCACTCATCACTTCAGGTCTGCTCCAAGTGGCCTGGCTGTGTGATAGCACTTGGTGGCCTTCGTGGCCTCCACCCTGGGGGCTGGCAGGAGAAGAGCTGGTTCATCCCAGCCATGGGTAGGACGGCCTCAGCCCAGTAGGGGTGGAACTGGGTGCTGTTATGTGAACTGGCACTCTGGGTTTGCTTAAAGAGGAGCACTGCAGTAGCCTTGGCTTGAAGATAGAGCTGCCTGGTTCTTGTGTGCTCCCGTAAAGCAGAACATGGTTAGAAGACAGCTGAGCTGCTGGAAGGCTCTCCGTCTGTCACTGAAATGTTGCAGTGATCAGAGAGGGGCAGGCTGTGTGTGTGTGTGTGTGTGTGTGTGTGTGTGTGTGCATGAGAGAGAGAGAAAGAGAGAGAGAGAGAGAGAAATATGGGCAAGCTACATATGTAAAGCTTGCTCTAACCACGTGGTCTCTTCCTAACCAGGCAGGTTCCACTAAAATTGGTTCAGCTCTACTGAAGCCTTCCCACAGGCCAGGCAGTGGGTTAGACGCTGAAAGCACCTGCCACCTGTGGTGAACTCAATGGAGTGAAAGCCCTGGGCCTGGCCTTAAGGGGGTCTCAGTCCTCCCCTGCCCCTCTCTCCTACTTTTACAAACAACATAACTGAAAAACAGCATAGGGGCTGGGCTAGCCCAGAGGTTTCCCAGTTCAGCCTGTGGAGGAGTTCTTAGGGAAGGCTTCCTGGAGGAGATGGTGCCAAGCAGCGCCTTGCAGGATGAGCTGGAGAAATTGGCCAGGCAAATAGGAGTTGGGGGAGGATATTCCAAGCCAAGAGGGTTGCATGGATGGGCACAGAGATGTCCAGGGTGAGGGTGCTGGTGTCTTAAAGGAAGTGCAAGCAGTTCAATATGGTGTGGGGTTGGGAGGAAGTGAGGGTGGACTGATAGGCAGAGGTCTGACCCTGACTGTGCTCTTCATGCCAATGCAGCCAAATGGGTTGCTGCTGAATGGTTTTAGGTAGAACGATGATAATGAACAGGTTTGATTTTTAGGAGGACCTTCTGGCTGAGGGTGAAGAGTGGACTGGTGTGAATGTCTGGGTGAGAGATGATGGCTGATCTGGAACCATGAAAGTGGGGTGGGATCAAAGTCCTGGGAGGAGAGACCCCAGGGAGGACCTGGGGACTGCTGATTTGAGGAGGGAGGGAGAGGGACCAAGTTGCCTGGATTGGGGAGTGTCTGGGGATAGGAGGTTCGCACGCACAGCAACTCCCTGGGAAGAAAGCTTTGGGCCACCCTTGGGTCCTCCATCCTAAATGGTCTTGCTGCTCATGGTGACTCCCTAATTATGCACACACCTCCTCCAGGTACAGCCTCTATCTTTCCTCCACTGCTCAGGATTCAAGAGCTTGCTGATGGGTTCCACTCTTTGACCTGCTCCCTGAGATGGGACGTGGGTCTCCTGTGAGAATGGGCCCAACCAGCAGCTGGACCTCGTGGAATGGCTGTGCTCAAATTCTCTCTGTCTCTGATTCCCTGATGGGGTGAAGAAAAGAGGTTCAAATGAAATAATAAAAAGGAAGCTTTTTCCTGGGATTATTTCCATTTTATAGATAAGGCAGCTGAAGCCCAAGGAGGCATAAAGACTTGCCCAAGTCACCCAGGAAGAGAGGGGTATACCCAGGCCTCCTCCTCTACCTGCAGCAGCTGATGGGAGCATGAGGACACTGAACATGTGCTGTGTGCTCGGATCACTACGGGTTAGTGAAGTCTACCTTCCTGTTTAATTCTCCCAGAAGTAAGGATTGTCATCTGAATTCACCAATGAACAAACCAAGACTCAAAGTGAGGGTCACTTTCCAGGGTCCAGTCTGTAGGGTTAGGGCACAAACTTGGGCGACTGATGATGCTAGGGTTGATATGCACCTAGCCCCTGGGCTCTCCTGCCTTTCACTGAGGGTCCGTGGGAGGAGTGGCCTGAAAGCAGGCCTTACAGAGAGAGACAGGTACCCTCCCTAAGCACCTGTAGATTGGCAGAGACAAGTCCCTCCCAGGCCCAGGTTCTCAACCTGGCTGCCCAGGAGAATCATCTGAGGGAGCTTTTAAGATGTGCTCATGCCTGAGCCCAAGCTCTAATGCATCAAAATTCCATTTCTGAAGGTGGGACCTGGATATCTGTACTTAGAAAAACCACCACAGCTGATTCTTAAGAGCAGTGAAGGCTTAGGACTACGGGTCCCAGGCCTCAGGCAGGAAGATGTGTGGGCAGCAGGGAGCCCTGAGTCCCTGCTTCCTCCTACCTGTTGGACATGGTTGTCCTGAATCTGGAAGATCTCATTCTTATGAGATCTTTTGGCCATAGGTCTTTATGCTGAGTTTTCAGATGAAAACTTGTTAGGCCAACCATCTGGCTGGTGGGCAGGAGAGGAGGGTAGATGAGAGCATGAATGCCATAATTTCCCTCTATTCCATACAGCTCTGGTGAGAAATTATCTTTGAAGAGCTGGCTATTCTAATAGGGATATAGTAATATTTCATTGAATTTGCATTTCCCTGATGACATATGATGTAGAGCAGTTTTTCATATGTTGATCTGCCATCTGTATATCTTCTTGGCTGAAGTGTCTGTTAAGGTTTTTGGCCCGTTTTTTAATTGGGTTGTTTTCTGATTGTTGAGTTTTAAGAGTTATTTGTATATTTTGGATAACAGTCTTTATCAGATTTGTCTTTTACAAATATTTTCTCTTGGTCTGTAGCTTGTCTTCTCATTCTCTTGATACTGTTTTTCACAGAGCAGAATTCTTTAATTTTGATGAAGTTCAGCTTATCAATTATTTCTTTCATGGATTGTGTCTTTAGTGTTGTATCTAAAAAGGCATCACCATACCTAAGGTCATCTAGGTTTTCTCCAATTTTATCTTCTAGGAGTTTTAGTTTTATGTTTTACATTTAGGTCTATAATACATTTTGAGTTAATTTTTGTGAAGAATGTAAGATCTCTACCTAGATTCAGCTTTTGGCATGTGCATGTCCAATTGTTCCAGCACCATTTGTTGAAGAGACTCTCTTTGGTTCATTGTATGGCCTTTGCACTTTGGTCAGAGATCAGTTGACTATATGTATGTGGGGCTATTTCTGGATACAGAATTACTCTGTATTCTGTACTCTTGACCTATTTGTCTATCCTTTTGCCAATACCATCCTGTTCTGATTATTGCAGTTTTATAGTAAGTCTTAAAGTCCAGTAGTGTTAGTCTTCCAACTTTGTTCTTTTCCTTCAATATTGTGCTGGCTATTTTGGGTATTTTGTCTCTCCATATAGATTTTAGAATCAGTTTGTCAATATATAAAATAACTTATTGGGATTTTGATTGGGATTGCATTGAATCTGTAGAGCAGTTTGGGAAGAACTGACATTTTGACATTATTGAGTCATCCTATTTGTGAATATGGAATATCTCTCTCTATATTTAGCTCTTTGATTTTGTTCATCAAAGTTTTATAGTTTTCCTCATATAGCTCTCATATTTTGTTAGATTTATACCTAAGTATTTCATTTTTTGGGGTGCTAATGTGAATGGTATTATGTTTTGAATTTTGAATTCTAATGTTCATTGTTGGTATACAGGAAAGCATTTGACTTTTGTATATTAATCTTGTATCCTGTAACCTTGCCTTAATAATTTTTTAGTTCCAGTTCTTTTTAATTAGTTCTTTTGGATTTTCTACATAAATGATTATGTCATTTGTGAACAAAGACAGTTTTATGTCTTGCTTCCCAATCTTATTTCCTTGTCTTATTGCAGTATCAAAGGCTTTCAGTTTGATGTTGAAAAAGAGAAGTGAAAGGGGATATCTATACAGTACCTGATCTTAGTGGAAAATCTTCAAGTTTCTCACTATTAAGTATGACGTAGCTGAAGGTTTTGTATATAGTCTTTATCAAGTTGAGGAAGTTCCCCTCTATTCCTAGTTTGCTGAGAATTATTTTTTATCATGAATGAGTTGTCAAATGCTTTTTCTGCATCTAATGATACAATTACGTTATTTTGATATGATGGATTGCATTAGTTGATTTTTCAAACGTTGAGTCAAACTTTCATACCTGGAATGAATCCCAGTTGGTCATGGGGTATGATTCTTTTTAGAAATTGTTGGATTTGTTGTACTACTTTCTTGGGAGATATTCATTTATAGTTTCTTTTTTTCTTACAAAGTCTTTGCCTGGTTTTGGAATTAGGGTAATGCTGGCTTCATAGAATGAGTTGGGAAGTATCCCTCTGCTTCTATCTTCTTAAAGAGATTGTACAGAATTAGTATAATTTTTTCCTTAAATTTTTGGTAGAATTCAGCAGTGAACCCATCTGGACATGGTACTTTTTATTTTGGAAGGTTATTAATTATTGATTCAGTTTCTTTAGATCATCTGTTTCTTCCTGTGTGAGTTTGTCTTTCAAGGAATTGGTCCATTTCATCAAGGTTATCAAATTTGTGGGTATAGAGTTGCTTATAGTTTTCCTTTATTATCCTTCTAATTTCCATGGAATTTCTAGTGATGTTTCCTCTTTCATTTTTGATATTAGTAATTTGTGTCTTCTCTTTTTTTTCTTAGCCTGGCTAGAGGCTTATTGGTTTTTATTGATCTTTGCAAAGAAGCAGCTTTTATTTTGTTGATTTTCTTTATTAATTTCCTGATTTAATTTTATTGATTTCTGCTGTAATTCTTATTATTTTCTTTTGCTTATTTTAGATTTAATTTGCTCTTCTACCTTTCTAAGGTGGAAACTTAGATTATTGATTTTGTATCTTTATTCTTTTGTGATATGCATTCAGTGCTATTAATTTCCCTCTAAACACTACTTTCTCTGCACCCCACAAATTTTGATAAGTTGTGCTTTCATTTTCATTTAGTTCAGAATATTTTCAAATTTCTCTTGAGATTTATTCTTTGACTCTTGTGTTATTTAGTGGTGTGTTGTTTAGTCTACAAGTATTTTGGGATTTTTCAGCTATCTTTTGTTTATTGATTTCTAGTTTAATTTGTTGTCTAGATCAGATATAACATGATTTATATCCTTAAAAATTTTTTAAAGTGTGTCCTGTGGCCAAAAATGTGGTCTGACTTGATGAGTGCTCCCTGTGAGCTTGAGAAAAGTGTATATTCTGCTGTTGCTGGATGAAGTAGTGTATAGATGTCAATTATATCCAGTTGATTGATGGTGTTGTTGAGTTGAACTATATTCTTATTGATTTTCTGCCTGCTGGATCTGTCCATTTCTGGTGAAGGATGTTGAAGTCTCCAACTATGATAGTGAATTCATCTATTTCTCCTTGCAGTTGTATCAATTTCTGTCTTATTTGGTTTGACCCTCTGTTGTTAGGTGCATACACATTAAAAATTGTTATGGCTTCTTGGAGAATTGATTGCTTTGTCATTAGGTAATGCTGTTTTTATCCATGATAATTTTCCTTAATTTCATGTCTGCTCTGTCTGAGATTAATATAGTTACTCCTGCTTTTTCTTTATTAGTATTAATATGGTATATTTTTCTCCATACACTTATTTTTAATCTACATATATCTTTATATTTTAAAGTGGATTCCTTGTAGACAGCCTATAGTTGGATGGTATTTTTTGATCCACTCTGACAATCTCTGGTTTTTAATTGGTGCATTTAGGCCATTGACATTCAAAGTGATTATTGATATAATTGGATTAACATCTACCACATTTGTTACAGTTTTCTATTTTTTTGCCCTGTTTTTGTTCCTACTTTTGCTTTCCACTCTTCTTCTACCTTTTGTGTTTTTAACTGCACATTCATTTACATTACATTCTGTCATGTCAATCACATTTAAGTCCTGGAAGTTTGTATTTACATACAGAGTCCAGCACATTCCTAGGAGAATTTTATTTTTCAGAAACAAAAAACAGGATACAATTAATATGATAGTTGGATAGCTTAATGAACATCTTGCTTCTCTGGAGTCTCATCTGGGACTTTAGAGTGAAATGTATCCAGAGGCTACCAGTGGCAATCCATGAGAGAGTCGGAGAGTTCTTCACTTTTCACCATAAACTCTTTAATTCCTCAGTATTCAAATGGAGATTTGGATCTTCTAGGGGGTCTTTCTCTTGGTATTTAGCCAGAGCTGAGAAATTAGATTCTCTCCCTTTCCCAGATTTTGATATTTTTTAAATTGTTGAAGGCTGGGTAGTCTATTTAGTGATTTTTCCAAACTATTTTTGAAAAGACTGTATACCTTATTTTGTGCAGTCACTGAAGTCTCTATTCCTTTAGCTTGTGTTCAGTTAATGTTTTGACAGAAGTTTCCTTGAATGCCAGGACTTAAAAAAAACACAACACAACCAACAACAAAAACAAATACAAATAAGAAATGAAAAAAAAAAAAAAAGACCAAACAAACCCCAAACATCTCTTCCAGTCTTTGCAGATTGAGTCTGTGCCAGGGAACTCCATCAGCACCATGCCAGACTTGCATCTGAGTCTAGGGATTAGTCTGAGGTGAAATATTGAGTCTTCTCAGTTCTTTTCTGGGTGTTCTTCTTTCCTTGTGCATAGTGTGGCTTTCTAAATTCCCCAATGTAATGGGTGCTTTTGAAAGTCCTAATTTCCTAAAGAATCTTCCCCAGCTTTTCCTCCCAGGCCTCAGGTAGCCTATTGTATATCTCAACTGTATTGTTCACCCCAGATGTCTGTGGGTTGTTAGTTCACCTTGCAGTGTTTCAACCAGTGCCTGCTATATTTTGGTCTAAATTGGGAGTTAGGTGAACCATGGATTAGTGTCTTGGTCTAGTCCTTCACATAGTCCCTAGATAGCCTATGACAGACATACACAATAATTTGTGAATAAGATCTGCTCTGCTCCCTCTGGAACCATGGTTTAGGGTTCCACACTGGGAACATGGGCAGACACTACTTCAAGACTGATGCCATGCTGAAGCAGGATTGCAGCAAGGGCAAGTGAAATAAATGTCACATTGCTTTCCTACAGTTGCCTTTTTCTTGACTGTGTTCTCTTGGTTGCTGTAAACCCTTGACTGTGTTCCAGGGTTCTGACAAAGTTTATTCTGGCAATTTCTGCCTTTAAAAAAATTTTCTGTAGGGAGATGAGAGTTTAGAGCTGCTTACTCTGCCATTTTGTCTACCTTCATTTTTGAAAGACATTCTTGCTGGATATAAAATCTAAATTGAGAATTTTCTCTTTCAATGCCTTAAAAAATATTGCTCCATTGTCTTCTCTTCTGCATTGTTTCTGATAAGAAATTTGCCATCATCCTTATCCTGGTTCCTCTGTAATAGCATGTTTTTTTTTCTCTAGCTGTTTTAAAATTTTCACTTTATCTTGGTTTTGATCATTTTGATTATGATATTCATTGATGTGTTTTTATTCTTCATGTTTCTTGTGCTTGGGAGTTTTTGAGATTCTTGGATCTGTGGGTATATACTTTTCATAAAATTTGGAAAATTTTCATGAATTATTTCTATAAATATTTTTTCCTTTCCCACCTCCTCTCCTCTCCTCTCTCCACTCACACATATGTTAGACCACTTGAAGTTGTCTCACAGCTCACTAATATTCTTTTTCCTTCCTTCCTTCCTTCTCTCTTTCTCTTACCTTCTTTCATTCTTTCCTCTTTTTTCCTCAAGTCAGGGTATCTTTTGGACTCTGCATGTGTACCCCTCTCTGTGTTACCCTGGTAGCTCTCCTAATACAGTAAGCATTTCATTTTGGATACTTCCTTGTGCCATGTCTTCAAATTTGATAAATCTTTTTCCTGCTATATTTAATCTGATATTAATCCAGTTTAGTTAATTTTTTTTATCTCATACATTGTAGTTCTAGCTCTAGATGTCCAACTTGCATCTTCTTTAAAAATTTTCATGTCTCTACTTAACTTTTGAACACATGGCATGTAGTAATAATGATTGTTTTAATATCCTTGTCTGCTAATTATGACATCTGTGCCATTCTGGTTTCATTTTGGTTGACTGATTTTTTTCTTCATGTGGGTAGTATTTTCCTGCTTCTTCACATACCTTATGAGTTTTGATTGGATTATAGACATTGTGATGGATATTTTTCTATTCTTAGAAATATTTTTGAGTCTTATTCTGGGATGCACTTAAGTCTCTTGGAAACAGTTTGATCCTTTTGAGTCTTGATTTTACCATTTGTTAGGCAGGACCACAGCTATTACCGCTGAGGCAGAGCCTTTCTATGTATTCTATCCAATGTCCTGTGAATCATGTGATTCTGGTTGGAAGTAGGTATTTTCTTGGGCTCTGTATAAATATGAGGCACTATCCCTCAAATTTTTTTGCATGGTTCTTTTCATGACCTTGGAAAAGTTCCACTCTGCTGAATACTTTGAATGGGACCTTCTGAATAATTCCCAGATTTTTCTCTTTGTGGATCTCTCTCCCTTCTCTGGTACTCTGTCCTGCAAACTCTGGTTGCCTTAGTCTCCCTGGACTCCCAGATTCAAATCCTCAAGTCAGGGTATCTTTTGGACTCTGCATGTGTACCCCTCTCTGTGTTACCCTGGTAGCTCTCCTAATACAGTAAGCAGAGGTAATCATAGAGCCCACCTTGTTTTATTCAAGGCTCTTAGAGATCACTATCCTTTGTTGCCTCATGTCTAGTATTTTGAAAAACATTACACTTTATATATGATCATTTCAGGAAGGAGGGTAAATCTGGTCTCTTTTACTCCATCTGGTCAGAAGCAGAAGTCTAAATTATTATCTCTAATATTGATAATTTGAATTTGTTTAATGATAAAAGGAATGGAGAGGATGAAGATGTGAGGGATGGTAGAGAGGAGAAAATTGTTGGAACTCAATAGAAGGCACAATTTAATTATTTAATCTGCTATTGATCAATGATTTTTGCTAAGCTTCCCTGGGTATTGTGTGGAATAATTCATAGCCTCTGCCTTCAAGGAGCCCATGATTTGAAGAGGTGGGGGAAATGGTTTGTAGTTGTTTTAATCAGGAGATACAGTTGCTGAGACAAAGCAGATGTTTCATGTTTCCAAACTATGAAGAATTAGATTCATTTACAACATTTTTCATCAAATGCATTTATAATTATAAATGCTATTTCAGGAAGGCCTACGAATCAGGATAGATTTGTTCAGCCATGAAGGTAAGAGGATTGTTAGTTTTGTGAGGAGGCTGTAGGAAGGAGCTTGAGATTTGGGGTCAGAATACCCCTGTGTGAGCCTCCTTGCCTTTTCCCTATAGGGAGTGTTAGTGCCTACATGCAAAATAAATGGGATAATAGCAGGCATATTTCAGGGTCTTAATGGGATGCACATATAAAGCACCCAGCAAGGTGCAAGCACTTAGGAGGTGATTCCCCAGTATGGTTTCCATGTCTTTGTGCAGAATGAATCCTTCGTTTGTGTCTTTGCAGTGTGAAACTTGGGTGGGCATGTCCTCATGAGCCCCAAATCCCTACCCCTGTCAGAGTTGGAGCCTTTCCAGACAGGACCTGTGGGGGCTGTGGTTTATGCACTGCAGTCTGAGAGATGCTGTTTCTGGCTCTTAAGGGACCCCTTGTTTATTAGGAGTCACCTCTTATTATGTCCCTTAACCAGACAGCTATGAAGGCTCAGAAGGACAACAACAAGCAGACAGAATATCTCCAAGAAGTTGCTGCCAGTCTGCCTCAAAAGTGTCTTCTGCTTGGGAATTGAGATGTCAGCGTAGTGAAAGCAGTCCTAGATGGAGCCTGAGGAAAGGGCTCGCTATGACCAGGGAGGAAGAGAGTAAGGACTGAGGACCGGGAGAGGCATGAGGACCAGGAGAGGCATGAGGACCAGGACAGGGAGACTCCTAATGAACAAGGGGTCAGTGCCAGCCAGGGTTCAGGTGCACTAGTGGAGCCAGCGGTGGGACCTCTCAGAATGCTGCCATGCATCTCTGTGCATGCATGTGGGTGTGAGGGACATAGTTTGAACCAAGGGTTTGGTGACCTTAGTGAGCCCAGCACACCAGGAGCCTGGGGCCCTTGTGTATGACAGGTGGTATCATCTCAGATACATCTCTATCCTATGCTTGGCTGGATGGTGCCTGAGCCTGTCTATGCCCAGGCTTAGGGCTCAAGCTGGCTTATTCCTTTCCCCACCCCCTTGGCATCTTGCAACTGGTCAAAGGGACTGGCACCCACGGGCCACAGAGGCCTCCCAATGTGCCGGGCACTTTATAAGCAGGGTTTGTACTCTTGATGTCTTAGGGGTGCCCTCAGGGGCAGGTATTGTTGCATCTATGTTATGATTAGGAAGCTGAGGTTCACAGATGGGCAGGGACTTGTGGCAAGGTCATCGATGTGTCTTAGTTTGGATTTGAATTTAAGTCTGTTAGCCTCCAAGCTTCTACTTTCTAACATGGCCCACAGTTTCTTTTCCTCTTTCAGATTTAGTTGTGTGATCATCACAAGCCTGTAAAACACATCGGGCTAGAAAGCCACCAGGGTTGATAGTGGCCTCCTGCAGAGTCCTGATACTGTGCTGTCCTGGGAAGGTACAGAAGCATTGCTCTCTCCCTCCTTGCATTGCTAGAATAGACTGGCCTATGTGGCAGTTACAGACAACCTCCGGATCTTGGGAACTTATTTCTTGTTCAGGCTACATGTCCATCATGGGCTGCCTGGCGGTGCTGCTAGCCTGCTGTCATCTTCCTCACTGCAGGAACCAGGCTGAGGAGCAGCTACTATTCTATATGCTATTGGAGATAATGTAGAGAAACAAGAACCAGCTCTGAAATTTCTGCCTATAATGAATGCATATCACAACTGCTTACATTTCATTGGCCTGCAGAGATCACCTGCCAGGCCTGTACCAGTGGCATGGAGTGTTTCGGACAGTAACACTTGGTAGTGGACACTCTGCTGTCCCTTCAGTGGGTGCCCCCCTGTGCAGGAGCTGGTACTGACCAATGGAGAGGGGCCCTGCTCCCTGCCTCCAGAGGTTCACCATCTACTGGAGGGACAGTCATAACCTCAAGCAAGGTAGGTCTGTGGGTGAGTACAGGGCTGTGGGCTACACAGGAGCTGTGACATGTTCTGCCTAGGGAGAATCACAGAGGGGGAATGTGTGAGCCCCCGGTCCAAGGATAAGAAACCCCCAGCAAGGGACATGAAAGGAAGAGGCTTTGCAGCCTGAGGGACAGGGTGTGCAGAGGCATGGGAACAAGAGAGCATGGGGCTGAGTGAATGCTAGTGGCTGGTGTGTTTAGAACTCTGGGACCTGTGGCATTGTGGTGGAGAGGAAAGAGGCTGCTGAGGTTGGAGGGCCAGGAGTAAGGCTTTCATGGCATTGCTGTCTCCCTGCCGACCTTGGTGGTGGCATCTGTCCATGGATGTGAGAGAATGGGGAGCGCCTGCCCAGGAGCCCACCCAGGCCCCCCTCCCGCATGCGCATGCATCAGCACAGGCTGGGTTGCTCAGGGCTGCAGTACTGGTCTAGACCCTGCTCCCCTGCTGGCCGCCCCTGCTGTTCTCCCTGGGGGGATGAATCAGCTCCATTCTTCGAGAATAAAAGCTCCTGGGTTGCCAGGGAGATGCAGGGGCTGCTGTCTGCACTTCCTGGAGTTGTGGTTTGGTGTCAGGGAGAAATGGCACTCGGCATGCCTGGAGCTGAGTCCTGTCCTGAGCAGGGCAGGGCTGTGCTTTCATGTCCTTCATGTTGAATGTGGCCCTCTTGGGTCAGAGCTGAGCAGAGGCTCTGGAGGAGGATGGACTTGTGTTTGAACGTGGCTCTGCCAGCTTGATGGCTATGCCAGGTTAGGCCCCAGATCTGTCCTCTGTTTCCTCAGACTGGGGTAATAATTCCCAGCTTTCAGGGTGGCTGAGGTATTTCATGAGAGAATAAGAAGAAAGCCCCCCACTGTTCATTATTCATTCAATAAATGCTTATTGCTGTCTGCGGTGTGCCAAGAGCTCTCCCAGGGCCGGAATCCAAGCAGTGATGTGAGGCTGACATGGCCCCGTGCTAGGCCGACAGCCTGGCTGGCATGGTGCTAGGCACACAGGCTCTCACTAAATGGTAGTTACTTTTGTTCTGGAGGTCAGGAGCTCTTCAGGACCTAGGCAAGGAGGCCCCTCAGGTTTCGAGTATTTCTAGGAGGTGGAGGGATGGGTCAGTTCCTCTCCTTAGTGCCATAGCCCCGCTGGGAATGGGGTGAGACTCATGGGAAGACCCGTCCTTGAACTTAAGCTTCCTCCTGCTTTGAGTCCCAGGTTGCAGGGAGGCTGAGAGGGTTTCCTGAACCAGGGAAAGTGGCTGCAGTAGGCTTTGGGGTCCACCATGGAGAAACAATCCAGGACTAAGTGGACCTTTCCCCATCTGACTCAGCGGGCCACAGAGCTGGCTGTGGAGACCCAGGTTGGGAGGCTCTGAGCTGAGCTGACAGCCCATCAGAGATCTTGGCTTTGGGGAGTGGGGCTGAGAGCCCTTCCCTGGGAAAGGATCTGTCTCATCTACCCATGCCCCAGTGACTCTGCCACCCTCTCAAATGGATAGAGGAGGCTTTGGGCCAGATTGGGGCAGGACTGGGGGCATGTCCAGAGCCTGGGGTCTCCCCAGCTGCACAGAAGTGCTGAGAATCCATGAAGTGCGTTTGAAGTCCAGATGTGGTGCTTTTGGAGTTGCTGACAGCATTTGAGGGTAGCAGGGGAGCCATTATGTTCCATGGTGGGGCTGTGGGGAGTGAGATGGGTGTGCCCTGCTGACTGGCGGCGGGTCCTGGGCTGATAGCTGGGGCCATACGTGTGTTGGGGAGGTATGAAGGGTATTTGGAGAGGATCACTGATAGTCTGGTGAGGGGTGGGGACCAGCGAGGATGGGGTGGGTGTGGTCGGCCAGGGTATCACCAGTGCCTGTCATAGCGGCTTTGTATTTGAGCTCTGGAGTATGTGTTTCTTGTCTCACTGCCTTGCGAGGCAGCTTGGGCTTGAGGCTCTGGAAGGGGTTCCTGGGCTGGTACTGGGGGGCAAGGGGAGGGGCCAAGCCAGGGCAGCAAGGAGCCAGGGGTATGGGAGGCTGGGCTGCTGCTCAGTGACCTTGCAGATCCTCAGGGTCATTGCTTGCCGTTGTAACTGGGGAAAGTTGCAAAATGAAAATTAACTGCCAGAGAAGATTGATTCGTTTGATGTCTAACCAGGAACAGCCTTTTATTGCTGTAAAATGTTGATTTCCGCTTGCTGCCAACCACAGGTGAGTCTTAGTGGCACTGGAGGAAGATAGACTCCCCAGTCCGAACCTACAGAAAACACGGCCTGTGGGGCCCAGCTGTCCTCTCTCCATCATCCTCACAACCTGATTTTATTCATGGAGCAAGAACAGATCTGTGGGCATGGCAGCCATATTGCAGGGCTGGTGGTAAGGCTAGGAGCTCTGGGTTCAGATACATCTGGGTTCAAATCCAGGCTGGGCCACCTAGGACCTTTGTGCCCTGGCAAAGCCTCAGTGTCCTCATCTGTAAAATGGGAGGAGGGTTCCTAACTAAATCTTAGACTTCAAAGCACTTGGCACAGTGCCTGGCACAGGTGATCAGGGGGCTAGGCTGTGTCCAGCCGAAATGATCTGAAGCTGATGTGGTCCAGGACTCAGATCATTTTCCTAGTAGCAGCACCAATTGGGATGAGCATGAGATTGAGACCAGGATATGAGCCAAAAGAGAGGAGAAGTCGTGGAAGTAAAGAAGGTGCCAGGAACTAACACCTACTGGGGACTGGGAAGAGTGGGCCACTCAGCCTGATGACCTGGGCCAGCCTGGTTGTCCAGAAGTGACCACAGCCCCAGTCTGGCCCAGTGTATGGCTAGGAGACTTTGCTCAGCACTGAGCCTGCCCATGGCACTTCATTTGCTTAAATGTGGTGAGGAAGAAAAGGGCTGGGCTAGTGGAAATACTGCCTGACTGGTGCCGGACCTTGATGGCAGATGGCAATGTTCAGGATATTTTCTGGGGGTCAACAGGCAGCCATTCTCCCTTGGGAGCTTATGGTTGGCGAAGGGGGCAGTTGGCTACAGGTTGGAGGGCCTTCCTTATCTGTGGGGCTGAGAAGGAAGGGGCAGGAGTGACACAGCAAGCGGGTGGGAGTCTCTGTGTTGGGCGTCTGTCTGCCCGCATGCCTGCCTCTCTGTTTCTCTGAAGGAGGCAGGGGCTGGGCCTGCAGCTGCCTGGGCAGAGCAGCTCCTGTGTGGGACACAGCTCCTCTCTCTGGTACAGGTGGAGCAGTGAGCCCTCTGGGAGGTGTTCAGGGAATGGGACTGGCTGGGGACAGCCCCTAGAGGGGTGTGGTGAGCTCGGCCTGGGTATGTGGTGGGCAGCACTGCATGCAAAGCTGTGTGGTGGAGGTAGGGACATCAGGGCACAGGTGTCACCCAGCCCAGGCTGGTCTCCAGCTATGGGGCAAGGTACAGACTCCAGCCCTGGGGATGGGCATACACAGTGCCAAGGGGCAGATGAGATACAGGGACGAGAAGTGGGCAGTTCCAGCCAGTTCCCTGACCAAGGAGATGCTGCAGAGAACCAGAGGATGAAAGGAAGTCACAAGTGAAGGACATATGGGCAGGGAAGACCAGCCTCTGGAGTTGGGGATGTTGAAGTCTGAGGGTCAAAGGGTTTTCACCAGCCGGTGGGGCTTGACTCTCAACTCCAGGGTTGGATGGCGCACAGCTGCTGGGATGGGAGAGGATGTGCCTAGCTGGTATCATTATGGGTCAGCCTGGCCTGGTATTAAGTAGACAGACTGGCAAGACCTTTACTGAAAATGAGATGAATGGGCTCATTCCTGAGGTCTCATGCTGCAAAACCAAAAAACACCCAAAACTTGACCTGTGGAGTGGAAAGTCTAGATTCTGCTACCAGCTCTGCCGTGAACCTGCTGGAGACCCTGGATGAGAGCCCCCCTTTGGCTCTCAGTTCACTCCTCTGTAAAATGCAAGCCACGGAGTGGAAAAAGGACCTCTGGACATTTTCAAATGAAATATTCCATGACCCCTCCTAACTGTGACCACTCTCAACAGAGCAAGTGGTAGAGTGGGTAGCTGGGGGGAGCAGCAGGTCTGTGTTCTGCTCACCGTGCCCCTTAATTCAGGACATTTAGGACCCAGTGGTTTAGCCCATCCCCAAAGCCCTGCTGACAAACACTTGTCCTAGATATCAAAAACTAATTTATTGTAAGCCAACTTTTATTGAGTACTTGATATATGCCTGGCACTGTTCTAAGCACTTTACTACTATTAACTAATTCCCAAAACATCCCTAGGAAGGGGGTGAGGAAACTGAGGCACAGAGAGGTGGTGACATCTCAAGGTCACACAGCTAGTGAGTGGCACAGCCAGGATTCTAGTTTATCAGTGGGGGGCTGGGGTGGAGGCTTTCCCCCTGATCCCTAAGACCTATGGATGACAGCAGGAGGTGGCTTGTTCTACTGGGAAAAAGACTGCCCAGCTGCATGCTGACTGGGGATGTGGGATGGTGTCTGGGTAACTGTCCTTTGGGTCTGGGTCTGGCCGCGCTGGGAAAGGCGGGATCCTCTCTTTTACTCTCTCCATTTTCCAGCTGGGACCTGTGTGGCCCCGTAACGTCAAAGGCAAATTTATAAGGGCAACCTTACATGTTGGCGCATAGGAAATTGAATGCGGGAGTTTCTCCACCAGGCACACACTCTAACCACCAAATTTATTTAAGCAGATAAAATGCAGGGGGTGTAATGTCAGATTAATGGATAAATAACCATTCTGGTTTTTGGCAGGATGGCAGGGAGCGACAGTGAGAAGCCTCATTATGTACTGCTCTGCCTCGAAGCACAGGCCTCGCACAGCAACCCCAGCACCCGGGCCGCGAACAGAGCATTAAATTGTTGGAAATGGCTCCCCTTCACTCGCAGAACAAAGATGTTTTCTCCAGAATAAATTGACTCCCTCTCAGAGCGCTGAGCCCCGGTTTCCCACAAATGCAGCCTATGCTCATGACTCTCCTTGGGGGATGGGGGTAGGGCGATGTGGGCCTGGGAACAGACTGCAGGGTGCTTCCTGCGGGGCAGGCTGGGCTGCAGGCACTGGCCAGAGGGCCTTCTCGCTCTTGGGCTGTCTGTCACCAGGCCGCTGTGGCTTTAGGGGCAAGGAGCCAACCTGCAGTTGTGTGAACAGTGCACTAGTCTCTGGGGAAATAGGGTTGGGATCAGGGTGCACGGAGAAGCTGTGTAGCCTTGTGGTTAGGGCTTTGTGATTGACAGCCCTGGGTTTGCGTCGGTTTATCAGGTGTGGATCTTCAGGCAACTTATTAAACCTCTCTGAGCTCGGTTGTTATGAGTGATACGGGGATAATGGACACTCCTACCTGGGCTGTGCTGAGGATTAAAAAAACAAGGCAGGCAGTGAGGTGGAGGAGCTGCAGAATGCTAGCCACAGCCAACCTCTGGGGGTTCAGCCACAGCCAGGGCTAGGCCTCTTCTCTGCAGGCTTGATGCCCACGCAGAGGAGGAGGTGAGGGGGCCCTGGAGGCTGCCATGCTGCTGGGCCTTGACCCCATGGCCTGGACTAGGGAGGTGAACTGAAGGGCTGGGCCTTGACCCCATGGCCTGGACTAGGGAGGTGAACTGAAGGGCTCAAAATCCTCAAGGTGACTGGAGGAACATGGGCTGCTCATGGCTCCCCAGGGTCAGCCCGGGGCCTGGCAGGCCCCTGTTTGGGTGGGACCAGAGTCTCAGGGCTGACTTAGCTTTGCCTTGGGCTAAATTTAAAGACAGATTTGGAGCTGCTTCCCTGGCTACCTTGGGCTCAGTAGGAGCAGGGCTCAGAGCGGTGCTTAGAAGAGAGTAACTGCCTTCTGCTCAGAACTGCCCTTTCCCCCTTCTCTTTCCTCCTCCTAGAGGCCACATGGAGCAGTGGAAAGAACACAGGCTTGGAGGCCAGACTCACTGTCGTCACCTCCTAGCTGTGTTAGTCTGAGCAGATTGCTTCCAACAGAGCCTTAGTCTTGCCACCTGCAGACACTGGAATAACACTTCCACTTTCAAAGACTGGCTATGAAGTGACACAGAGTAGGCTCTTTGGGCAGTAATGTCCTGTGAAATGTCTGCTCTGTCCCAGATGATGGACTGGTCCCCATAGATACAGTGGTGAGCAAGGCAACATGTTGTGGGCTCTGGGGGCTGGACTGGGGAGCAGGCTTGGCTAGTGCTCTGGTTACCCTGGGGATGCGTACATGTCCCTGGGTGCTACCTGCGTCCCCCTGCCCAGGGCCCTTGGGGGCGGGTCGCATCTGGCAGGATCTGCCTTTGGGGTAGGTGGCTGCCTCAGTCTTGTCCCGCCTTTTCCATTCTCCTTCCTGCTTCCCCCTTCTCCTCACCCACTCCACCAGAATTTCTGACTGGTCCAGCTCAGAGGTTGGAAAAGGAAAGTTCAGAAAATGCCCATTGAAGCCTGCCACAGATCCCTGGGGCACAGGTCCCTCAGTGTTGATGGAGCATCTCCTAGCAGATGTCTTTAGGCATTCTTGAGGCACTAGGGTGCTGGCCGAGCAGAGCTGCTGAGGTCCACGTCCTCCTGGAGCTTTCTGTCTTCTGAGCCATGACAATTACCGAGCACTTTCCCAGTGCCAGGCTTGGTGCCAGCGCTTTTCACATCTGATCTTCATCATGAAATGGACAGTCTGTGGCCAGCTTTGAACCCCTCCCCTTTCCCTTGCTGGCTGGCCCTTGTGTGACCTTCCTCTTTCCTAGGGTCCTGAAAGCCCTGGAAAGATAGAGCTCTGGGCTCTGACAGGGGTGGGTTTGAACTTGACTTGGTCCTGTTATGTTGCAAGTCACACACGCAGTCAGCGTGAGGCTGCTTCTTCAACCACAGATTTGGGGTCATGCTCGTACTGCCTTTACTCGGGGTGAGGGGGTGGGGATAGGAAGCCACCAAGCATAGAGCCTGGTGTGTGGTGGGGCTTGCCCAATGTGGCTGGCTGTTTTGCTCCCTGAGTGTGGGCTGGGAGGTTGCAGGCTCTGTCCCAGGGCTGCAGTGATGGCCTCTGCAGCTGTAGCCCCAGCCCCTGCCATCCTCTAGATTTGGAAACATGTTTGGAAAGTATGAAGCAGGCTCCCTAGGCAGCTCTCCATCTCCCACCCCGCTAGGTAGGTCGTTGTTTAGTTCCAAATTAAAGCCGAAGCAGGAAACACAAAACATTTCCTGCATCGCGTGAAGGAACTGTCTGTATTGTCAGCTCCAGAGCTGCCGGTGAGATGCCTGTAATTGTGGAGTCTGGCTGTGGGGGCCTCCTGGGAGCCTCGCTCTCCATCACTGTCCGTGTCTGCTATCATGGTTATCCCATTCCCACGCAGACTCTAGGGAAGTAGGCTGATCGGTGATTTTCTGTTTTCTGGGGGTTCCACTCCCGTCTCTTCTCCACTGGCTTATTCCACTGGCCTGCTCCTTACAGCCCTCCCTGACCCCCACCTTGAGCCTCTGAGAATGCACCTGGTATAGGTGTAGTTCATTTCAGAGTGGCCGTCTGTGTCTCTGCTGAGACCATGAGCCTCTGAAGACCTGGCTGGGGTCCAGGCTGGGGTGCTGCAGGGACCATTAAAGAAGGTCCAGTGAGGAAGACAGTGGGGCACCTGGGGGAAGCCCAGGCCTCAGGCAGACTTGGCTTCTAAATCTAGCTCTGTCACTTGCTGTGTCACCTTGGGCAAGTTATTCAACTTCCCTGAGCCTGGTTTTTCTCATTTCTAAACTAAGCGTGATACTGGTACCTACTGGCTTTAAGGATTATCATGAAGTAATATCCACATGGTCAGTGCTTATGCTAACTCAAAAGTGGCAAGAAGCCATGTGGGCAGTGCTGGATTCCTGTTGAAGGCAGAGCAGAGAACAGGCATAGAAAGGGAAGGGTGGCTGTTGCTCAGGCCACTCCACAGGGGTACCCCAGGGAGTCAGGCTCCACGGGCTGGGGTGAGGGGCCAGCTTCATGGTATCTTAGGATTCACATTAACCAGGCTCATGAGAGACTGATTTTTGATTGAATACATGGCAGTATATTAATTCCCAGGGAGGAACCACTGCCTGGGCTCTCACATGCACACGGCCTGAGAAGTCCTGGTGGGGAGTCCCATCTCAGCCAGCCCTCCCTGACCCCTACCTTGAGCCTCTGAGATGTCACCTGGTATAGGTGTAGTTCATTTCAGAGTGGCCGTCTGTGTCTCTGCTGAGACCATGAGCCTCTAAAGACCTGGCTGGGGTCCAGGCTGGGGTGCAGCAGTGCTTCTCATGTCCATCTCTGCTGGCTGGAGGGCCTCTCGGTAAGTCTAAGGAGGCTTCGTGATCACCTGGCACTGCTCTGGAAAGAAGTCAGGCGCAGCCTGTGACCGGCCTCTGCTTGCCCTGCTTTCCTTATTGGCCTTTTTCCATCCTTCTTCGTCTTACCTTTGCCTCTTTCTGTCCCTGCCCCCAAGTGTGCCCCCACTGCCCCCAGACCTGCAGTATCAGGGTGGCAATCCCAGGGGGGCTCTGGGCTGGATTAAACTTGAAATAATTAATGTTTTTTCTGAAATGAAACTTTCAGATTCCTCCCCCCATGTGGTGATGCCCAAGTTTCCCTTGTTTTTCTTTATAATTTATATATTAATATTTTTACTTACATAATTTTATATTTATATGTACTCATGTGATTTAATCACATTCTTTAATGATTCAGATGTCTCATTTTCTGCATGCAAATAGTCTGTAGGCACACATGAGGAAGGTCAGGCAGTAGATTGTCCACGGGCAGATGCCAATTTATGAACGAGGGGAGAGAAAAGCTGTCGAGGTCTGCGGGGAGCCAGCCTTGTCTTTACACTTTTGGGGTAAGCTATTGAACAGACAGCTTGCAAAGAGAGGTCAGCCTGGGCCATTTGCCCACCAGTTGGCAGGGGCTGAGCTCTTCTTCAAAGGGAAAATCCCATGTTCTTATGGGTTCTCTAGAGGCCTTGAGGGCATTAGCTGTGGAGCACACGTGACAGACTTCCCCTCATCATACCTGTCAGCACACACCTGTGTGATGCCACAAAGTCATCATTTGCTTCATCAGAATATCTAACTCTCTTTTTCTTTGAAATGTAAGCATTACTCAGTCATGAAGCTTAGCATTAATGCCTGTGCATGCACTTTTCCTTGGACAGGTTGTGTCCTTTTGATTTCTAATCTTAGTTCTTCATGCAGTTCCAGGAACTTACTGTTGGGCTGATGAAGATAGCTGTGATCTGGTTCTTAGGACTTCTTTGGGAATCAGAGCCCCTGCAATTGGGTTCTTCCACCATTTTCTCTTACATCTGTCATCTTTCCCATTAAAAAAAATAAGCCTCCACTCATTTATTCTGTATTTTGGGTATGTATGGTAGACAGTCTTATTGTTCAAAATACCCACTGCTGCTCTCGTGGGAGGATTTGCAGACTGCTCTGATGATGTCATCCCTGACCTTGTGACTTGCTTGGGACAATGAAATAGGGGTGAGTGAGACATAAGCCTCTTCTGAACAGAAGCTTTAAGATCTGTCACATGGTTCTGACACGTTTGTTTTTCCCTGTGTGTGAGAGATGGTAGCTGCTTACTCAGCTTGGAGAAAGATGCTGTGGAACAGAGCTATAGCCAACAGCAATATGGTGGGAGGGGAAAAAACAGTTTGTTGTTTTAAGCAACTGAGATTTTGGGGTTACTTGTTATGACAGTGTATCTTAGCTTGAACTGATTAATATCATCTAATGTTTCTCAAATGTGTTTTTTGTTTTACTTGTACAGTTTTTTAGCAGTAGCAATTCTGTTTTTTTTTCTGCTTTCAAGAGTGGTTTTATTAGAATCATAGAGATATTAATTTTGTTTGAACTGTGTTATTCAACTGATGAAATGTACTTTTTCTTTTCTCTTTGAACACAACTTGTAGAATTAAAAAAAAAATCTTCTTATATTCTCTTTGTGAGTCTGTTTGAGGATTGGCCATTCCTCTGAGATTGGCCTGCTTTCTTTTATTGGACTGTAGGTATTTCATTTCTCTTATCTATTCACTCATCTTTGCATTTTCTCTGTTGTTCCTTCCTGTTCTGCCATGGGATCTGGTGGCTGTGCTTGGATGGAATGCTAGGCTGTGAGGCTGGAGAGGCCCACCCACTCCAGGTCCCGGACTGATGGTAGGAAGCGTGTGGTTTGAGCCTCAGCACATTTTTTGCTCATTGCTCTCGGTGCTGCTGCTGTTCTTTCCTCCACGATTGCAGACAGTTTTAGTTGGATCAGAGGGAGAGAGTGCTCAGCACTGCTCTCTTGTTCTTTATCTTCCTGGAGACAATCCATTTAGGTGTCTGGAGCTGGCTCTCATGTCAGCTTCTCTTGGCATGCCTCTTCCTAGGTTCTGTCTGAGCTCCTCAGCCGTGCCTCATGATGAGGTTCCCTGTTCTGTATACACCCTGGCCCGCTGGGCCCTCTAAGTCTTCCCTATAGTACCATTGGAATTAGAGCCCAGAATGAACTCAGCTCTCAGCTGACATCTGGCCTGTTCAGTGGGGGGCTGTCCCTTCTTATCCTGGGTGTTATACTGCTAACTCACCCAGCAGTGACCACATCAGTCTGTTGGCTTGTATTCAGCTTAAAGGTGGCTGAACCCAGGTCTCTCTCCCATGAGCTTCTTAAGGAGTCTCCACCTCTTCTTATGCCCTTGGCCTTCTAAACTTCTAAGCCTCCACCTCTCTCTGTTGAGTCACATTTTGCTCAACATGGCCCATTGTTCCAGATGACTTAGATCTTTATCCCAAACCCTGCCATTCAGTATATTAACTGTCTCTGCAGTGGGATCAGTAGCAATCAATGTCAAATCACTCATAAATATTGAATGTTCAGGTCTGAGGACAGAGCACTTGGCCTATGACCAGAGACACTCTGCTGGTTGTTATGAATCATCCTACTTTGGATCCGGTTAATTCAATCTCACAATCCCCCTAATTGTACTAGTACCCAGCCCACGTCAGAGAGTACTGTGGAATACTTTGCTGAAACCCAACACCGTATCCCAGTCTACAGGTACAGATTCTGTGAACTAGTCAGTGTTGGTCAAGAAACAGGTCACACAATCGGAGGGATCACTGAGCAGAGTTGGGTGAGGAGAACCAGCCAGAGAAGCATTCAGGGACTGTGGTCGCAGGGACCCGCACCACCCCTTGGTCTGCAGACATGGGGGCAGTGTTACTGAGCCTCAGAGTAGGATGCAGCAGGCACAGAGGGGCTGCGTAATAGGAGCTGCATCCTCAGCTAGGGGAATACAGCGTCTGCGAATCTGGGCCCAGCTCAGTCCTCCAATTGCCTGCTGATGCCTCCCAGTGGCTGAAGCTGAGTAGAAGCCAGGACACAAGGGAGGCCAGGAGTGCACACAGGGAGGCCAGCCTCGCAGGGCATACAACAGGGTGGATTGGGAGGTGTGGGTGGGATGAGCAGCCCACCAAGGCAGGTTGTGACTGTGTGCGCTTCTACGAAAGTGCTACCTAACCTCCATGGGTGCTATATGCAGTCAGTTATAAATATCCCTAACATCCCTGTGAGTAAACCTTTGTTTGGGAGCTGATCCCCGGGAATGGAAGGAGGGCTTCTTTGTCTGTCATCACTGCGGATTCTCTTCCCGTGGTTGAATTTAATTGTAGTCATGGGAATGTGATGATGTTTACATCATTTTTGCAAATTAAATGCCTTGTAGGCGCTAGCTGGGCCATTCCTGGTGGGAACAGAGCCTCTGTGCGGGCCAGAAGTGAGAGGGAAGAAGAGCAGGCAGACCCCCCAGGAGCCGGAGGAGTTGAGTGGGTGCTCATAGAGTCACCCTTCTGCCTAGGGTTGTCCTGAATGAGACACACAGACACACCTGTGGGGCCAGGAGAGCTACGTCCGCTTCTGAAGAGCTGGGCAGTTTCTGTTCCACACGTGCTTTTGAAGGAAAGGCGGAGTTATGATCTGAGGATGCTGGCTTCCTCTCCAGGAGCTCCGCTTACTAGCTGCTGCTGTCATGTGTATCTGGAGGGAGGCGCTGTGTGGTTGGGGGTGTGTAGGATGTAAGGAGCTGAGAAGGAGTACATGCTGGGCTGGGAGGCCTAGGTGAGGGCCTGGTGCTCCTCTCCAGTTTCCTGTCCACCTGCCACCCAGCCCAGCACAGGTGAGAGGACATGGCCAGTTCTCTAGTTGCAGTATCCAGGGCCTCTGCCTGACAGGCCAACTTGAACTCTTATGGGGACAGTATTGAGGGTACCCCAGGATCCCTAGGGGGCACTGCAGGACCCCTCTGAGGCCCCAGGCTGGACCCTGGGCAGGAGGAGGGCCTCCCGAGCTATGGGTGCTCTGCAACCAGCCAGGTAAACACATGGGCTGCAAGGGAGCTCAGCCAAGGCATCCCGAGGGTGGAGAGGCCAGGGAGGGTTCCCGAAGGGTCTGGTGTGTGTGTGTGACACTGATCTAGGCTGTGAGACAGGGAAACAGTTCGTTTTAATTATTAATTTTAAAGTGTAAGTGCAATCTAATTATATGACAGCATCTTTGAAAAAGAAAGAAAAGGAAAAGAAAAAAAAACACACTCTTACTCCCACCCCTCAACCTAGCCAGGTTTGCATTTCCTGCCAGGACTTTCTCAAATTATTGTGACTCCACAGAGGGTAGGGGGCAGAGATCACAGTGGAGTGACATTCAGATGGGTGGAGCCCCTGGAGCAGGAGATGTATGGGGAGCATCAGGAAGAGAGGTTGGCTATGAAGGTCAAGCCCGGCTTTGGGCTTTGGGGGCCAGGCTCAGGCAGGATTTGTCCATAGTGGGTTCCTGCATGCAGCCTGCTCTGAGGTGGTGAGAGAATATGTTTGTGGAAGGTGGTGAGGGAAGAGATTGACTGTCACAGGTGGTAAGGGAAGGTGCTAGTTGCTATCCCAGGTAAGGAAAGGTGTTTGCTGTCACACCCATAGGTGGTGGTGTGGGAAGGTGCTGGGTGATACAGGTGGCAAACGAAGGTGTTAATATCAGTGATGAGGAAGGCTGTTGGCGTTGTGTGTAGGTGGAGAGGGAAGTGCTGGCTCTCCCATAGTTGGTGGGTAGGGGCATCAGCCCCATTTGCCACTGAGGCTGAAGCAGCCTCTAGCTCTCAGGTTCCATTTGTGTCCTTCCATTTCCTGTCCTGATGCTCTCTGGGCCTGGCCTCTCTGTCCCCCTGTGCTGCAGGGTAGATGGGTGGAGAAGGCCAGCAGGGCGTTGAGGCTTCCTTGAGGGTGGGTATGTTTTTTGGCCTTGGAGGGAAGGGTTGGGCTGGGGAACGGCAGTGTGGGGCTCGGTGGTGGGAAAGTGCTTTGCACAACTGCACGCTGGTCATAAATAATGGATCGGCCACAGAAGGTTGGCTCCAGGAAGCATAACTTTCTGGCACGCATTCAGGAGGCACATTTCAATGCAGAAGCCACAGGAAGAGCATCCTCATCTCTGTCTTTTATCATCAGTTTCCAGTTTAGAATCCCAGCAGCCCATATCCTGGGGCTCTAGTCTGGTGCCTGTGGGGAAAACAGTTCTTCCAAGAGCAGGCTGCTGAGATGTGTGATTTGAAGCCCAGTCTTTGGAGACGACAACATGTAGATGAGCCGTTCTTGGGGGAAAGACAGGGCTGTCAGCCGGCTCTGTCTGATGTCCCTCGTTTCTATAGCTACAGTAAATGTAATTACCAAAGAGTAACCCTTTGCGGATTTCATTGTAACCTCAGATAGCTAATGACATTTACTGGGTTTCTAGCAATCTGGGACAAAATGCTCATTTCGAATTTAACATGAGTAATGCCATTTTCCATCTTAGTTAAGTACTTTGTGTCATAAAAGAGTTATCTGCACAGAGCCCCCGGTCCCGTCAGTAAACATATTACAAATATTATCACCACTTATTTTCTGGATGAAAGATGTGGTGAAGGCCCAGAAAAACACTCCTCCTTTACATTTATGACTTTGCTCAGAGACTCAGCAAATTCAGCATGAAATCATCGTGGAGGTAATTCAGGCTGTGCACCAATATCTCACACACAGCCAGAGGTCCCCTGGAGCTGGTAATGTTATCTCAGGGAGCACAAACTGTGTAAATACATCCTTCCACCACCCGGCCGTGGTAGGCCTCAGTCTGTGTCACTTGGCCACTGACACAGATGATGGATGCTGAGCATCTTTGGTCTAGGAAAATGGAAGTCACTGACTGCCGCTTGTTAGTGGGAAGATGGGTTTCCTCTCCGTTCCTGGAGGCATAGAGAATTTGCACACCAAAGTAGAGTTGGTGCCAAACCACATGTCTACTTGTTCATCCATTTATTTCTGCACCTTCCAGACCCATTCACAGAGCCCACCAATAGTCACTGCCGGGCACTGTGGTGGGTGTTCTGAGGGAGGGCTGCCAGGAGTGCTGGGGCTGGAGGGGGTTTAGGGTGGGGAGGCACAGGAACTGCCCTGGGAGTCCTGGAATGCCCAAGAGGAAGGTGCTGTTCAACCAGGGTCCAAGTGGATGTGTGGAGTTGGGCAGCCTGAGACTGAAGGAAGATGCTCCAGGTTGGGCATGACAGCAAAGCTCTTCTTGGGTAAGTCTAGTGTCTCTGGCTGGAGAGAGGCCTGGCATCGCCTGCCTCCCCTTGGGCCTGTTATTGCTTCAGAGATCTGTGGGATGGAGGGAGGAGCCCCCTGGGCCTGGGGTCGGCTGGCTCCAGCCAGGCTCTGCCGCTTGGTAGCAGGGCCACTTCAGATAAGGCTGGAGCCTCGGCTTCCTCACTTTACAATGGGCCTCCCCACTCTGCCTCCCCAAGGGGTGGTGAGGACACACCCACACCCCAGGATGCTGGTGCTGCTGCAGGACTTGCCCAGGGCACCTAGTTAGGGTTGTGAGAGCACCCATCAGGGTACCCCCCTAGGGCTTGTGCTCACAGAGCTTTCAAGGACAGCCCTTGGCCCAGCTGGACCTAGGGAGGCCTCGGTAGGTACTTGGCCCCGAGCTGCCTTCCAGCCACACAGGTGCATGTGAGGGATCTGTGTGGAAGGTGTCTGTGCTCCCTTGTCCCTGGTGATGCTGCTGAATGACCATAGCGGCAGTTGGTGACTGAGGGCCTATTTCACTCTGTCTGCTGCCTCGTTCTTGCCTGATTCTTCTCAGCAGTGACTGGCAGACAACTCTACAGTGTGAGGCCTTTGGAGCACACACTCCTGTGGTGCCTTCCCTGGGACAAAATACATTTTGTGGATTCAGGTGGCAGTGCCCACCCCCTGACCTCAGGACCACAGGCTGCTCTGGCTGTGGCCTGGCAGTCTGGGGAGCTGAGCAAAAGTGTGCAATCTAGATTTTTCAGGGAAAGTTGGGTGTGGTTCTGTAAGGCTTGAGGGCACCAGCTCCTGGCAGAGGTAAAGGGCCTGTGAACCGTGGGTGCAGGGATCGGCTGTAGCCCTAACTGGACAATTTGGCATATTGGTGTTATATTGCATTTAAAACTACACATGCTTTTTAAATGTTCCTTGGGCAAGCCTGCTGAGTGTAGAGAAGGTTGGAGGCTTGGCTCCCGCTACTCAGTGAGAGCATTTCCCTTTGCCCACAAAGGCGCTCTGATGCTGAGGTATCCCCCACTACTCTTCTTCCACAGGCCTGTGCACTGAGAAAATAACTGTGGAAACAAAGGGGCTGCTCAAAGGCTGGGGAGGTGGGGAAAGCTTTGTGCTGAGGGGATGTTGGAGAGCTCACCTTGTCAACCCCTCTGCTTCTCTGTAAGCTGCCCTGAATGCCCTAAACAGAGAGATATGCACCATATTCACAGTCTGCTGGAGTCTCATGGAGAGAATTTTGACCTTTGGAGACAATGTCCATACTGGCCCCCTGCCTTTGCATCTTCATGCGGCATTCTTGTTGGACCTGTTCATCCATCCATTCATGCTTTCATTTATTAATTAATCCATTTGTGCATTCATTCATCCACTGGTGCATTCACTCATTCATCTGTCCATTCATTCATCCATGCATGCATGCATTCATCCATTCATCAAACGCTGATGAGGCTCTCCATGAGTCAAATCCCATACCAGTAACTGGAGATTGGAAGGGTCTATAGTGTGGAGGCAAACATACAAGCAAATGTGCAAAAAGGACCTGGGGCCCAGTAACTGGATGGCACTTGGAGGTTTACTCAAAGAGGGGCTGCTGGGCTGAGTCTGAAATTAGAGAAGGCATCAGCTTGGCAAAGTGGTGGTTAAGGGAAGGTAGTTCCTGGCAGAGAGCACTGCCTGAGTCTGAAATTAGAGAAGGCATCAGCTTGCCAAAGTGGTGGTTAAGGGAAGGTAGTTCCTGGCAGAGAGCACTGCCTGAGTCTGAAATTAGAGAAGGCATCAGCTTGCCAAAGTGGTGGTTAAGGGAAGGTAGTTCCTGGCAGAGAGCACTGCCTGGGCAAAGGTATAGAGGACAGGAAGAGCTCTGTACTCTTGGCGGGGGACAGGGAGGAGAAGTGGAGGTGCAGGTGGTGGGAGAAGAGTGGTGGTAGGCAAGACCCTTAATGAGGGTGTGAACTGTTGACCTTCTGGTCCAGAGGTGGGGGTGGTGGTGGGAGGGTGTGTAGGTGTGGGGGGTGCAATCAGGACTCTGTTCAGGTAGAAGTGTCTGATGTCAGAGGCTGAAGAAGGTGAGTTAGGGGCATGGATCGGGGGGGACTCAACTCCAGAGGCCTGTGGTGGCTGAATGCTGGGCCCTCTCTTGCCCCCCCAGGCTCAACGCCAGTATACAGGTCCTGCTGTCAGGAAGGGGCACCCTGGGACCACCTACCGTCTCCCCCCAAAGAATAGGAGAGGCCTTAGTTTGGGACATTCTTCCCATCTGATGGCAGCAGGAAAGTCAGAAGGAGAAGGTATTTGGGGACAGACGGCTTTCTGGGGGCCCTCATGGGCTGCCTTGCACTAAAGTAAGTGCAGGCCGTAGCCCCCTTGCACCCTTGGCCCCTCCTGCAGAGGCAGCTCTCAGCTTTCCCAGGAGAAGGCGAGGGTGGGTGTGGCTGCATTCCCCATGCCTGCAGGGGCTGGGGTACTGGGAACCATGTGCTTTCTCCAGCTTCTTCAGTCCTGACAGCAACTGGAGGGTGGAGATTGTTATGCCCGTTTTCCAGACAGGGAGGAGGCTGAGAGAGACTGATTTGTGTGAGGTTATATGACCAGCGCAGAGAGTAGAGATTTTTTCCAAGTCAGCTAATTCCGAAGCTCATGTTTATTTTTTGTTAATTCATATAATACCGTTATTCTATCCAGTTCAGGCAGTGCCCCCTCTCGTGCCCTCCTCCTAATTTGGTTCTGCAGATCTGTCTGAGTATGGGCACCATCCAGCATGAGGCCTCAAGTGCTCAGATGGCCCCCAGGCTGCTTGGGGGATGAAGGCGGGTGAAGGTGACTGGTCTCTAGCAGAAGCTACCTCATTAGAGAGTGCCTTTGCACCTGAAGCCACTTTTTCTTTACCATTTCTCTACTTTGCTTGTGGGTTTTTGGAAAGAGTTTAATAAGCAAGGACAGGAATTCCATACATTCCAGAGGAAGTGGAAGGCAGTGTGAGGGGTGAGCAGCCCCCTCTGTTGGTGGTCCCTGTGTCCAAGGATTCATTTCTCAGGTTCCAGAAATGGGATCCAGATGGAGGCCCAGGCACCCTCATCCTCCTGTTCTGCTCAGAGGAGGAGCTCCAGCCCTGTTTAGGATAGACCACCCCTCTTCCTGCCAGGGTGATGCTGACATCTAGGCCCGGGGCCAGTGCCCCTCCACTGCCCAGCCATGTCAGGGCCTCTGGGCAGGACGTGTTGATCATCCATCTCTACAGAGGTGGTAGGGGTATTTGGCTGTCAGAGTGGTCAGAACCGCCTCCTGGGTCTGCCTAGAGGGCCTGGAGATGGAGAGACACAGCTACCAACTCATGCTTGGTGTTCAGAGGGCCTGGTATCGGGTCCAAGCTGGTTCTTTAGACTTGCTAGGATCTGTCCAGGGTAGAGTTCTGCCCCACCCCATCTCTCAGCTCAGCTTAGTGCACCTGGGACTTCTTGGGGCCCAGTCCTTCTGGCCTCTGGTCTGCCTGTGTTGCTGGTCCCTACCCTCCTCTGTCCCTTCTTCTCAGCCTCAGGCTCTAGCTCCAGATTCTGGAGAGACCCTGAGGGGCAGGCCTGCTGTCATAGCCCCTTATTGAAGCCCCAGGGCCTCTTTTCCTGGCTGGATACTCTTGGAGACAGTATCTATCCAAACCTTTGGGTTTGGGGGGCTGGTTGGGGTCTCTTTTTGAGAGTTTGAATTGGAGAGTTTATCTGCCCATCCATCTGTCCATCTTTCTATTCTTAACATCTTCCCGCCCACCCACTCATCCATCTGTTCGTCCATCCATTCATTCATACCTCCACCCACCCTCCCACCCACCCATTTGTACATCCGTCTGTCCAGTCACCCAGCCAACAAGTATTTATTGACACCTAGTGTTCCAGGCCTGGTGCAGGCATGAGCCCCTTTCAAGTAGATGAGACCTACCTGTAGTTGGAGAGGTGAGCCCTTTCCTTGTTTGTGCAGAGGGGACATCAGTCACCCTCGTGGGGCTGTTGTGAGACTTTATGTAGGGACCTAAGGCTTGGTAGCTGCCAAGGGCTCTGGACAGGTGGATTCATCACAGTGGCCATGTATGTTGGGCTGGAGGGACAGGCAGGAGCCAGGAGGGGGTACCTGGGTGGGGTGTGTCTTTGGAGAGGAGGCCGCAGTAAGGACACCGAGACCTGAAATAAGCTTTCAGGTAGTGTCTGGAAAACAAGGAGATGCTCCTGTGCAGCGTGCATGGGATGGGCAGGGCCCTGGGCAGTGGTGACCTAGCACCCTGGGAGGAGAGATGGGTCTGGCGGGGGCAGTGGGCTGGAGCAAGAGGCACTGGGTGGACAGTGGGGGATGAGACTCCGGGCTCTGTGGCACTGTGTGGCTGGGAGGACCCTCAGGTTCCCCCTAGGGTCACAGTTCACTACTCTGTGAGCTGGCCCAGGTGTGGCTGGGTCTGGGGCACTGAGAGCCACTGGAGTCATTGTCAGGAGCTCCCTGATTATTTCTCGGGTGGTGGGGACCCAGCCCTGGCCTGGGCTTCTCTCAGGTATCACACCATATCTGGTACCAGAGAGGCCATAGGAGAGTAAGGAGAGGGGTCCATAGCAGGTCCTCAGGGAGCCCACGTGGGCTGTGTGACCTTCTGACCTTCTGACCTTCTGGGGGACTTTGGCTTTGCCTGAGTGGCCCTGGTCAGAGAGAGAAGAAAGTGGCAGGGCCCGTGAGGAGTGGTGAGGGGGTTGTCCTCTGTCCCTCAGGCTGGCCCTGAGCTAGAACCAGAGAGGCCGGGGGGTGGGATGGTTCTGGCCAGGTCTGCTCCCCAGATTATGGTGCTGTCAGCATCTGATATGTTTTGGCTGTGAGTACTGGAGCAAAGCTAATGATAATAATGAGGCTTGGCAACAGTTGATCTTCTGAGGGGAGGGGTGGGTGCTGGGATGTGAACCCCTGGGTGGGCAGCATCCTGACCTCCCTGGACTCTAGGCCATGTCACAGGCTTCTTTGCCCTGAGGGGTTTCTGGGCCAACCCAGACTGGTGGCAGGCAGTGTCTCCGACTCCCTGCCCCTGGGTGGGGCCAGTCCCCGGAGCCTGGGAGAGGAGCTTCCCAGTGTTGGGAACTGGGCACAGGCCCTGCTCCAGGCCAGGTTCCTAGTGCCTAAGGTAGCTCCGTTGCCTTGGGGACAGAAAGGAAAAAATGAAAAGAAAATGCCGAATCAATGAGACAGGGGTCTAATCACCCTGGGTAGTGTCAAGACTCCAATTTTGGGCCCAGGTGCTCCCTTTAATTTGTGGTGTTTAAATATTTACCTGAAATGGAGGGGAAAAAAATCTTTTGGGCTGCAAGGCTATCCTGGTAGCAAGGCGCTGAGAAATTCATTAAACCACAGTTAATTAGGGGATGAAAGATACATATATAGCTCATTAGTTCAAACCACATAATTTGCATCTCTGAGGATATTGGACTACTAACTGAGCTCTTAAAACACAGCCTCTCACTGGGGCTGCTTCTCTGGGCCTGTGGAACTAGGAACAGGCCTCGGCAGCCTTCTGAATGTCTGTCCATCCAGGAGAGGGGGGAGGTGCTGTGGGCCTCCCTGCTCATCCTGTTTCCCCCTGGAGCAGGTGGTGGCCAGGCTGGCTGTGCTCCTGCTGCCAGGGATGATAAACGAGGCGGAGGCCCCCTCGCAGCCATACTGCTTAGCATAATGGTGCGGAGTCTGAGCAGATTTTAAGCTGCACTGAATCTGGTTCCTAGATTGGGCACATTATCCCTGATTTAATCTGTAGCAGTCAGAGAAATCAGGGGCTTGAGCATCAAATCCCCATGTTGCTTTATCAGACAATAGTTCTCATTCTGGCACCTGCCTGGGTCTCTGAGGGCCCTGGGGACTGCCTTGGCCCTCCTGTCAATTTGGAGCTATGGCCTGATTGCTGACATTGCTGAGGGCTCCCATGTGGTCACTGCTCTTGTGGGGTCCAGAGAAGGTGGTGTTGGTACAAGGTGGGGTTGTTTTAGAAAATTTCCAGTGCTGGCTCTACCATCCATTGTTCACCCCGATTCTGTCTCTAATTTGAGACATGGAGAGGAAGGGAGGAGCCGTCCGTGAGTTTGTGTGTGTGTGTGTGTGTGTGTGTGTGTGTGTGTGTGTGCGCGCGCGCACTTGTGTGTGCATGTGCTTGCATGGTGCAGGGGGCAGCAGTGAGGGCCTGGGAAGGCTGGATTAAACATCTCAGAGGATCCATGTGACCTCTGCCCCCTTGCACGTGCCTGTGTGGTGCTGGGACCTCTGTGTGAAAGGGTAACTGTCACCAGGCTTGAGGGTAGAAGCCCACATCTGCTGAGTAGCTGTGGTCCTTCTGGCAAGTAACTGTCATTTCCAAGCCTCAGTTTCCTCATCTGTGAACTGGCAGCAGTAGTCCCTAATTCAGAGGCTCATTTTGAAAATGAAGAGATAGAATGCAATTGGAGCTCTTTCTCCAGGGCCTCGCCCAGAGCAACTGCTTGATCACTGTTACTGTTGTCATTATTTTTTGTCTTTACCTCTCTGAGCCTCAGGTTCCTCATCTGTTAAATGGGGCTAGTGTTGCCTGGCTCATAGGGTGGTATGAGGAGCTGAACTCCTGTCAGCACCTGGCACAAGGGACCAGCTGGTCTGGTGGCTTGGGGGCCATGTGGACAAATGTGGAAGGGTGGGTGAGGGCCAGCAGTGTTGGGTTCCCAGGCCTGTGGCAGGGAAGCCCTCAAGGCTCCATCTGAGGACACCTAGCCCCCACCTGGGCCTCTCCCAGTGGAAACCTGCCCCCCTGAACTCTGCTCTGTCAAGCCAGACCTCCTCCCCTTGGTGTTGGTGCCTGTCCTGATGGCGCCACACCTGTGCCAGGTTCCTTGCTGCAAACCACAGCTTCCGCCACAGCAGCGAGGGCACCCAGAGTGCCCTGTGCTTGGGTGGTGTCCCGAGCACTGCCCCTGGATTGACATCTCACTTCACCCTGGGAAGTGGGCGCCCTTACTGCCCTCGTTTCACAGAGGAGGCACAGGGAGCTCGGGCCTGTCTCAGGCGGCGTAGGCGGAGGGGTGTACGCAGGGCTGGTGAGGGGCTGATGGAGAGGCCGTGTCCCTTGGTCCATGGCTGTCAGGGTCACATCTCTGCCCTCCACTTAGTCCTGTGACTGTGGCAGGTCACATTTCTGTGCCTGAGCTTCCTCTTCTGTGACCCGGGATGTCATCCCTTGGAAAGGATGGGGTGAGTTCACCATGTGGAGCACTCAGTCTGTGTTGGGCACAGGGAGAGCTCCAATTACTAGGGGTCGTGGGGGGAGAATATGCTCCTGGGAGGCTTCTTGGAAGAGGGGGGCCTGGAACTGTGCTGTTGTCCCCTCCATGCAAGCCTCCAAGGTGAGGCCCTCCCTGGAGGGCTGCTTGATCTCTGTGTCCAGGGGCCCAGCATAAGTGTTGGCACATGGGACGTGCTTCCTGAAGATCTGGTCAACTCAGCAAAATGCCACCGCCTGGGCTTTGGCCAGGTGGGGTCAGGTTGGGGTGTCTCCTGTCCCTTCTTGGGCCAGGCTGGGCCAGTTGTCCTCAAGTGCCTGACAGGACATCTGCCTGCTGGTGCTGCCCTCCTGGGGACAGTGGCATGGAGCTTGTCCCATCAGGATTTTGAGTAGGAACTATGCTTGAACACTCATAACTAATTAATTATATCGTGGAATTGAGACTCATTCCCATTACTCACTGATGAGGAAATTAAAGATATATTGATATTGCAACAATTAATTGAACAAAAAGTGGAAATAACCATGCAAACTCTGTCTGCAATGAAGTCTGTGCTGTTAACTCCCTAACAGACAGTGGTGAAGGAGACGGAGGGTGTGTGGACCTGCCCAGGCCTCAGGAGACTGGCTGTCCACTGGGGAGGGGGTGCAGGTGGTGGTGTCCTCTGTCTTGCCAGGCTGCTGCTCAGTAGGGACTGGGCCTGTGTCTGGGGTGTGGAGGGTCCCTGTAAGGATCCTCATTTGCAACCTTCCTGGAATGAAGGGGTCCCAGGGGCCAGGCTAGCCAGAGTTCAGAGCCTTTCTCCAGAAGGGTTTGGGTGGGGTCTGCAGTTACCCAGAGGAGCTAGAGTCATTGAAGGAAGCATGTGTCTCACAGCCCCAGGGCAGGTGAGTCAGGTGGGAAATCCATGTCCTTGGTTGGGTTCGGAGAACACAGGACAGGTGGGCTGAGAGATCAGGAGGATGAGATTGGTTAGTGAGTAACCATCTAGTGGGTTATGGGGGCAGCTGTAAATATTGGGACTTGGAACCCCCCCCCATGGGAACATGGGTGACAGGTACCCACTCAGCAGGGTGGTGGCCTCTCCCTAGAGCCCCATTGCCTGAACTTCAGCCTCAGACTGTCTTCTCATGTGAATCTGTAAAGAGATGGTGTACATTCAGGCTACAGGTCCTTAGGGCCCCAAGGGGCCTTCTCAGGGGCCCTGACTTGGCTTGGCAAGTGGTGTTTGGGGGTGCTTGGTGAAAGGAAGGACAATTTCCATACCTTTGCACGTGGTGGGATTCTGCTGTGCACATGGCTCTCCTCTGCTCTGTGTGTTGGGCTCCCTGAGGTTGTCTGGGGTTCCCATCCTGTTGCATCTGGAGGATGAAGACCCAGGGAGGGGTACAGGTGAGCCACTGCTTGGTGGCAGCCTTCATGCTGCCACTAGAATGCTGGAACATTCTGGCTGCCTGCTGGCTGCTAGGGAATCCTGGCCTGGGACAGCCCCAGAGGTGCACGGCCATGGAGCTTGTCCTCTTGGCTCCTGGGCTGTGTGCAGGCCCCTCCATGGCACTTCAGCTGCTCCAGTCTCCACCAGGGAGTGCATCCCATGGGCAGGCATTTGGTCTTTCCTCCTCTAGAGCTAAAATCCACTTCTTGTGGGTCCTGTGTGGTGCCATTGAGGGTGGACAGGCACCCTGGAGAGAACATGCAGGGGGATGCCAGCATGGCTGGGGGTCCCGCCTGGCTGAGGTCCTCCTCTGCACCAGGCCACGCATGGGTACTTCAAGTCAAAGATAAAGGCTGGACCTTGACTTCCAGGGGTGGTGGCAATGGTGTCAGCTCTGGTTGTACAGCAGGCCTTGTGCTGGGCAGTTGGAACACATCACCCCTGTTCTTCCCTGCAGCATGGCTGGCTAGGTGTTATGACAAGCTCCATTTTGCAGATGAAAAAATCAAAGGTTGAAATATTGCCTAAGAGGGAAGATTTGCAAATCACATATCTGATAATACATTTGTATGCAGAATATATAAAGACCTCTTATAACTCAATAAGAAGATAAACTACCCATTATGAAATGGGCAAAAGATCTGAATAAATACTTCAGCACAGAAAATATACAGATTGCAAATAAACACACACAAAGTTGCTCAAAATCGTTAGTCATTAGGGAAATCAAATAAAAACTTGAGATACCACTTCACACCTACTAGGATGGCTATAAAGACAGAAAGTAACAAGTATTGCCAGTGTTAACTGGAATCCTCATATGCTGCTGGTGGGAATGTAAAATGGTACAGCTGCTATGGAAAACAGCTTGACAGTTTCTTAAAAAGATAAACATATACTTAACAATATTACAGTAATTCTACCCCTCAGAGTTTTAGGAATTCACACAAGAGAAGCAGAGCCATATGTCATAGAAAACAGGAGTGTCCAGAGCAGGGGTTATGATAGCCCCAACCTGGAGGCAAACCAGATGGCCACCAGCTGGTGAACAAGTAAGCAAAACGGGGTATTATTTATAGGCAAACCTTGGAGATATTGTGCGTTTGGTTCTAGACCACCACAATAAAGCGAGTATCGCATCAAGTGAGTCAAATGAGTATTTTGGTTTCCCAGTGTGTATGCAAGTTATGCTTACACTATACTGTATAGTCTATTGAGTATGCAATAGCATGGTCTAAAAAAATGTACCTACCTCGATTAAAAAATCCTTTATGGCTAAAAAATGCTAACTACTATCTGAGCTTTCACTGAGTCATAATATTTTTCCTCGTGGAGGGTCTTGCCTTGACATTGATGGCTGCTGACTGATCAGGGTGGTGGGTGCTGAAGGTTGGTTGGTCTTGGAATTTCTTAAAATGAGGCAACAGTGAAGTTTACCACACAGATTGACTCTTTCATGAAGGAGTCCTCTGTAGCACGTGATGCTGTTTGATAGCATTTTACCCAAAGTAGCTGGAGTCAGTCCTCTCAGACCTCGCCACTGCTTTATCTACTAAGTTAATGTCATATTCTAAATCCTTTGTTGTCATTGCAACAATCTTCACACCATCTTTACCGTGAGGAGATTCTACCTCAAGAATCCACTTTCTTTGCTCATCCATAAGAAGTAACTCCTCATCCAGTCAGGTTTTAATGTGAGATTGCAGAAGTTCGGTTACATAGGCAGGCTGGTCCATTTCTAATTCTAGTACTCTTCCTGTTTCCACCACATCTAATTACTACCTCCACTGAGGTCATGAACTCCTCAGAGTCATCCACCAAAGTTGGAATCAACTTCTCCCAAACTTCTGTTAATATTGATATTTGGATCTTTCCCCTTGGATTAGTAATGTTTTTAATGGTATCTAGAGTGGCGAGTCCTTTCCAGAAAGTTTTCAACTTACTTTGCTGAGATCCAATAGAGGAATCACTTTCTCTGGCAGCTACAGCCTTACAAATATGTTTCTTGAATAATAAAACTTGAAAGTTGACATGACTCCTTGATCCATGGGCTGTAGAATGGATGATGTGTTAGAAGGCATGAAAACAACATTAATCTCACTGTCCATCTTCACCAGAGCTCTGGGGTGACCAGGTGCATTGTCAATGAGCAGTTACATTTTGAAAGAGATCTTTTTTCCTGAGCAGTAGGTCTCAACAGTGGGCTTAAAATATTCAGTAAACCATGTGTAAATAGATGTGCTGACATCCAGGCTTTGTTGTTCCATTTATAGAGTGGATTTCATATAATTCTTAAGGTCCCTAGGATTTTGGAATGGTCAGTGAGCTTTGGCTTTAACTTTAAGTCACCAGCTACATTAGCCCCTAACAATAGAGTCAGTCTGTCCTCAGAAGCTTTGAAGCCAGACATTGACTTCTCCTCTCTAGCTATCAAAGTCTTAAATGGCATCTTCTTCCAATATAAGGCAGTTGCATCTACACTGAAAATCTATTGTTTAGTGTGGCCACTTTCACTAATGATGTTAGCTACATCTTCTGGATAATTTCCTGCTTGTCTTGTGTGTCTATATCAGTGTTTGCTGCTTAGCCTTGCACTTTTCTGTTATGGAGATGGCTTAAATCTCATGTCCTTAAATCTCATGAACCAACCTTCTGCTGGCTTCCAACTTTTCTTCTTCAGCTTCCTCAGCCTTCACAGAATTGAAGAGTTAGGGCCTTGCTCTGGATTAGGTTTTGGCTTAAGGGAATGTTGTTGCTAGTTTGATCTTCCACCCAGACCACTAAACCTTTCTCTGCATCAGCAATAAGGTGGTTTTGCTTTCTTATCATTGATGTGTTCATTGGAATAGCACTCTTAATTTCCAAGAATTCTTCCTCTGAATTCACAAATTAGCTGTTTAGTACCAACAAGAAGCCTGGCTTTTAGCCTATCTCGGCTTGCAACCTACCTTCCTCACGAAGCTTAATCATTTCTAGCTTTTCATTTAAAGTGAGAGATGTGTGCTCTTCCTTTCACTTGAACACTTAGAGGCCATTGTAGGGGTATTAATTGGCCTAGTTTCAATACTATGTATCTCAGGGAATAAAGAAGCCCCGAGGAGAGGGAAAAAGTGGGTAAATGGCTGGTTGGTGGGTGAGTCAGAGCATATGCATTTATTAAGTTCGGAATCTCACTTAGGCGGTTCATGGTGCCCCCAAACAATTACAACAGTAACCTTAAAGATCACTGATCACAGATCACTAGGACAGATACAGTAATAAGGAAGAAGTTTGAAACATTGTGAGAATTGCCGAAGTGTGACACAGAGACACAAACCGAGCAAATGCTGCTGGAAAAATGGTGATGATAGACTTGCTGATACAGTGTTGCCACAGACCTGACCTTCAATTTGTAAAAAGCACAAGATGTGCAAAGCACAATAAAACAAGGTATGCCTGTATTCAGTGGAATACTCCTCAGCAATAAAATGGAATGAAACACAGAGACAGGCAACAACATGAATGAACTTCAGAAACATTATTCTAAGAGAAGGAAGTCCAGCACAAAAGACTACATGTTGTATGATTCCATTTATGTGAAGTTTCTTGAAAAGGCAAAACTACAGAGACAGAAGACAGACTAATGATTGCCTGGGGCTGGAGGTGGAAGCAAGGTCTGACTGCAGACAGGAAGGAACTGATGTAGGGTAATGCAAGTGTTCTAACACTGGATAGTGGTGATCATTGCACAGCTGTATAAATGTGCTATGACTCAAAGAACTGCACATTTAAAATGGGCAAGTTTCACAGAGTTTAAATTATACCTCAATAAAGATGTTACAAAATCTTGCTGGGGACCATACAGCTTACAACTGGCCAAGACAATTCAAGCCAAGGCTCACCTCCAGGTAGATAGAGACAGAGGAGCATGGGCAGGAGTTGAGAGTCCTCTGCCTTCGCCAGGGTGGGAGCCCCAAGTGAGGTTAGTTACATTTGCAGTGGGTGGAGGACTAGGAAGTTGGGAAGTGCCTTCAGAAAGGCCCAGATTTTGGAGGAAGGCACGTGTGTGCACATGAAAGGCTGAATGAGGGTCTAGACTTTGGGGTGGGGAGGTTGAAAGGGCTGCCTGGCAGCTCCAGGTCCTTCCTGCAAAGTCTATCTGTATGCACGTTGCCTCCCTGCCTTCAAGGTGTCTCTACTGCTATCGATCGGGCTGGTGGTACTGCCAGCAGTGCACCTGTAGGTAGCCAGCAAGACGATTTTCCCCTGCAAACCACATCTCTTCTCATTAAGGAGGCCCCCATCTGCCTGGGGCTTAGAGCACCTGTGGTATTTTGCTGATGGGCTAAGAGCAGCTTGACCACACAAGCGGCTCTCTCACCCTCCCAGGCCATCATTAGCATTCCAAAGTGGAAAACAAGCCTGGTGTTTGCTGTCTAAATATTTATGGAATACTGCAGGGGTCAGAGGAGGAGAGCAGCAAATGAAATGAAAGATTTACACTGAAATACCAGCCAGAGGAAGGTATGGGCTATGGCTGGCTATCTGTGTTGCTTAGAGAAAAGGGTTTTCTTTCTTTTTCCAAGAAACTTAGCTTTTATAGATTTTTGAATCAAAATGCATGAAATTTTAATCCATTGTTTCACCTTGCATTGTCGTAAGTTGTTAGTTACCAAGGAGAGGGTGAGCTGAACGTGCAGGCCCCTCTGTGTGGCTGGATGCACACTCAGGGGTTCTGGAAAAGCCAATTCTATTGTTTGGCTTTCATTCTTACGGCTTTTCTGGGGAGAAGGGCCTGTTACCTGCTCCATGTAAAGTCAGTTAGCTAGGAGCAGAAGTGCAGGACTGGGGAGTCTCAGTAACTGAGAGCTGCATTCTTCTGTTACTGGACTGCTCGGATGAAACCACCCCCTTTAGGTTTAAGGAGGGTGAGGGAGGCTGGGCATTGCTTTGGGACCAGTCAAGGGCTGGCAGGAGAGAGAGGGTACACTCATAGAGTAATCGGGGCAAGGTTAGGGAACTGAGTCTTTACAAAAGCGTGGGCAAGGTTAAGGAGACAAGACTAACTGAGATTTGGTGAAGCACCTGGGCTTGGTGCTGGTTTGGGGGCTGTTACCTTCCCTACTCATGAGGGAGCAAAGGGAGGGGACAGTGACTAGAGAACAGATGCAGCCACACCAACTCAGCAAAGAGGGAGCAGGGGCGACCCCCCACCTCTCCCCTGCCACCCTCTCACTTCCTTCCTGGGTCCCTCTTGGCCAAATCCTGAAGGAAGCAGAGGACAGGTAGGCCTGCTGATGCCAGCCACAGCGTCCGCCTTCCGGGGCACAGGAGTGGCTCTGGAGGGAGGGGCCAGTGATCTGCTCAGGCTGTCTACGTGCAGAGCCTGGGACAGGGTTCGGGGTGTGTGGTCTGTTGAGGGAAGCAGGTTAGAAAAAGAAGAAGAGCCAGGGATGTGGTGTTATGTGAATCTAGTCTGTCCCAGTCTGGAGAGTCCGGGCATAGGATTGCCTCCTTTGGGGGTAAGGAGGAGGCAGCTTTCTGTACCATCATGACCATCAGTCACTGGGTGTGAGCTACCCAGAGTGGGCCATCCCATCTGAGGGCAGGGTGGCCCCCTCGGGTGAGGACAATATGCTGGAGAAGGGGCAGCTATGACCCTCAGTGCCCCCATGCCCAGAGCAGGTGCGTGTGGAAGCACAGCCCACTCAGAGAATGGTTGCCATACCACAGCCTGATTTGGGGGAGGATAGACGTCAATAAGCAAATGCCTCTGGTTTATAGAAACCCAGCTGCTTGCTTCCCAGCCATTTCACCTGGGTGTTTAGTCTGAGCATCTGTCCTCTCGATGCAGCACTGAGCTTGGATAAGCCTGTGACAGCAGAGCCAGAACCCTGTCTCTGGCTCACGGGTTTCCCTCTCAAGGTGGCTGGGGGTACGCGGCTCTCACCTAATACTCCTGCCTGCCATGTGAGCTGGTCTTGCTTCCTTGTTCCCCCACCACCAACAGAGACACCATGGCTTCTGCGAAGGTGGGGCTGAAGTGTTCCCTCTGGTTATCCTGAGAAAATATACTGAAGGGTTCCTGCAAGTGAAGACTTTCAGATGAGGATATTTATCAGAGCCAAGCATTAATAATAAATGCATGATATTTTTATTAGAGGAGCTGCATAAATGTGGCTGCTTCAACTTTTTAACTCTCTGGAAAGCTTGAAGTTGCAGGCCACTCGGCTATGGGGAAGTGTTGGGCTAATCAGTTCCCATTCATATGCAAAGCACTCGTTTAGCTGAGTTCATCAAAATTCAGTCGTTTCTTAAAAAAATATTTATAGACTGCGAAGAAGACAGATAGTGAAAAATACAAATTGTTAATACCCTGAAAAGGAGGCCTCACTCTGAGCCTTCCTAAGCATTTCCTATTCTTTGAGAAAAACTTAAAAATGGGCATTTGTACCATTGTGTTCTCTCCTTCCCTTTACTAGACTCCCTCCCTCAGTCCAGCTGCTGCTCAGTGTCTGTCCTTCAGGGACTGGCCTGGTTTTGTCCCCTTGGTAGTGGTGGGTGTTGTCAGGGACATGAACTGGGGGAAGAAGTTAGGCTGAATCAAGTCCTGCCTTGACTCTGCTGGGCTTGTGAAATGTTGAGTCTCTATATCAACCCTGTTCCCATTTTAGAGACTAGAAAACTGAGGCTGAGAGCGATGTCAGTGAGTGGCAGCAGGGAGCCCTGAGTGTGTCAGTTCCTGAAGGAGCAGCCTCCCAGAGCTCACACAACTAGAGCTGCTCAGCTTTTCCTTTCTCTTGGCCCCAGTATGATGGCTGCTCTGTTACTCTGGGGCCCTTCCTATCCTTTCAGGTGCTGCCTTTTGACAGGCAGGGGAGCTGGGATTCAGGGCTCTGTGACCCTTCTTTATGCTTTCTTCCACTGTCTACTCCTCAACTACAGTGGGAACAGGCACCCCAGTCCTCAGGAGGGAGACAAAAAGCCAGTGTAGATCCATGTGTGGGTTTGCAGTCCCTGACCATCCCTCACCCCGTGCCCCACTCCGCAGGCATTTTGTTGGGCTGTGGGGAGTCGTCGTAACAGAGGGCCTGGAGTGCCTGCTGTCTGAGGGGACAGACTGGCCAATGCAGATTATTTTGGAGGGCTTTGCTGATGAATGAAGGAAGACACTGGATCTTTAAACACAGTGGGTAGGCACAGAATAGGTGCTAGATCAGCACCGGATATCTAATGACCCCTCTGGGTGGTTTATAATAGCTGCTCACCCTCTGCTACCCCCTGTGGTAGCAAGTACTCTTTTGAAGCAGAGTTGGAAAGGTTACTTTTCCTATTTTTAAGTGGGTAAACAGGTCTGGAGAGACATCACAATCCAACTGCACTCTTCATTTAGAACTTCGGATGTGGCATTATCAGACACCTATCTGGGAGATGGTCTCTGTGGGTGCTTGTGGTGGGAGGATGGTAGAGCTCCTGTGTCTGCTTAGGCTCAGCCTGCTCCTAGCTCAGGACACTGGGGCTTGTAGACGGGGGCTGGAATAGTGTTGCAGGGGGCCTGCTGGCTCAGGGCCCATCAGTGCCGCAGCATCTATCATGGGAGCAAAATGACTGGTGCCTGCTTCCCAGGTAGAAAGGCTGTGCCTGAGCACTCTGAGGTGGTGGTGGGAAGTCAAGAGGGTGTCTCCGGCCTCCCAGGAACCAGCCCTGAACTCTTCTGATGCCCTCCCAGGAGACAGTCTCCAGATTTGCGGGCAAATTAGCAGGGACTACAGCAAGCCAACCATTTCCATTTGGAATTTGAAATTGATCGTGGATGATTTTCTGACATGCACGTCTCCTGCCATTTGCAAAATGTGCATCACGGGCCCCTTCCGGAAGCCTGGCTAGGCAGGCAGTGTTTCCTGTCCCCAGCCATCACCACAGGCTTACAGGTTCGCTGGAGCCAACACTGTGTTGAGAGATTTTGGAAAGAGCCCAGTGCTGAGAGGCTCGGTCCCCAGGAAAGTCTCAGAGAACCTGGGATAGCAGCTTGGACAGCCACAGGGTCACCTGGGGCCCTCCACTGTCCCCACTGTACATCATTCATGCACCTGCCTGTGGAAGGAGCCCATCTGATGGGGTTCCTTTCTGCCAGCCCTGGGCAGGGGAGAATAGCTGGCTTGGACATAGCCCTGCCTAGAGGACCTCACAGACCAGAGTGGGAGGCGGCGCTGGGAACATGGAGGAGTGATCTCAGAGAAGTCAGAGACGATTTCCTGGAGGTGACAGTTGAGCAAATTCTTGAAGTCTGAGTAGGACAATGAGTATGAGTAGGCATGCAAAAGTACAAAATCTTGAAAGGTGAGGTGGTTCAGGAAACAGTGAGAAGTTCAGGTGTGGAGACAGAAGGGAATACGTGTTTCCTTGCTCGGGGCTTGGTGCTGATGGTGGCTCACCCAGCACTGGCCAGAAGCTGTATGAGCTCTGCCTGATGCCCAGCCTTGTATGTCTGGGACCAAGTGGGGAAGGCGGGGTGGTGGGGTGAGGCTTCTTGAAGAGGTGGCACAGGAACTCCTGGTGTTCTTGTCTTACTCAGAGGGACATTTCCTCATCTGTGAAATGGAGATCATGATAAAAATTCCCACCGGTGGTGTGAGCATGACCAGAGATAAGTGGGGACCAGTGGTGGCCTCTCTCCTCTGTCATTCTTATCATCTCCCAGCCCTGGGAGGGGGTGCAGTGAGGATGAGCAGGGGCTCTGGAATGCATTGGTTAGTGTAACAAAAGGCCAGAGGTGGAGTCCAGAGCCAGGTTTTGGAGGCAGGACCAGGCTGGGCCTTGTGAGCCAATAGGAGGCACAGCCAATAGGAGGGCCGAGGCGGGGAGGAGGAACATCTTCTGGGGGCTGAATGGGCCCCCGGAGCTCAGCAAACCGTGAAGGTATTGCTCTGTTACTTAAGCACATCATTTTCTAAGTTGACAAACACCCACGGGGCCTGGTCTGTGTCAGGCTCTATGGCAAGCTCTGGGAATTCCAAAGTGAGCCGGACAGGTGTGGCCATATGGTGAGAGGGCCCTGAGGGCAGGACCACTGTGAGGTGGCGGCATCCTTCGAGTGCTTAGCCTAGACGGGGCTGGGGTACATCAGGGAAGGCCCCTGGAGAAGGGGTGTTCAGGCCAGCCTCAGTGAAGCGGGGATGCTGTGGAGGAGGCCTACAGCAGGTGCCAGGGCTGGGGTGGGACAACTGGCCTGGCTCTGCAGCCCCTCCCCTTGCCTGGCCATGCTTTCAGGGAGGTGTTGAGAGCATAGCACCTGCCCCCTCTGCCCTGCCCAGGCAGCCCTCCTGTGGAGTGCAAGGTTTGGGGAACACGGGGTGCCTGAGAACTGTGCTCACTCAGCACAGCATGACTAGGCACCTCCCTGGAGCCCCCACAGTAAAGAACTCAGGAAAATTCTGTGACCCCAAGAGGCCAGGTGTGGAGGAGACATTTTGGATAACCCTGTGTTTGAGGTAGTACTGGGGAATAACAAACCTGCTTAGGAATTCAGCTTCCATGGGCCTTGGGGTGATGGGAATCCACTCACCCCTGGAAGGCCCCCCACCCCTCTCCAGCACCTCCAGATCATAGCTGAAGTACATGGAAGACACCTTGTGAGCCAAACTCTGTTCTGAGCCCTTCACACACAGACCTTCCTCAACTTAACGACGGGGTTATACCCCAATAAACCCATGGTAAGTTGAAAGTATTGTTAAGTTGGAAATGCATCTACTACACCTAAGCTTCTGAACGTCACAGCTCAGCCTAGCCTGCTTTAAAAATGGTTGGAACAGTTACATTAGCCAACAGTTGGGCAAAATCAGCTAACAAAGCCTATTTTATAAGAAAGTGTTGAGTATCTTGTGTGATTTACTGAATCCTGTACTGAAAGTGAAAAACCGAATGGTTGTAGGGGGACAGGATGGTTGCAGGTGTCTGGGATGTTTACTCCCATGAGCATACGGCTGCTCGGAGCCACACTCCCTGCTGCCCAGCTTCACGAGGGTAGGATTGTTTGGCATGTCACTAGCCCAGGGCAAGATCAAAATGCAAAATTCCAAGTATGGTTTCTACTGAATGCTTACTGCTTTTGCACCATTGAAAAGTGGAAAAATCCTAAGTCGAACCATCAGTAGTCAGGGACTGTCTGTTTGCCCAGCCCTGTGAGGTGGGGCTGTCGTTAGCCCATTGTGCTCATGTGGAAATTAGGCACAGAGAAGGTATGTGTCTTGCTCAAGTTCACACAGCTCATTAAGTGGTAGAGCTTGGCTTCGAACTTGGCAGCTTGGCTCCTGTGTCCTTACCCTGACCCTTACGTGGTGCCTGGTGTTTTCAGGGTCTCCCTTCTGCCTGAGGTGGAGAGGCCACATACTTGCTGGGGCTGAGTGACTAGGGTTACCATGGGAGGCATGGAAGGCATATGGCTGGAGAGGTTGAGGTCCTTGGGGACTGGGAGGGGAAGTCACAAAGTAGAAGGCACTGAGACCATATGGGGAGTCTTTCCTGAGCTTCAATCTCTATTTCAAAGGCACAGAGCCCCTTTCTGGACCAAGGTGGCACCTCCTTTCTGGGTGTGCCAGTTGCCTCCATACTGCCCACCCTTGTTTGGGGCACCCCTTGGCAAATAGAGGATCTGGAGTCTTTAAGCTCTGCTTTGGGCTGCTGCTCATGCGTACTGTTGTCCCAGGGACCCAGGAGGGTGACTTTCCTCTGGCCTCGGCTGAGCAGGCCCAGTGCCTGTGATTGCTCATATGGGGCCGGCACCAGGCGGCTCCAAGTTTCCTGGCCAGGGTGTCAGGTGGAATTAACTGGCAGCAGGGACAGGTGGGTGTTGATTGAGGCTGATTGCTGGGAAGCAGCGGCTGCAGGCTGCACGGAGCTATTTCCAGGTACTCCAATTGTATCAAGGAAGCTTAATCCTTCTAAGTGCCTATGTGCTCTTGGGGCATGGAGTGAAGTTGGGGGGGCCAAGGCCAGAGCAAGGTCAGGCTTCCTATGGTTGTCTGCATTTCCCTTTGCTTCCATTCACCCATCCACCAACTACTGGAGCCACTCACCCCCTAATCCATCCATCCATCCATCCTTTTGTTGCCATCATTTGTTCACTCCCTCCTTCAGTGCTCACTGTTTATCTACCAGTGCACCCAGGGCCTGTGATGGAGGGGTGCATGGCCACCTGTCTTGCCAATGGGTTTCAGCCCTGGGTAAGTTTGCTACGGATTCAATGTGACCAAAGAAATTGACAGCAAAACGTTCTTGGGGTGTAATGGTTATACCCAACTTTTCCAGGTGGCAGGTCAGTCACTAGAATCCCATTCACTCAGAGCGAGTCTGCAGGCAGCAAGCTGGTCTCTGCCTCTGGGCCCCTCTGTCTGCACAGCCATCTTCTGAGCCTCTCTGTCTGCACTGCCATCTTGCACAGCCATCCTCTGGGCCTCTCTGCACAATGATGCAAAGCTGTCCTCTAGGCCTCTGTCCTCAGCGCTGCCACCACTCCAGCCTCTGCTCTGCTCTCCTGCACCCTTGCAGCACTGCCATCATGTTGCACGCAGAGCACTGGGCAGAGCTCTTTATATTGACTCAATAGCCATGTATTGCCCACAGGTGTGCAGTGAGCTATTTAGCCAGGGCCAGGTGAGAATCCTGGCCACAGGAACTCTCATTTTATCCACACCACCACAGAGCACTGACTTGTCTTGGGAAGTGATCAAGGCTTGAGCTGTGTCTTGGAAACCCAGCAGGGACTTCCTGGGGGAGTCCTTCAGGCAGAGGGACCACATGGGTGAGGCTTGGAGGTGGGAAGAAGGGCAGCAGGCAGCCCTGTGTGTGATGCAGTGTGAGGGTGGGGCAGGCAGTGGGGAAGGGAGTGAAGAGCTGGATGAGGCTGAGCTCATGAGGATGTTAGGCCAGACCTTGGAGTGGCTGGTCCCATAGGATGGGAGTCTTTGAGGGTCTTCAGCAGGGGAGGGTTTTAGGAAGATTGTGCTGGTGAGGAATGTGCCAAAGCAGCAAGGCTGGAGGCAGGAAGGCGAGAGAAGGACCATGAGCCCTCTTCAGAGCCCTGCTCCTGCCCCATGTGGGGCCTCCTCGCCCTCATCCAAGGCTGCAGGCCCTGCTGCTGACCAGCTAGCTCTGCGGGAGTCCTTAGGGTGGCCCCTGGGCCTTAATGTTAGGCTTGTGGACCTCCCAAGGTGCCTGAGGCCCCCCTGGAGTGGGTGGGGTGGCTTCCGCTGCCCCTTTTCTGTGACTTCTTTTTTCTTGGCCATAGTTTCCTGTCTCCCCCTTCCCTTGGGCTGCATCCCTGCTCTCAGTCCTTCCCTATTGGAACTGAGGTGGTCACCCTCAGGCCCTTGGGGCAGTGGGAGGGGCACCTCCTGGAGATGCCCCCAGATCCCCTGGGAGTTCTGTGTGTGCTGGGGCTCTTTCCTCGAGCTGCATAAATACAGTATGGATAAAATGAAAGTTCCTGTGGCCAGGATTCTCACCTGGCCCTGGTTGGCTAACTCACTACACACATGTGGGCAATATGTTGTTATTGACTTTATGTAAAGAGCCTTGCCCAGTGCTCTGGGCGACAGGGCACAGCTGCAAGGCTGCAGGTGAGCAGAGGCTGGAGTGGTGGCAGCACCAAGGACAGAGGCCCAGAGGCGGACACCAGCTTGTTGTGTGCAGACTCTCTGAGTGGATGGGATTTTAGTGATTTACCTGCCACCATGGAAGTAAAGTTGGGTATGACCCTTTTGCTCCAAGAACGTCTTACTGTTATTTTCTTTGGTCACATTGAATCCATAGTGAACTTGCCCGTAGCTGAAACCCATTGGCAAGACAATTGACAGCAGTCAGCAGGGTTCATTGGTGACCAAGGAAAAAGAACAGGTTGCCCGTATGGAGGGAGTGTTTCACAGGCTGCACCTATGGTTGGGGAGACATTCGAGTGTCCCCTGTCGACATGTGATACTGTGAGCAGGTGGAGGACTGGGGTCCATCACAATAGAAAGCTGACTGAAATGTCATTGCTGTGAAGTGTTGTGGCCTGAGAGGAAGCAGCATGAGAAGGATCAGCGGCCCGAGAAGGAGCAGCATAAGAAGCAGCAGCACACAGGCTGCCAGGTGCCTGGGGCAAGAGAAGGATGTAGTGGAGCTGTCAGCCCCAGAGAAAGAGCAGAGGTTTGATGAACAGATTGAGATGGAGGCCCTGCCGGTGCTGGAGGCATCGGCCCCTCCTTGGTTGAGACCCCTCCTTGTTGAAAGCTGGTGGAAAGCCAGAAGGACTAGGCAACTGTGGGTTCTTTCAGGAGAGCTGCAGCCCCTTCCTCAGGTTGTGGAGCACTCTGTGCTCTGCACCTATCCTCAGGCTCAAGCACAAAAGGACACATGGACTGCTTCTCGAAGGAAGAATTTAAAGGGCCCCATGAAGGTTGCAAGGACCCAGATGTGGGTTGGTTTGAGAAGGCAGGAGCAGACAGAAAGAAATTGGAATGGAGCTGTGGCAGCAGTTGGGACCAGAGTGGCAGTTCTAGCTGCTGAGGACAAAGCAGAAGGCAGAGATAAAGACAAGATCAGTCTGTGTGTCTGCAAGACTTTTTGCTGGAGAGGCTGGAGAAGCTGGGTATTGTAAGGCCCACCCATGGTCCTTTTGGTTAACTCATTTGAGTAGAACTGGTTTGAATACAGCCAGAATAACTGCTTGGTAGCAATGGATCTCCTCAGGTTTGAGGGTTATTATAATTTGTTAGAACTGGTTTGAATACAGACAGGATGCAATGGATCTCTTCAGGTGTCTTGCCGATGGGTTTCAGCCCTGGGCAAGTTCGCTATGGGTTCAATGTGACCAAAGAAAATGACAGCGAATGTTCTTTGGGGTGAAAGGGTTTATTACCCAGCTTGATCTCCCAGCGGTAGGTCGAGCACTAGCATCTCTGCCTCCACCCAGAGCACTGGGCCGAGCTCTCTATATAGCGCAATAATAGCTTATTGCCTAAAGGTGTGGAAGTGGTAGCCTAGCAACAGGCCAGTTACATCATCAAGTGGTTTAAGTTCAGTGAGAATCCTGCCCATAGGAACTCCAACTTCCCACACTCCACCCCTCCAGGATTCTTGCCTTAGAATCTACATGCTTTCAATGTTCCACAATGGTCCCTGTGCGAGAAAGCTGAAGCACTGTAACCAGATTCCACAACAGCAACAGAGGATAACAACAACTTAGAGATAATAATAAAAATTAAGATACAGCAAGATTTTGATACAGGTAACAAAAATTATAATAATCCTCAAGCCAGAGGAGGTTCCCAATCCACAAAGACTTTAGACACATGTTTTAATGACACCAACATAGGCACATCTTGTCCGTCAGGAAAGATACATGCAAGAGAGTGGTCCTGTGATACCACTATAGAAGGAAGGGGGTCCTTTCCAGGTCTAGTATACCATACTTTTACTCCTTTCCCTGTGGGGGTTGCTGAAGGGTCTATATATAGTGCTCCTGGAGGTGCATGCACTGGCCATAATGATAAAACAAAACTCCCCGGTAAGATGCTCCTACCTTCTGGTCATTCAGGATATACTACTGTGACCTTTGGGGGTCACTCTGCTGTTATTCCAGGAATACACAGGAGGCCAGCTTTCAGGCCTTGTCCCCAAGGTGCCAGGAGAGCCAGCCATCATTGGTCCATGTGTCGAAAGGTCCAAGGCCACGTCCACTCAATGGAGTCTCCAGGGTTCAGTGCAGTTGGTGCTGGCAGCAATATATTAGTCTGGTGGCCGAACCTCAGCTTCAGTGATTCTTCCTTGGTTGGTACTTGCAGTTGTATAGGGGAGTCAGCCATATGCATTAACATGTCTACAGGGCTCAGGGCTCCCTTTCGGGTTTCTTGTTCAAATGCCGTAGCACGGTCCATAAGTGGACTGACCATCCCCACAGACTATTGGTATCTGACTTTAGTCTGGATTTTAACAAGCCATTGTGCTTCTCTATCGTGCCTGCTGCAGTAGGATTGTATGGCACACGAAACTTCCATTTGATTTCTAGCTGTCATACCCATTCTTGCAGTGTATGTCCAGTAAAATGGGTGCCCTGGTCACTCTCAATCACCTGTGGTTGGCCATAGGCAGCAAAGAGATGCTCCAGTCCTCTTTTGGTCATCTGCTGGTCTGCACAACAGGTAGGAAAAGCAACCAGAAGTCCAGTAGCTGTATCCACACAAGTCATGGTATACTGATATCCTTCTGACACAGGTAGAGGCCCAGTACAGTCTATCTGCCACCTGATGAGGGGTGTAGGCCCCTTAGCTATTGTCCCATGTTGCTGTGAAACTCAGTGTAAGTCCCTTTTGGAGCACATGACACATGCTGGCTGGGCTCTACTAACTTCTTCAAAGGTCAAAGGCAAGCCCACTGACCAGCTACAGCCCACATTGTCTTTTGCCCCACATGTAACAAACGCTGATGTAACCATTGGGGTACATCAGAGGCAGGCTTTCCTTCTAAGCAACGTACCTAGGCCAATTTATCTGCTTCATTATTTCCTGGGGATGCCAGTGGCAAATGACCTGTCACATGGTATACTGTAATTATTTTAGTCTGACCACAGGCCCATAAGTCTTGCCACAATTCTTGCCCCCAAAAGGGTCAGTGAACAACCAACCATTTGGCGTGATACCAGGTTGGTAGCCACAGGGTCAAGCCCCCAAGGACAGCCCAACTGTCAGTGCAGACAACTATAGGGGAGGGTTCATGGCTGTTTACAAGCCACACGGCCCACAACTCTGCCCATTGGCTGCTCTTCCCCTCACCTTGTTCCATCCATATTGTCTCAGTCTTAGGATGGAAAGCTATGGCCCTCTATTTTGGGGGCTGCCCACTGCTGTAGCTATCTGTGTACCATGCATCTTCGGGTATAGGTAGGTGCTCTCCCCTCCCGATAGGGACTCTCTGCTACTAATGGTTCAAAAGCCAGTTCTCCTGCTTTTCACTAGTATATGTCACTGGCCCCAATAAGTGTTTGGAGTTCTTGACTTACAGGGCTACTAGAGAGGGCACTACGCTGCTGTAGGTAAGCACCCCACTTGGCCAGTGTGGGCACTTGTGCCACACCACTCCTTGGCTTTTGGGTCCAGTCTCATACCCACCCCAAGATGGGATATGTGGTTATTACCTTTATTGGGGCCATTCCAGTGATGGGTTCTGTAGCCAGTAAGGCGTGATACATGGCAGCCAGTTGTTTTTCCATCAAAGTCTATCGTACCTCTGCCCCTTTCCAGAGTTGTGACCAGAATCCAACAGGTTAGCGAGTTCATTCAAGCCGCTGCCAGAGACCCCAGCCATAACCATCTTCAGTGACATGAACATCCAGCTCATAGGGCCTTGATGGGTCTATCACCCTCAAGGCCTGCATGGCCTTGACTGCCTGTTTTGCTGTAGTAAAGGCAGATGCACATCCCAGTCCCACCTGATGCATTTTTGTACCAACTGGTATAAGGGCTTCAGAATTTGTGCCAAGTTTGGGATAAACACTCTCCAGTAGCCTAGAGGACCTAGAAACTCCTATAGCAATGCTACAGTTGCAGGGGTAGGAAAGGCCTGGACTTTATCTATAACTGCTTCTGGTATAACTTTGGTCTTACTGACCAGATGACCCCCAAGAAATTGACAGACAAACCAGGTTCCTGAACCTTGATACTGTTCACAGCCCATCCTTTCTCCTGTAGATGCTGCAGCAGTTCAGGTGCTGCACCTTCTAGATCTGAAAGAGAATCAGACATGAGTATGACATCATCAATATAATGGTACAGTTGCACTGTTGGCAGTTTCTCCCATCTAGCGAAGTCCTGGGCTATAAGTCTGTGACAGATGGTGGGGCTGTGGAGGTATCCCTGTGGAAGGATGGTGAAAGTCCATTGCCATCCTTTCCATGTGAAGGCAAACTGTTCCTGACTCTCCTGCTCAATGTCAATGGGAAAGAAGGCATTAGCAAGATCTGCCACATAATGGCATGTTCCTAGTTCATGGCTGAGGGTATCCATCAGGCCTGCAATAGAGGGGACAGCAGCATGCATAGGGGGTATGACTTTTTTCATTTCTCTATAATCCACAGTCAAATGCCAGGAGCCATCTGTTTTTTTTTACTGGCCACACTGGGGAATTGAAAGGACTATGGGTGGGCTTTATAATACCCACCTTTTCCAGCTCCTGGAGAGTTTCTCCAATCTTTTTATGCCCTCCAGGCAGTTTGTATTGTTTGATATTATTCACCCACCGAGGCACAGGCAATGAAATCTATGGGTGGGTGCCTAGCATGTCCCCTCAGAACTGCCTTCACCACAGGTACTCACAGTTTGAACTCACCTGCAGTGGTCTGCAACCACAGACTCTGCAGGATATCAATCCCCAAAATATACTCAGGGATAGGAGATATATACACAGTATACTCTTTTGGGGGTAGACACCCTATTCCCAAAGGGATTTGGACTTGTTTCACTCTGATAGCCTTACCTCCATATCCATCTATGATAGTGGGGGTCCCACGGAACCGTTCAGGGTTACCATGAATCAGTGAACATTCAGCCTCTGTGTCTACTAGAGCCAGGACATGTTGTATGTCCACTGGGGACCAATAGATAGCTTTTTCAACATGTGGCCTACGGCACCCCCTCCCCTGGTCCCTCAGGGCAGATACCTCAACCTTTGCCTCAGTCAAACCATGTTTCCCAGTCATCTTCCTGCGTGGGCTCGAGTGAGGTTGGCTCCCTCTCCAGCAGAAAGTCTTGCAAACACACAGGTCGGACTTGTGGCTCTGTCTCTGACCTCTGCCTCTTTGGTCTTAATGGCTGGAACTGCTGCTCTGGTTTCAGTTGTTGCCATAGCTCTAGTAAGATCCTATTTGACTTCCCATCTAATTTCCTCACATCTGCTCCTGCCCATATTAAATCAACCCACATCTGGATCCTCGTAACCTTCATGGGGTCCTTTAAATTCTTCTTGTGAGTAGCAAACCTTATTTCTTTCCATGTTCTCATTGCTTCAGCCTCTCCTAATTCTGCTACTGTACATGTCACCTCACTTATGGGCTGCTGTGAGTGAGGGGAAAGAAATGGCCACTACAGACCCAAAGAGGGATGTGGGAGCTGTTTGAAGCACAGTATTTCTCATCCCAGTAGTGAAAATCTCTTCATCTGGGCCATAATTCTCTGGACTATAGATGGCATTTCTTATGCCTAGCTCTTGTAGCACCTGTTGGAGCTCAGCATATGTCTGCCATCTAACAGGACAGGATGGTAGATCACCCTGATTGGGCCACACAGCATGAAGTGCAGCCATTAGCCAATTGAGGAGGGAGTGACTCCCTGGGGTCTGATGTGCGTTTTGTAATTGCTGCCTCAAGGCAGGCTTCACTGTCAGGGAAGCCAGCTTTCCCATCTCTGATCCCGACAGAACAATTCCATCCACCCCTAAGTCCCACAGATGCAGGACACAAGTTAATATTGACTCTGAGGGCTTCTGCCTAAACTGGGAGCCCAAATCCACCAGCTCAGCCTGAGTATAGGGGCAGAGCATAGAGTGCTCCACGACCTGGGGAGGGGGCTGCTCTGCTCCTTGGGGAACTTTCAGCTGCTGGGTCTTTATTCTTTACAATCACTGGTCATGCTTTCAATACAAGAGGGATCAGTGCCCCCAGCACCACCCCTTCATCCTTCCCCAGCTCCTCCATTTCCAGGGCTGACGGCACCTTTCTCTCCCCTCCCCCGAGTGCCTCCTCTGCTACATCCTTTACCTTTTCTACTGTGCCTCGCAGCAATGCCAGCTCAGTCTTCAGCAGCTCTCTTACCTTCATCTCAATGCTTCGCAGCTGGCGTTCTCGTGCCACCTTCACCTGTGCTTCCCTCAGGAGTTTGTCTTTTTCTTTGGTGGCCTTTTCATCCTTCAGAGCACCTGGCAGCGCTGCCATCTCATTCTGTAAGTAATCTTCTATCTCTTCAATGGCGCCTTGCTGTCAGTGTTCTCGTGCTGCCTCCTCTTGCATCAATGTCATTTTCTTCAGGGAATCCACAGAATTTTGCAGCTCACATTCTCATGCTGCCATTTCTTGGGTATTTTTCAGGAGCATGTCCTTGTCTTCTGTAGACTTTTTTAATACTGTGACAAACAGCCAACCCACAGTCCCCGCTGCCTCATTGGCACTCTGTCTCTCAAAAGACCTACTTACTATGCCAAGGGCCACCCCTACTGCCTCAGGTATCATCTCCACTTGCCTCCAGTCCTGGGGTGGGGCCCAGTCCTCTAGGAGGCAAGCCACCTCAGACCACATACCCATTGGGGGATAATCCCCTGTCTCCCCATTCAAAGGGACAGCCCGCTGAAACACCTCTCCCATAAGGGCAGCCTGTCTTTTCCCTTGGTCAACGATGAACCCTGCTGACTTCGCCAGGTGTCTTGCCAATGGGTTTCATCCCCGGGGAAGTTTGCTATGGATTCAATGTGACCAAAGGAAAGGACAGCAAACTTTCTTTGGAGTGAAAGGGTTTATTTCCCAACTTGTTCTTTCGGCAGTAGGTCGAGCACTAGCATCTCTGCCTCTGCCCAGAGCACTGGGATGAGCTCTCTATATAGTGCAGTAAAAGCTTATTTCCTAAAGGTGTGGAAATGGTAGCCTAGCAACAGGCTAGTTACATCATCAGGTGGTTTAAGTTCAGTGAGGATCCTGGTCTTAGGAACCCCAACTTCCTCACATCAAGTTTGAGGGTTATTATAATTTGTTGTAATTTTTGTTATTTGTGTATTGTTCTAACTTCTGTTGTTATTATGGAATTTGTTTACAATGGTCCAGCTTTATCACACAGGGACATTGCAGATGATTGAGGGCACATAGATTGAGAGGAGTGAATCCTGGGGGGGTGGAGTGTGGATAAAATGAAAGTTCCTGTGCCAGGATTCTCACCTGGCCCTGATTGGCTAGCTCACTACACACGTGTGGGCAATGCATTATTTGACTCTGTAAAGAGCCTTGCCCAGTGCTCTGGGCAACATGGTGGCATGTCTGCAAGGCTGCAGGAAAGCAGAGCAGAGGCTTGATTGGTGGCAGTGCCGAGGGCAGAGGCCCAGAGTATGGCTGTGTGGGCAGAGAGGCCCAGAGGCAGAGACTGGCTTGTTGCATGCAGACTCACTCTGAGTGAACGGGATTTTAGTGAATGACCTGCTACCATGGAAATAAAGTTGGGTATAACCCTTTCACCCCAAGAATATTTTACTGTTATTTTCCTTGGTCACACTGAATCCATAGTGAACTTGCCGGGGGCTGAAACCCATTAGCAAGACATATGGGTTGGGGGGTCCTTCTCCAGGTGTTTGATAAGACAGAGAATGATGACCTGTGGGTCCTGGAGTGTGGGTGTGTGTGTGGTGGTGGGAGGACACGCACATTCCATTAGGGAGGATGAGGAGGCCTAGGTGTGGCAGTTCTCTGTGTTCATCTCCAGGTGACCTTCAGTGGCTCCATTCCGTAAGTAGTGTTGCCAGCTGGCTGAGGTGGAGTGGGGGCTGTGCCCGGTGAAGGGCCTTGGGGAGTGGAAGCTCCTGCCACTTCTCTGCTGGCACTGTTCCTGAGCTTCTTCTGGAAGGTGGACATCCCTACCACTCTGGGGAGCCCAGGGGGGTGGGGTGCTGAGTGGTTCTGCCCCTGGCTCTAGACTGCTCAGTAAGTGGCTCTTCCAATAGCTTTGCCTATGAGTGAGGGATATGTTTGTGTGTGTGTGAGATGTGTGCTTGTCTGTATGTGTATGTTTCTGTGTGTTTGTGGTATGTGTGATTTGTGCAATGTGTGTGGCAAGTGTTCTGTGTGTGGTGCATGGTGTGTGTGTTGTGTGTGGTATGGGTGTGTACAGTGTGTGTGTGTGATGAGTGTTGTCTGTTGTGTGTGGATGTGTGTGGTATGGATGTGTATAGCGTGGTTGTGTGTGATGAGTGTTGTCTGTGTGGGTGTGTATATTGTGTGTTGTGCTTGTGGTATAGGTGTGTACAGCATGGGTGTGTGATGAGTGTTGTCTCTTGTGTGTCTGGTTGTGTGTGGTATGGGTGTGTACAGTGTGGGTGTGTGATGAGTGTTGTCTGTTGTGTGTGTGTATATTGTATGTGTGGTGTGTATGGTATGGGTGTGTACAGTGTGGGTGTGTGATGAGTGTTGTCATGTGTGTGAGTGTGTGTATTGTATATGTGGTGTGTGTGGTATGTGTGTGCATTGTGGGTGTGTGTGATGAGTGTTGTCTATTGTGTGTGTGTGTATTGTATGTGTGGTGTGTGTGGTGTGGGTGTGTGCAGTGTGTGTGTGTGTGATAAGTGTTGTCTGTAGTGTGTGGGTGTGTGTATTGTATGTGTGGTGAGGGTGGTGTGGGTGTGTGCAGCGTGTGTGTGTGTGACGAGTGTTGTCTGTTGTCTCTGTGGGTTGTGTATTGTATGTATGTGTGGTGTGTGTGGTATGGGTGTGTACAGTGTGGGTGTGATGAGTTGTCTGTGTGTGTGGGTGTGTGTATTGTATGTGTGGTGTGTGTGGTGTGGGTGTGTGCAGCGTGGGTGTGCATGTGCACACCTTGGCCGCGGGGAGGCGGGTAGGAGCAGGCTGGTGCCGTCCTCCCAGGTGCGTGGCTCTGCGAGCCACTGGGCTGCCTGTGATGTCATTCTTCCCTTTCACCCTCACCCTCCTCTTGCTCCTCACCCTGTCTACGCCCCATCAGCCCACCTGCCCACTTGCCTTCGTCAGGCAGGTCTATGGACTTCCAAAGCCCCACTGAGTGGGTGCCACGGAGGACTCAGCTCTACAGAGAGGAGACATGGATCCGTGAGTGCTCGCAGGCCGGCCCCGGCATGCGCAGGGCAGCGGAGTTGCTGTGCTTGGGGTAACCACGTGCAAGCTCGTTTACTGGAGGCTTATCTGCTCATCTGAATGTTCTCAATCAATGGTATGAAAAAGACAGCGACCTCAGGTAGGAGCCATTTTTATAACTTTAAAGAAAGGTCCTGTCACTCCAAGGTGTGGAGACCTCTAAGCCATGAAGATAGATTCTTAACTCCTCCTGCTCCTCTCCTTGGCAAGCTGGGGCGCCTCGGCCTCCTTGGCCCTGCTCCAGTGCAGGCACCGCCTTGCCTGCCGCCGGTGGGGCTGGGGGCTGGGACACTTTTCAAGGTGCCTGTTGGGCCCTTCTGTCCCCAGGCTGATTCTGATCATCAGTCCTTTTCCCCTGGGGAGAGTGCAAATTGCAGTGAGCAATGTGTAGTCTTCATCTGAATACGATTACGCTTAAACACTATAAATATCCGTGATTCTCAGTCTTGAGTAGTGCTTCCCTTGGTGTCACATCCTTTTAAAAACCATCCTAGAAGTCAGCCATTTAAGGCAAAAATGTGTGCTCACTCTGGGCCACCCCTTTGCTCATTCAGAGAGTGAACAGATGCTCTGAGCTCAGTTCGGTGTTGTACCTAGGGCTTGGGACAAGTCCCTGGACACATTCAGTTGGCCCTGTCCTGAGGCAGGGGCTGGGAGGTGGTAGACCCCACTCCTGCCTCCTCTTCCCTCCCCTCTGTCTTCACACCAGTGTCCTCAGCTGGGAAACTTGAGCTACCGTTCCACAGGCAAAATGGGTATTTTCTGTGGGAAACATCCTTGGCACCTCGGCCTGCTGTAACTCAGCAGTTTTGTTCACTCCTTCAGTAACCATTCCCTGGCCACTGGCACCTTGGGGACCCTGAAGTGGCCTCAACATAGTCCCTAACCTCCAATAGCTCACAGTTTGGTGACAGAGACAGAAGGTGATCATTCAGGGTGCCAAGTGCCTTGCTGAGCTGAATCCTGGGCCTATGGTGGTGGGGCAGTCCCAGGAGGCTTCCTAGAGGGGATAGTCATGTGCTGAGCTTTGAAGGGAGAGGAGGAGGCAGATGGAGGACTTGAGTGTTGGTGTGACAATGGCCAGTGTTCTGGATGGCTGTGTTGATGGAGTGAGCCCTGGGTACACTAAGGATGCCAGATGGTGGTCTCTGCAGAGGGGTTGGGGCCCCTGGGCACAGTGGAGGTACAGGTTGGCGGTGGTGGGGGGTGGGGTGCTGCCTGGGTGGGGGGAGGAGTGGCCATGTCTGTCCTATTTGTGTGCCCTCTGCCCCCTGCCAGATCACATCAGGCCCAGCCTCCCTGTGGCCCTGTCAGAGCAAAAGCAGCCATGCTGGGAGTGCCCAGGCAGGGCCTGGGCAGGGTGGCCACAGATCTGAGCTCGCTGGGGAGAACTGCGGCGTCCCCATGCTCAGACCTTCCTGTATCTCCCTCTGCATGTTCCTGAGCTCTGAGGCTTCGGGATCATTTTCCCATTGACTGTGGGAGTGTGAGTAGCTCTGGGAAGACACGGAGGGAGGTGTGGGCCGGGGTATGGAGTGATGCCTTCTCCGGTCAGGCCCTGCCCACGTAGGCAATGATGCTCAGGCTCCAGTGACTTCTTCACATGATGCTGCTGCACTTTATACAGGATGCAGGAAATGGATTTGTGAGTTGGTGTAGGAAGGGAGTGTTGGGGGTGGGCTTAGAGGGTGGGAATTCTAGGGGTTCAGTAGGAGGTAGGAATGTGGGAAAATAGGAAAAGTTAGTGGCAACATGGGCCGGGTGTGAAAGCGTGAAAGGTTTTCCTTTTTTTCCCCTTTTTCGTGTGACTTTGTACATCAGTCTGCTGCCTGCTGTCCTTGGTGTTTTACCTGGACCATTTGGGAGAGTGGGAATAGCAGGATCTGTGAAGTCAGACTTACGTGAGTTTGAATTCAGGTTCCATTGCCTTTTGCTGTGTGACATTAGGCAAGTGACTTGCTTTGCTGAGCCTTAGTATCTCCATTTGAAAAACAGGGGTGATAATCCTTACTTAAGAATTATTAGGCCCATTAAAGGTAATAAGGAAGGCAAACTGCATGTACAGAGCAGTTTGCTCAGTAAGCTGTGTCTCTCCCTTGACCTGTTTTGCTCACAGTGTCACCATGTCTCAGTGATGGGACAGAGCATGTGGCTGTCACTTGCCACCTCAGCCACATCTTGGAGAACACCCTCAGGCCTGGCTGAGGGCTGCCTGCTTGTGTGGGCCTCTGGGAGGGAGCACAGCTGCCCAGAGGGCTGATCTGGGCTGCCCTTCACTGGGGTATAGGCTCCTCAGGGAGGCTCAGCAGTGCTGAGACAGGCCACAGAGTTCATACGTCTTTACAGCTGCCCAGACCATCCCTGCTAAATGCAGGCAAAGCTCAGGGCCTAGGGTGCAAGCCAGGGCAGCTGCCTGCACTGTAATGGGAACTGCTCAGCAGAGCTGCCTGCGTGCACAGGCAGGGCCGGGTGGGTGTGGGTGTTGGGTGCCCAGCCACACAGCTTCCCTGTTCCTCTTCTGGTGTGGGCACTGGTGGCTGTGTCCTCCTGCCTCCTTGTCCTCTGTCTGTAGGGAAGGTGTCTGGGTAGAGGCCAGGCACCCCCCACCATGCCCAGGGCAGGCTGGAGCTGGGCCCCCCTTCAGCCTACCGTGCCTTCCGGGCCTTGCCATCTGCGTGGAGCCTCTTTCACAGCAAGAAAATGCCCTGAGGAAGCACACATCACAGTGAGAAGCAGACTGTGTGTTTGGGCAGGGGTGATTCTCAGCTGTTCTCAGAGCCTCCCTGCCCTGGTGGGCTGGACCCTCGTTCCTTGAGAAGCAGGCCTGCTGCCTGGGGAGCACGTGTCCCCTAGCTCCTCTGCCGACCTGTAGGAGCTCACACAGGGGGCTGTGCCCCAAGCTTGCTCTGGGGAGGGGCAGCCTCACATGGCCCTCTCCTGTGATGTGCTGTTCTGTGTGTGTGCCTGGCACTTCCATCTGCGTGGCCAAGGCCGTGGTGCCCAATGGTGAGGAAGGGGGTGCCTGCTCCCATAGCTGAGCTCCAGGAGAGGGCTCACACCCACGCTGACAGGGAGAGTGTGTGACACAGCTCTGCCCCTGCTTGCACCCTCTGCCTGCCAGAGCTCTTGGACGTGGTCAATGCCAGTGACAGGCCCCTGCTGTTAGGGTCACCCTCGGCTCTGATGCCCTACGTTGCCTCTCCTGGCTGCATCTTTCAGAGGCCTCTCCACCCCTAGTAAGCAGGCCAGAGGCAAGCCTGCCTGCTGGCTACTAGGAGTGTCTGTGTGCCTGCACCTGTGTGTCCGGCCTGGCCTGCCCCACACATGTCCTCCATGGGGTTTCCATTAGAGTGGAGCTGGGTAAGGGCCCTGCTTTCCTCTTTACCCTGATTCATTTGCCTCCATCACCTCCTTCCCTGGCACTCACAAACTCTCTCAAGCCACCGGGGGCAACCCAGATGCTGACTGAGGGCTGAAGAGCTGGCCTCACTCCATCAGGGCTGGGGGGCATTGGCATCCATCCTGCTTGGCCCCTTGGGCCCTCAGCCCAGGCTTGGGGTGGGCAGCTTGTGCCTCTCAGAAGGCCTGAGTTCTTGGCCTAACTCATGTTCACCAGAATGGGTATGGGTCATACCTGGCTAGAGACCTCTTATCACCAAACCTCAGCTGTCCTCTCTGCCAAAGGCTGGTCATGGTGACACCCTCCCAGGCCTGTGGAGGATGCCAAGTAATGGCGTGTAAGGTAACATCTGCTGTTAGGTGATAAGCTCCCCTCCTCCAGGCCTGCTGGCTCAGGGGTGGAGCCTAGATTCCTAGGTCCGCCCACCTGCTTGTCCCCACTTAGTGCTTCTACTGACTCTGTCCCTGGACCTGCAGTGGTGCTGACTGTCCTCACTGCCCCCTGCTTCTGTACTCCCTGGCCAGGTCCTCTTGCTGTGTTCTCCCTGGGGCCAACTTTCCAAAAGCAAGCTCTGAGCAGGCCTTGCTTGTGCTCAGGAGCCTTCCGAGGCTCCGGGGTGCCCGTGGGATCCAAACAAAGCCCCTCAGCTGAGAAGGTTAGACTTCCACTGTGAACTTACCCTCCTTGTGTTCCCTTCGTCCAGCCCAAGTGGCCCACTCCTGACAGGGCACAGCTGCCATGTGTGTGCCTCGGCTTACGCCAGATTGAGAGCCTAGTTGCCCTCTTTCTTTTGGTCCTTTTTGTCTGCATTCTGCCCTAGCATCAGCTGCTTTGTCCTCTGTGGAGCCCCCTTGCCACCCCAGGCCACATGCCTGACCACCCACCCACACTCCTGCCTGACATCCCTCCATGGACACTGAGCCACGACATCCTGGTGCATACCCCAGCTCCTTCTCCAGATGGCGTTCCTGGGACCGAGGCCCAGAGCCGCGCCATCTCTGTGTCCCAGTAGGGGGCCTGGCTGGCACATAGTAGGTACTTGGAGAACTTGTGGTGGGCTCTGGGGGGCAATTTGATTATCTGGTGAGAAGGACCTGGCTTCTCATGGCTGGAAAGGTGCCAGTGAGAAGACAGAGCCCCACCAAATCACCTCTTAAGTTCCTCTGTGGTTTGTGAATTTTGGTGTATTGTTTTCCAGTTTTCTCCAAGCATCTGCTCCTGTGAAGATTTTCATTATCACTGGCAAAGATCCCCTTTCATACCTGCTGGCTGCAGGAGAGTCCTGGTTTCTCTCCCCTTCTTCTGCGAAGCACTTGGGAGCTGAGATGGGTAATGTCCCTAGACCAGCTGGGGCTCTTTCTTGCAGATCTCAGGAGCAGGCTGTCCTCTGAGCCAGGCTCGGTGGGGCCAGCCTGAGTGGCTGGGGTGGCGTTGGCCACAGCCTGTGCCCTGAGGGCTTCGCGTCCACTTCTTTGAGATGCAGGGCTGCTCCAGCTGGGAAAGCTGCCTTAGGGGACCAGGCTAGCACCGGAACCATCCCCTCTTCTGTTCTGGGGAGACCCTCAGGTGGCCTCCGGGAGCAGGAGCAACTGCTTCCTTTAGACGTGTTCTTTAAAAGTGGCACCGTCTCTACACTTTTGGAGGCCTGTGTTGTCATGATGGCTGTTTGGGTGATGAGAGGTTGGAAACCAAGACCTTGCAAGGCTTTGGGGTAAATGAGAAAATCAGCTGCTGGCATCAGCAGGTAGCACCTAGGCTGGGTGTTGGGCCCGCTCACCTCTCAGCAGCAGAACTGCTGGGGATATGCCCAGTTGGGTGAGGATGGCCGGGGGCATGCCCAGCACTACCCATCAGCCTGGGCCTCATTCTCCTGGCCTGGTTCTGGGCATCCCTGGGTTTATGAACTGGGCTGGGCTGTTTTCTTCTCTGGTCCTAGCTGCCTCTTCGTGGAGCAGATGATTGGTTTGCTGGACTTACTGGTGGTGGCTAAAGTTCTTCCCGGGTTCTAACTCATTTGATTCTCATTAGTATCCTATGAAGGAAGCACTGTGGATTTTTTGTTCTGTTTTGCTTTTTGCTTGGTCAAATGCATTTATTATGTTTGAGTTACTGTGGTGAGCCCGTTTTTAAAGGGGGGCATGAGAGGGTGTGATGAGCCCAAAGCCACGTGTAGCTGTGAGATGCAGAGCAGGGATTTGAGTCCAGGCAGGTCAGCACCAGAACCTGGCTTCTTACCAGTGGGCTGTTCTGTCTCTCTTCAGGGAAAGAGTATTTCGTTTCTTTCTGTGTTAGCCCCAGATTGCTGGACAGTAGCCTGCCTTCTTCCCTGTGTGTCATCAGACGTCCTCCACACTGATGTGGGTTTCAGTTTAAAAGAGGCTGGGAAAAAAAAAAAAAAGAGGTTGGGAAGGAGGGTGATAAGTGAATGGATGATGAATGATTGAATGGACACTTCCCAGGGGAAGGAATTAGCATCTTAGAATTGATTCAGGGTATATTTTGTGCCAGAGGCTTTATTTTCATGTCTTGCATGTAATGCCAGTGCTGTGAACCATTCCTCCCTTCCTTTCTCCTGTTTTAAAAAAATGACACTGATGTTCTGACAAGTGACCAGCCCAGACTCCTGGGTACTAAGTGGCAGGATGGGGCTTGGGCTTCATAATTGCACCTCCTGGGAGGAGTTTTGGTGGCCTAGATGGACAGAAGTTCATTTATAAGCGACGTGTTAGGAATCTGTGGGGCCACTTTCTCCCCATTGTTCCATTCAAAGTCAGCCATGGGTTTGGATCAGTAAGTGTGGGCAGCAGCCTGCGTGGACTTTTCCATGCAAGGACCATGGCAAGGACATGAAGGCCACAGCAGGACATGGATAGTGTAGCCAGCTGCTATTGCCACCTCATCAGCTTTGCCCCAGCTTCCATCCCACCTGCCCTCGCTCTGTGCCAGGTGCTGGTGGCTGTCAGGAAGCCATGTGCAGAGGGTGAGGGGGCGCGAGGTTGCCACCCATGCTGGACATCTCCCTGGGCTTGGCTGCAAGGCATGGGGGCTTGATGGCAGCCAATTGTGGGGGTGCAGCTAGACTGGGCAGAGTGAGGAAAGGGCTGAGCTGTGGAGGGCTGGCCTTGAAGGATTGGCAGCCAAACACCTTGTTTGCAGGACATCAGGCAGTCGGTGGCACTGAGTACAAGGCTCACATCTGGAGGGTGAGAGTGGCTGTCCCTTTCATGGAGTCAGGGAAGGTGGCAGGATGGACTTGGGACTCTTCGAGGTCAGTAGAGCCCAGAAGGTAGGGGTTCAGTGGTGGCATCCTCCCCCTGAGAGAGTGGGCTGTCCCTGCCCACTGGGAGAGCTTTGGGTTAGTGCTTCAGGCCTGGTTCCCACCAGATGACCTGCCAGGGACTGGCAGAGATGGCTGAATCCACTCACGCCTGACCTGTCTGGGCTGTTGGAGAGGGGCTGAGGTGTGTGGGCTTCCTTGTGGACGCTCACCCTTGAGACAAAGCCACTGCCTTCAGGGTGCCTGGTGGGAGCAGCCGTCTGGGGCTGCCGCAGTGATGGTAGGTGGACTGGGCCAGCATTATGCTCATCCAGCATCGCCCAATTATTGCTTGTTCCTCTGAGGCTCTGCTGTCCAGTTCCAGCCTGGGAGCTGGTAACAGAGAGGTCCTTAGAGGGCTCAGGCTAGGGAGTGATAGAGACCCACCAACAAGCAATGACACTGTTGGAGCCACAGTTGTGTGTAAAGCAGGGGACAGCAGAGACAGCCTATGTTGTCCTGACTGGGTGAAGAAGGCTTCTGGAGAGGAGGAGGCACTTGAACTGGGTCTGGAAGGATGAGGAGACAGAGATGTGATCTTCTAGCAGCAGAACATGGGTACAGAGATTTGAGCCTGACACAGCATAGCCATTAGGTTCCCTGCTTTATATGTGGGAGACCAGAGGTTGCCTGCTAGAAGCCTGCTGGGAGGCCAAGCAGCAGGATTACTGCAAGGTCCTGGAGCTGGAGCTTGGCGGGATGGGCACATTTTTTTGCCATGTTTTCCTGGAAGGGGCACAGGCCAAGAGATGACACTTGCTCCTGTTACACTAATCCCCGTGGGTGGGGAAGACAGGAGGGCTGAGGGCTTAGCAGGTGGGCATTCATGGGTCAGCTTCCAGGCCCAGGAGGGAGACTGGAGCCAAGGCTTAAATGTAGGATTCTGTCCATCTGGACAGTCACTCCTGCCGGGAGAGAGGGCATAGGCCGGTCGGGGAGAGAGCAAGACACACATACACACACACACACACCCTGAGAGAGAGCTACGACTCAGAGACTGACAAGTAACAGGGAGAATGAGAGAGCGCCACAGAAAGCTAGAGAACTCAGACATGGGTTAGGATGGGAAGGGAGAACCGAAGCCACCCTGAGCCGTCCAGGTTGAGCGGCCCGGAGGAGCCCTCAGGCCAGGCGTGGTTCTGGCCTTGGCTTTCAGAAGATAAATGCAGGATGGGGTGGGGTGTGAGCGGGGAGGAGAGGCAGACACGGGGGCTGGTCTTGGGCAGCTGGGGGATATGGGGAGGGCTGAGCTCAGGCTCCATGGTCTGCCCAGTGCACAGTCCATGGTCCATGTGCATTCAGCCTTGGCCTCTGGCTCATTCAGCTCATTTAACTCTCATGGCAGCCCTAGAGGTAGGGACTGCAACTAGCCTATTTATAGGTGGGGACTGAGGCTCAGTGAGGTTAAGTGATTTGCCTAAGGGCACACAGCTATCACAGTGGGCCTGCCTGGGCCCCGTGTGCTTAACTTTGAGTTCAGAAGTAACTGGGGGCATGAACCCAGGCTCCCCTGTGACTTCAGGCAATGCCCTAACCTTGGGTCTCTGCTCCTGTGCCTCCTGTCTAGAATGGGGTAGCACTTCCCAGGGAAGCCATGGGGTCAGTGATTAGGAGTATGGGCCCTGCATGGCACCTGGTGGCAATCTGTGGAAGGTACTCCCTCCACTCCCAGTCTAGAGACGCAGAGGGGCTGGTCCTTGCCCCCACCACAGTCACTACCACAAACTTCCCCATTTCCTAACAGAGCTAAAGCACCTTCTTACATCCCTGGAAGTTCTTCTGGCCCCTACCTGTCCTGAATCTGGCCACACGGGGTGCCCCATGGACATGAGTCCCTTTGGTTCACATCCTGGGAACAGCTGAGCTCCATGGAGAGCCCCCTGTGCTGGCTGGCTCTCTGTCACTGCCTCACCGAACCAGTCGGCCTCATGGGCTTAGGCCCCATGTTGTCCTGCCTCTAGGTCCCCCAGAACCAGCAGTTTTCACATCTGGCTGCTTGCCAGCTCTGGGACAGCACCATTGCTATCCCCCAAGCTCTCAATTGCTCTTTTCTCACTTCTAAACAATCATTCCTTCTTCTGCAGAGTTAGATGAAATGCGTTTCCCAGGCCTTCCCTCTGCCTTGGCTTTTCCATGCAGGGATTAGATTCTGGGTCATGTCTGGGAGACCCCAAAGCCCAAAATCTTCTCATTGTGCTGCCCAAGGCTAGCCCTGCTTTGGGACAAGGCAGAATTTTCCATTGCCTCACTCCTGACATGAGTCCCATCCCATGGATTCTCTTGGTGACTCTACCTTGTAGCACTGATACTGCAAATTATTTCCTCAGTATGAGTGTATCCATGCTATTATTCATTCCTTCACCCAACATCCGATTGTCTCTATATGAGGCCGTGTGCCTAGAGACAGAAAAAGCTGTGAAGTTCAGTCCCTTTTCTTGGGACCTTAGGAATTAAGCATGAGGTCAAATAATACATACTTGATAGACGTGTGCTAGTAGAAAGTACTCCAGGACCTGCAGGAGAAGGAATGATTGATTTTGCCTAGCAAGGGGAAGTCAAGAAAGTTCCATAGATAAAAAAGGCATTTGAATGGGTCTTGGGGGATGAGTAAGAGTTTGAAAGGCATAGTAGAGGAGGAAGGGCATTTCAAGAGAATGGAGTAAGTTTGTGCAAAGTTAGAGATTAGTGTGGGCCTGGGGACGAAGAGTACCTGGGACATGTGGAGGCTGTGGAGTAGACTGGTGGCATGTGGAGCTGGTGGGTGCGGGGGAATCTTGCAAACTGGACCTTGACTCCTCAGTAGTGGGGAGCATGGCAGGTATTTCAGGGGCATGTGTGGTCACTGAACTTTGGTCTGTAGAGTGGGTTGGAGAAAGATGCTGGGCGGCAGGGGGCTGAGTAGTGTGATAAGGGGTGTGGGCAGATGTAGGGTGACATTCCGAGGCGGGGTGAGGGGAGCCCGGGAGGAGACTCAGGGCCCTGAGGCACTGAGAGCACTGCAGGAGGCTCCTAGGTGCTCGACTGCTTTCGAGGTTCTCCGAGTCTCCCAGGACGCGTCACTGTCCTGATTTAACTTTCACAGTGTAGACTTTGTGTGAATCCTGGCCTGGGAGCCTGGCGTTTCATTGGTGGAGCAGTAAAAGTCATTAACGAGGAGCTGGAGAGCTATAAATAAGCCAGCATGATCCCCCCAGTGTTCCCGGTGTTTCCA